>NC_141879.1:722101632-722424132 GCF_056163025.1 Triticum urartu
TTTTGTTCCATGATCCTCTCTAAGCTCTGCTGATTCTGAGTGAGGGTGGCCAGACTTTGCTCAATCCTCAGTGTGGATGCAATAAAGTAACCAAGCTGCTCTTGTTTAGTTTTCAAGAAATACTCAGATGCCTCCTCTTGAGTTGGCATCTTGGCAGCTTTCTCCTTCCTTGCCTTCTCCTTCTTTGCTTGAGCTTGTGCAGACGATGGCTCATTCTCAGTCATGACCACTTGATTATCCTCAAAATCTGGACGGATGGGCAGGTGTTCCTTGTCCAATAAATATATGCCCGTGCCCATCTTGGAGTTGATGAGCTCCTGAATTTGAGGGGCATATCCACAACTCCTCTTCTGATCTGCTGCAGTCCTCTTGATAGTCTCTACTATGAGGCTCATCACCTTGAATTTTTGTGGCACATCAAATACATGTAGCAAGTTGATTGCATGGCCTCTGATCATCTTGTGATCTCCAGACTTGGGCAATAAGGTGTGCCTCAATATCCAATTGATTGTTGGCAGTCCTGACAGAAGATAATGCACAGACCCAAATTTGAAAGTGTCAAGTGCCTCATTTGGAATTTCCTTGTACATATTAGACATTGAGTTATGATCCATCTTTTTCTTGGCATAAATGTCCAAATCATCTACTTGCTCCTCTGGGGCATTGATCAACTTTGCCCATTCCTCAACAGTAGATTGGTACCTCGTACCTTCAGACATCCAAGTGATCCTCCCATCTGGATAAAAGTGTGCCATGGAGTAGAATTGCATGATAAGCTCCTCGTTCCACTTTGTGAGCTTCTGCCCAACAAAGTCAGCAACTCCACAAGCACTAAAGCTGTCATACACTCCAGGGTAGTGTTCCTCATTGTCTTTCATGTAGGTCCAGTCGACCCATCTCATGTCACAAACAATGGGCTTCTTATCTAGCAGCACTGTCTCATAGAAATCTTGCTGCTCCTTGGTGTGAAATCTGTAATCCACAGTAGTCCTTCTCCTTGAAGCATACAGGTCTGCTTCTCTCCACTTCCTCAGCCCTGAATCTCTCCTGAGCTTCATATCCTCAGCCACAGGATGAGCATCGTTGTGGTCTGGGATCTTGGGCTTGAGCTTTCTCAGAATTTGCTCTTCATCCTCTTCTTCAGCAACAGTCTCAGGCACTGGGGCCTTGTTCTTCTCAGCTGCAGGAATGCTCCTTGTATTCCTCTTTGGTTTTGGCTTGGAGGCAGCTTTGGGCTTAGATGCAGTAGCCCCTGATCTTATGGCATCACCCATCAGCTTGGGTGCCTTAGGTGCTGGTGCAGCTACCTCTTCTTCCTCTTCCTCTTCCATGATGGAAGCCTTTTCTAGCACTCTGGCTACGGTCTTCTTGACCCTTTCCTTCCTCTTCTTGCCTTCTGCAGCAACTGGCTCTTTGGGAGTGGGCTTCTCAGTTGAAGCTCTTGCCTTTGACATGGGCTGCCTACCTGCTGGCCTTTTGATTTTCAAGCCTGGCTTTGTGCCTTGAGCTGGCTCAACTCTCTTGGAAGTGGCCTCTTCCTCTGCCACATAATCTTCATCTTCAGAATCTGAAGTTCTCTTCTTCCTCTGTCTCGTGGCAGCTTTTGGCAGATTGCTTGGGGTACATCTGCTGCCATCATCTGAAGAACTTGAGGGACTAGTGCCCTCACTCATGTGCACCTGCTGCTCTGACAAGTTCTGGCTATCACTCTGGTCTGACATGATGCAAACTCTGACTGCTGACCCTGTGAATAGTTTATAGATGAGGTAGAATAGATGAGCATCACAAAATGCAGATATGTTTGCAAAAGAATGATCCAAAAACTTAGTTTTAGTTTCCCACTGAAATCATCTCGGATCTACCAATTTTTAAACTCGGTGATACCGAAGCAGTTTTGGAACCTAAACTAGTGAACTCGGTTGGACCGAGTCACAGTTCGGTGGCACCGAGACTGCTAGGGTTTTACAAAGTTCCAAAATCGGTCACACCGATAAGTAATTCTCGGTCAGACCGAGTCTCACTTGTGCAATGGCATAAGCCAAATCGGTGGGACAGAGTTTTTCAACTCGGTGGGTCCGAGATGGTTTCGGCGGAAACCTAACCCTAAAATTTTCGAATCAAAGCTAATCTACGGGTGCATTGACTGGATAGGAGTGTTTCAATCGTGGCAAGAATCATGATGATCACAATGTGCTAAGAATCGGATTGGAGAATAGCACAAAGATCGAGTCCATACCCTAGTTCGGAGGAGACTCGCTATGGCGGCAACGGCGGGGCAGAATTCCCGTTGACGGCGACGGAGACCAGCGACTGGAGGCGGCTGGCGGCGAGGAGACGATCCCGAGACCACGTTGGCAGAGCAGGCTATTGCGTGGGCGAAGGGGTTCGGAGAAATTTCCAAAAAAATTCCCGTGACTATATATAGCCCGACCCTGTCGGTGTGACCGAGTGGAACAACTCGGTGGCACCGAGATTCATAACTGCAGGCAGTTACTGAAACTCGGTGTGACCGAAAGGTTCAAATCGGTTGCACCGAGATCGAAAACCTAGATCAACTTAAGGATCTCGGTAGGACCGAAAGTGGGGTATCGGTCAGACCGAGAGTCATAAAGAGGTTTTGGAAGTTTAAGTCTATGACGAATCGGGGACTCCGAGTGCTCCTCACACAGAGTGGTTCGAATCTGACTTGATCAAATTTTGTGATGCAGCATGAATAGAGTTTGAGACGAGAAAAGCATAGATAGCTAGAGGAGGTTCTTAGGCATTCTTGTCCATCCACTTGGCAAAAGAAAATAAAACCAAACAATCAAAACAACAAGTGGATGTCCTCGAATGATTAAAATATGCAACCAGCATGCTCACACAATAAGATGGCAAATGAAATATGTGACAAGGCATGCACAACCAATTCTAGCAACTATCAAGCAATTTGCGATGACTAGGTCATCTATATATGAGTATATTGACTTAGGAGTCAAGTGAGAACACTTGATCATAGGTCATACTCATCGTTTAAGCTCAAGTGGGGTTACCACTTTTACATAACGCATTGTTGTGTTCACATCTTTAGAGTTGCTTTAGCTCAAGTCTTAGAGTAAAGCTCCCCCTAGATGTGATATCCCCCCTAAGAGGGATGAACTAACCTTGGGTTTTGTCGATGATGACTTCATGTAGATGTTGAAGATGTGGATGCTCAATGTTGATGTAGATCACTTGGAGCTATCCATTTGAGTGAATTGCACTTTCAATACCTACATGGGTTAGTCCCACAAGGAACAAACAAGGATATCCATAGACATAGAGTGATGCACACACAAGATGATGTCCATGAAAACTTTTAGGTTACCTTGTCCCTTGTCTTACCAACAAGAGGGTTTGTGACTCCTTGAACTAGTGCAAGATGTGGAAGTTGATTGCACTTGTTCTTGCCAAAATGATAAGAGTGAAGTATGTTGGCGGAGTCACCCTCAAGAACTCTCTAGTTCTTCTTCTTTTGGATCCACATCATCTTGATGGGAATCCTTGGAGTTGTAGTCGTACTTGGTGAAGTGGAACTTGAAGTAGTCTTGGGAATCCACTTGACTAAGGTCTTAGGAGCTTCTTCAAATGCATCAATTTCCTCTTGAAGCTTGTCCTTGCCTTTTTGCTTGTAGTCTTGTGGTGGAAGATCATCTTGAGCTTGTGTCCCCTTGAAAGAAGTATCATACTTCTCTTGTTGAGGAACAAACTTTGTCTTGGGGTATTGATCTTCTTCCCACTCAACTCCATTGGCATTGAACTTTCGTTCAAAACCAACACCTTGATTCTTCCGGTGCATTCCTTGCTTGCGCACAATTTCCTCGAATTGCTTACTCCCGGCAAGGCTTTTGTACACTCCTTTCTCTATAATTCCCTTCAATAAGCTATTTTCTTGCTCAAGTGTAACTTGGCTAAGAGAACCATTAGTGGAATCAAGAGAACTACTAGAAGCAACAATATTGGATTTAACATGATCATTGTTACTGCTAGAGGAAGAATCTTTCTTCTTCTTGTTACTAGACTTGACTTGAGGCATGTAAGTGGATAAGAGTAAACGCTTGGCAATGTAAGAAGAACTTTTCTTGCGGAGATCATCATTGATTGCTTTTAAGAACTCATGCTCTTGCTCAAGATTGAGCTTTTCAAAGCGTAATTTCTCATGAGCTCTTAAAAGTTCTCGATGATCTTCGAAGATAGTTTCATGAGCTAACTTAAGAGTGTTTAGTTCTTTAGTTAGAGCCTCAATCTTCTCCTTATCATTGTCATTCGTTTTATCTTGATTAGCATGATTAATTGACGTTTCATCATAGTACTCATCACTAGAGTTGTCAACAAGCAAATCATCACCTAACAAGTCATCTTCATCACTATTGAAATCAACATACTCGGGGTGTGTTACCTTAGGACCTTTGGCCATGAAGCATCTTCCAATTCCTTCATTTGGTGAGTCAAATATGTCGTAGGAGTTGGTTGACACAAGTGCTAGACCGGCAACACCTTCATCTTGAGTATCTTCGGAGTCGGAGTGATAACTTCTCTCGGAGTGGCTGTCGGAGTCGGAGCCGGATACCCATTCACCAACATGAGCTTGATGTCTTCGTCTTGTGTAGCTCCTTGATGATTTTTCCTTCCTTTCCGAATCCTTGCTTCTCCGTGAGTATCTTCGTTCATAACGATCATCTCTACCCCTTCTCTCTCTTGGTGGTGATTCTTTGCTTCTTCTTTTTGGAGAATCTTCTCTTCTCTTGTAGGGAGCCGTACACTCATTGGAATAGTGTCCGGGTCTTCCACAACTATAGCAGTTTCGCTCTCGACTAGAAGATCTTTTGTCATTGTAGGACCTTGACTTGAAGCTTCTATCTTTGCTTCTACTCTTGTAGAACTTGTTGAAGTTCTTCACCATTAAGCTCAATTCTTCATTGAAGTCTTGTTTCTCACTTGATGATGTAGGGGCTTCACATGAGGCTTTATAGGCACCACTTGATTTGTTGTGAAGTTCCTCTTTATCCTTAAGTGACATCTCATGAGCAACAATTCTTCCAATCACCTCCGTTGGCTTGAGATCTTTGTAATTGGGCATCATTTGGATCAATGTGCACACGATATCATATTTTCTATCCAAGGCTCTTAGAATCTTCTTGATGATGAATCTATCGGTCATCTCTTCACTTCCTAAGCCGGCAATCTCATTTGTGATGAGAGCAAGCCTAGAGTACATTTCAGCGACACCTTCACCATCCTTCATCTTGAACTTGTCAAGTTGACTTTGAAGCACATCCAGCTTGGATTCCTTGACGGAGTCGGTACCTTCGTGCATATCAATCAAAGTGTCCCAAATTTCCTTCGCATTCTCAAGACGGCTGATTTTGTTGAATTCTTCGGGGCACAATCCATTGAAGAGAATATCACAAGCTTGAGCATTGTATTGCAACATCTTCAACTCATCTGCGGTAGCTTCACGGTTTGGTTCTCTCCCATCAAAGAAGTCACCTTGCAAACCAACACACACAATAGCCCAAACGGCGGGGTTATGTCCAAGAATATGCATTTTCATTTTATGCTTTCAACTAGCAAAATTAGTACCATCAAAGTAGGAACCTCTACGGTGATAATTTCCCTCGCTAGACGCCATACTCTCCTAGGTTGTGAAACCAAGGCTATGACCACCAAAAGCTATGGAGATCAAAGCAAATGGAGACCAAAGCTCTGATACCACTTGTAGGATCGAAAGTATGTCTAGAGGGGGGTGATTAGACTACTTGACCAAATAAAAACTTAACCTTTTCCCAATTTTAGTTCTTGGCAGATTTTAGCTATTTTAGGACAAGTCAAGCAATCATCACACAATTCAAGCAAGCATGCAAAGAGTATATTGGCAGCGGAAAGTAAAGCATGAAACTTGCAAGAATGTAAAGGGAAGGGTTTGGAGAATTCAAACGCAATTGGAGACACGGATGTTTTTCCCATGGTTCGGATAGGTGGTGCTATCCTACATCCACGTTGATGGAGACTTCAACCCACAAAGGGTAACGGTTGCGTGAGTCCACACAGGGCTCCACCCACGAAGGGTAACGGTTGCGCGAGTCCACACAGGGCTCCACCCACGAAGGGTCCACGAAGAAGCAACCACCCACAAAGGGTCCACGAAGAAGCAACCTTGTCTATCCCACCATGGCCATCGCCCACACAGGACTTGCCTCACTAGCGGTAGATCTTCACGACGTAGGCGATCTCCTTGCCCTTACAAACTCCTTGGTTCAACTCCACAATCTTGTCGGAGGCTCCCAAGTGACACCTAGCCAATCTAGGAGACACCACTCTCCAAGAAGTAACAAATGGTGTGTAGGTAATGAACTCCTTGCTCTTGTGCTTCAAATGATAGTCTCCCCAACACTCAACTCTCTCTCATAGGATTTGGATTTGGTGGAAAGAAGATTTGAGTGGAAAGCAACTTGGGGAAGGCTAGAGATCAAGATTCATATGGTAGGAATGGAATATTTTGGTCTCAACACGTGAGTAGGTGGTTGTCTCTCAGAACATATGAGTTGGAATGGTGTATGTGTTCTGATGGCTCTCTCTCCGAATGAAGAGGAGGTGGAGGGGTATATATAGCCTCCACACAAAATCCAACCATTACACACAGTTCTCCAATCTTGGTGGAACCGAATCAACAAACTCGGTCGGACCGAAAATGTAAACCTAGTGACCGTTGGAGATTTTCGGTGGGACTGACATGCAACTCGGTAGGACCGATATGGTTATGGTTTGGGCATAACGTAATCTCGGTGAGACCGATTACACAGACTCGGTGAGACCGAATTTGGTAATTAGCTAACCAGAGAGTTGGTCAGGCAAACTCGGTGGGACCGATTTGCTCTTTCGGTGAGACCGAAAAGTTACAAAGGGGAAACACTGAATTTACATTGCAATCTCGGTGGGACCGATTCGCTCTTTCGGTGAGACCGAAAAGTTACGAAAGGGAAACAGAGAGTTTGCAATCCCATCTCGGTGAGACCGAGATCCCTATCGGTAGAACCGAATTGCTAGGGTTTGGCAGTGGCTTATGACAAGTGAAACTCGGTGGCGCCGGATAGGAAGAATCGGTAGGACCGAGTTTGGCTTAGGGTTTAGGTCATATGTGGATATGGGAAAGTAGTTGAGGGTTTTGGAGCATATCACTAAGCACATGAAGCAAGAGGCTCATTAAGCAACACCTCATCCCTCCTTGATAGTATTGGCTTTTCCTAAAGACTCAATGTGATCTTGGATCACTAAAATATAAAATGAAGAGTCTTGAGCTTTTGAGCTTGAGCCAATCCTTTGTCCTTAGCATTTTGAGGGTTCCACTTTCACATCCATGCCATGCCAATCATTGAGCTTTCCTGAAATAATCATCTTGGAATAGCATTAGCTCAATGAGCTATATGTTGTTATGAATTACCAAAACCACCTAAGGATAGTTGCACGTTCACCAATAGTGGTGGTCACAAGTTGACATATTTCTTGTAGTGTCGTATTACTTGTTGCCTACTTGTGCATGTAGCTTATGTTATCATTTTTTAGTGAATGACAATGAGCTAATTTGATCTTTGGGAAGGCTTCATGCTGACTTTTCTATGCCCATGGAGCTCCATGGGTATGTGGGTATCCAGCGGGTTTGGGCATGGGCACAAGTTGTGCCCATGGATAATTTGGTGGATGGGCAGAGGGTAGGAAGATGGGTCACGGGTTGGATTTGGAACAGCTCCACCCGCCCCAAACCCGACCCATTGCCATCCCTAGCACTGGTGCGCCATGTGCTTACGGCCATGCCGGTGCACCTTCTCCTCGCCTTGAGTTTGCATTCCTCCATCCTCAAGAAGATCACCAAGATTATCCGTGATTTCCTCTAGCACGGTCGCAAGGACGCTAAAACTGGCTACTGCTTCGTCAGCTGGCCTAAGCTATCGCGGCCGCTTGAGCTTGGGGGCCTCACCGTGCGCGACATACACCGCACTGACATCGCTCTCCGCACCCGATGGTTGTGGTTGCAGGCCACAGACACATCATGTCCCTGGAGCCATCTCCAGCTCCCACACGACGAGGATGTCCAGCAGTTCTTTCGGGCATCCACTTTCTGGAGCGTTGGGGACGGGAAGTCTTGCCGTTTCTGGTGCGATCACTGGATTGAGGGATCATCCATCAGCGAGATTGCCCCGACGCTACTCCCACTCGTCCCGCACAGGCGACGGCGCGCGCGGCTCGTCTCTGGCGCTCTCCAAGACAACCTCTAGATCCGCGACATCCATGGCTCCTTAAGCCCTGCCGCTGTTGTCGAATATGTCGATCTGTGGCGATGACTCCAGCGCGTGCAACTGACCACCGACCTCGACAAGATCACCTGAAAATGGACGGCCAACGGCACCTATAGCGCCGGTTCGGCCTACAAAGCCTTGTTTGACGGATCGACAGGCTCTCTGTTCTGGCGCCTCATCTGACGATGCTGGGCTCCCGCCAATGCCAATTTTTTCTCTAGTTTGCCTCCATGGATCGTTGCTGGACCGCCGAGCGGCGCGCTCGCCATGGACTCCCGCACGACCCACTATGCAAGTTCTGCTGCCAGGAGCCTGAGACCATCGACCACATCTTGGTCCAATGCGCCTTCTCGAATCACATGGCATGAGATCCTCTCATGGTGCAGGCTGCCGGCCTCTGCCCCCGCTGCCTCGGCGAGCTTCTATGCCTGGTGGGCTGCCACCTCCAACACCGCTCCAGCCAGCCTCCGCAAGGGTGGAAACTCCCTCATTGCCCTTGTGGCTTGGTCCCTCTGGAAGCACCACAACGCCGTGGTGTTTGACAATGCCCGACCTTCATGCGATGATCTACAGCGCACCATCCACGACGAGGCTCGACTTTGGGCTCGCGTCGGTGCCATAGGCTTAGAGTCAATTATCCCTGCATTGTAATAGCTTGTAGCGAGGCTGAGCATCCTCCCCCCTCTGCTCACCTGCACCTCATGGGACGCCTGATGGCGCACGTCCTACGGGGCTGCAATCTGTAACCCTCTCTTCTACCTATCAATACAAAGATACGCAACAACGTGTATTCATGAAAAAAACTGTGTATTTGTAATATCCTAATAATTCATCATAATAAAAAATCATGAGTATGTAAGAACATATATACCACTCCTTAAATAAATATAAGAGTGTTTAGATCACTACTTTAGTGATCTAAATGCTCTTATACTTCTTTACAGAGGGAGTACATGCTAGAGCACATATCTATCGGAGATCATTGACAATAAAAAATATCTTGCCGTGCAAATATACGGGTTGCTCTGCTAATTTGTTTTGCATTACAAATTTAAAAGTTGGTGAGGGCATGTCTATAGGAATGAGTATATGTATGTATGAGCGTCTGAGTCTGCGTTAGCATGTGCCTCGCCATTGTAATCCCGCTTTTCATGGCGGAAAGAGATCTCCCTAAAAGAAGCTCGGCGCTGATCTATCTCCCGAAGAATGCTTTCATGGCCACATGGTGCAGCAGCTCTGATGTTTGTGATAACGTCCAGGAAATATGTCGCGACGAAAATGGAGCCGAGGTGAAGATCAAGAGCTTCCTTGCAGGCTGGTGTCGTCTAATGTTGTGGCTTGGGCAGGGCTTTTTTAACAGTGAAAGCAAGGCACGGCCCGCAGCACGGCATGACCCAACGACTATAGTGTCGGGCCGGCAGAGCCGAGGAGGTACGTAGAATCAGCAGTGCAGGCGTTGAACGGAGTTTTAACCTCGAGTGCTCGTGTACGAGGGCGTGCGGATCCCGCGAATTCCAGGCAGTGCGCGTGCTCCAGGACTTCCACGTTCATACACAGGAATGGACCACGATGGCACACGTAGCAAGCTGAGAAAATTCACGCCGCCTTGGAAATTTTTATCTTAGTCTCTTCCCCTGCCATGTCACGACTCACGCCCATATACAGATTATTACAAGGACTGACCGAGAGAGAGAGAGACGGGATCACCGCAATCGCCACGAGGGCATGGCGACTCTCGACTCACCACCATGGATCTTGCTGTGCACTCTCGCGGCCCTGCTGGCTGCCCTGTGGTGCGCGGGACGGGCGCTAGCCGGCGCTTGGCTCCTCCGCCCGCGGAGGGTTGCTCGGGCCCTGCGGTCTCAGGGCGTCCGCGGCACGCCTTACCGCTTCCCCTCCGGCGACGTTCATGACTATGTGCGGCTCGTCGCGGCGGCGTGCTCCCAGCCCATGCCGCTGTCCTCGCACGCCGTTGCCGCCCGAGTGGCGCCGTTCGACCACGGCGTCATCAAGGGACACGGTAACTGGCTACCCCTCTCGATTAGGCCGTATGCCGTATGGTGATCAATCTTTTAAATAGCGGGCTATGTTATTTAGGGGTGGCTCGGCCAGAAGTTATAAAAACCTATAGCTTGGCTATAGCGAAGCTAAGCATCATCTAGCGTTTTTCTTAAATCATGAAAAAAATAAAAATAAATATACAATCAAGCATATACTTGACGTAAATAAACCGAGCACCGTTCAGGTGTCCTAATTCAATAACAATATATTTTATAAATAAACACAAAATAATGGAGAAGGATGGTTTTTTAAGCGCTTAGCAGGCTAAATGACTCCATACTTAGTGCTATAGCGGGAAAAAGAATACCATTAGTGCCATTTTCAATTTAGCGTTAAAAGTGCATAACTTTAGGGAGATTTTACGGTGCATTATAATACACCAGAGCACATGTATTATATGGCCGATCTAACGGATGAGAATAATTGGGCCTTTTTAAACTCAAGGGTATTTTTTGATTTATTTATGGGTGCATCTTCTACATTCTGTGCGGCTGAGTGGATATCTAATTCTTTGCACATGGAATAATAAACAACACAAATAGCTGTACAAATATCTATGATTGATTGTCTGGAAGTATGAGCTCACCTGTAACCTGGAACATACATTACGTTTGCCATCTTGACAGCACTCTGTGCCTGCTCCGATTGCAGCCCGAAGATCTTTCTCCCTTCGGTGAAGCTGCTCCCGAACGCCACTCGGGAGATGACGTCGCCGTGAGGTTCTGGAACTCTGGCCAGACATCTATCTCGCGCGCATCACCCAGCTCCAGAGAGTCTCCCCATCTTCGCACCAATTCACTAGAACACGCTGCAAAAGCCGGTAACATCCTCTGCAAAAGCCAATCTCCATTAGCCTTGAGCTCGCTAGAAGTGGAAAACCATGCGTGTGGGTTGATGATTATTTTTTGACATCAAATGTGGGTTGATGAGTTTGACTGGAGGGGGGCTGACATGACTGACACCTTGAGCTTGTCGAGATGGAACGCATGGTTGATGATCCTCCGGTGGGCGGCCCACTTGTTGCCTTGGTGGGCTGTCAGCCCATTGGGCATCAGTCGCTCGATCTGAAGCATGGACTTCTGCTTCCCAAAGTGCCCCTGATTGTTTGATAGGATTTCACGGAACAATCCAGGGTCGTTGACCACCACCCTTGGCTCTGGGCCGAACTAAGTCAGAGCAACTTTACCTTCTTTGGCAAAATGATGATGGGAGATCAATGATAACACCATCAACGTTTTAAAAAGCCTCCACTATAGCCCCGCTGTAGCGTTTGAGAGCTCTCCCGCTAAAGCTAGAGTCATTTTACGGTGCATCCGGACGATATGGACCGTCTGTCAGAGCGAAATCGACGGTCCAGATCCGATGCAATACACCGATGTCACGTGTATTATATCAGACCCCGAGGGGCATTTTCGGGAAAAAAATATTTCGAACTGATCTGATTTTCCCTCCCAAATATTTCGAGGGTATTTTTCGGTATGAGTTTGTGGGCTATTTTCGGTTCGATATTTATCCCGTTCGCTAGGGTTTATGCCTCGCCGCCGCTACGTTTTTCATCCTCGCCGGCAGGATCTAGCCGCTCGTCGCGGCCCCTCCCTCCCTCGTCGCCGGCAGGATCTAGCCGCTCGTCGCGGCCCCTCCCTCCCTCGTCGCCGGCAGGATCTAGCCGCGCGTCGCGGCCCTTCCCTTCCTCCACCCCAATTCCCTCGCGATCTCGCACCGCATTTTCAACGAACACAAGAGGAGGCCCACTGCCCTCCCCGCGGCGGCCGCCGGCGAAGAGTCGGCGCCATTCCACCTCCCAGTTCTCCATGCGGGTGCCTATAGCCACAAGGGCAACCTCTTTCCCACACCCCAATTGGTTGTTTGCGTCCTCTACATATCATTTCTCAGCCATGGCTGCAACTTTGATCTGGCCATGCATCTCGTCCGATGGCAAGGTGGTTCGGTATGGATCATGTTCTGCGGGACTAGATGAAGCCGTCCGCCGGCCTCGACGGCCAGCCCCATTCGTCCACCCCCGACTGCTTGATCTACGAACGTTCAATCGTTGCATTCAACATGTATTCTTTCAATTTGGCTGATAGGTGAGATTTGGAGATCAATGGAGATGATAAGCTATTAATTTTGGAATGTACTGTAAACAATTCATAGCTTATGTTGCTCAATATTTATGATGCTCGCTTCTTCTTGTGCAATTGCTGGACTGGGATCAACAGACTTGGCATGTGCTTTATATGAAAAATTAGATTCACATGGGATATCCATCTTTTCAAGATTGCTGTTAAGTCTTATTATAATGTTTTAGCCTTGTTAAAGGGAGAGTAATGGTCCTCGCAAAAAGCAGAGAGAAAGGAATGAGCATTCGATTCTTCCATATGTTGCATTTCATTCTTCCGTGTTTAGTTATGTCCAACATTTGTTACATGCACACACTTGACAAGGTTAGTACAAGTAGTAATTTTTCCTCTGTTTTGCAGGGCTATGACAGAACATGCTATGTGATTCCATGAGGCAGGATGGATGTACCATGGCCACACCACTGTGCTCCTGAAGGTGATCGCTTCAATTCAGCGTTGCAGCACCTGCAGAGGCCCCCTATGGTATGTGCTTTTACTCTTGTTATCCTATGCTCTATTTTTTTGGTTTTGCGGCCTGCCTACGAGACATAGCTGGGATTGCGTGTTGAATCAGGCAGTATTTTTGACTTCTGTTGTGAGGCTATGCTCATGCTTTAATAAATTTTTCTCTCGTATGAAAATAGACATATCATAATCCATTATTCTTCTAGGGTTTCCCAGGCACCATTATTGTCACATGGTAGTAAAAAGCAAATATAGATTTCTACGAGATCCCGTAGAGACCAAATTTATTTCAAGCAAAATATAGTAACCAATATTATTGAAGTTTTACAACTTGACTCATGTGCAATGGACTAATAACACGGCTAAGAAACCTTCTTCGGGACTAAAACCCAACCACACCCTACTCTATCGCTTTATGGCCAAGCGTACACTCCACATATAAGAATGAACCACAATGCTGGACTAACTGCTTGCATCCTCGTCGTCTTCAACCACAGCTACATCCGATTGCCTAGCATGGTACTGCCTGAACCTAGTCCCGTATTTCATTTTGTTGTAGGGTGAATCGACAAGCACAACAGGTAGCTCTCTTCTGAATTTGTCGATGTAGGCCTGCATGCGAGGATATGTTAGTATCGTTCCATATGTTTCAGAAAATGACAAAATTTTAGGTGTTCCTCTACGTACTTCGTCATATTGCAACCTCAGTTTTACTCCCATAAATAATTCGATGTTCTTCAGCATGTACAATGCACTACCAGAACTGCAACATTTTATGTTGTTAGATTAGCATTTCAAATATTAACAATCTAAAACAAAAACAAAAGCTAATATTGTTGACTAACGTCTCATCGGATTTTGGCACATTAATATTCCGTACTGGCCATTGCGTCACGTTAATGTCTTCCCATGCATTGCTTTCAATCCCATTGACTCGCATCGCTGCTCTCAGATGTGCTTCCATCCCACGTACCTGCAAGCCCAATGGGATGAGAAGTTGCCTACGACTAATACTTACATACGATGTTAAATCCTTTCTTATAATTAAATATGTTGAAATTCTCACCACGTTATTTACTTCTTTGGGTATCATACAGTGGAAAAGTGAATCAAGAATCTGAATCTCCTTCCTTATGGGGTTTACGACCACAAAGAACCAGTGGGTGTACAAACTTTTCGTAGGTAGGAAAACCTAGAGTGCACAGATAATTAGATCAACGTGCATAGTAATAAAAAAATCTGGTCTACGTCAGCTTAATATACCATATCATGTTTCAGGTAGGTGGTTCCTTGTGTTGTTCCAGGAATGCCTGCCAAAGCGTCCTCGTAGTACTCCTCTATCCTACCATCTCTTTCGAGCTTAGCGACGCCGGCCACCCTCTCAATGTAAACCAGTTGCCGTCCCTTGTGTCAATTGGTTGATCATTACGCATGAGCTGGATCGCAGCATCAACCACCTACAACAATAATCAAGTTAATTGTATTGTACAAAAATGAAAATTCATAAACAAATTTGTGAAATACTATCTTACTTGGTCACCCAACCATACACCATCTTCAGATTCATCTTTATGGGTGAGGCATTGCAAATGCTTTGATAGCACGACAATGTCATCAACTAACACCATTTGTTTTTCACGATTTGTAGTGTTGATCAGTGACGCCACAAAATCCTGTCGAACCACGTCTAGCTGGTCCCTCTGGGTTTCAGGAACTTCTGATCTCTTTTTTAAGTTGCTAGAGCCGATTTTCCTCTTTTTACTGTTCGTGTCCTTGGAATCATTTGTACACTCTGATGGAGTCTTTTTTTTCCTTTTTTTCTTCTCAGTGTCATACGAAGCATACTCGTCATTCTTAAATAATTGCAATACCACCCTTTTCTTTTTGCCCCCATGATTTGGTGGCGTCGATCCAACCACACTTACTTGTTACTGCTTTTCAAAGTATTCATCATGGTTGTCATCATCTGTGAAGGCACGGGGCTCTTCAGGATCTCGCGATCCCGTAGCCTTCACAGAGTGCTGCTTACTCCGTCTGTTGAACGGATTCTGTCAGACGAAATAAACCGCGTGTTAGCCTTTAGCAGATTCTTGCTCAATTATAGGTAAAATGTGCATCACCTGGAAATCTTCAAGGCTTGTGGTGGCTTTGGAATGCATTTGCTTATCAAAACTAGGAGCTCCCTGGATATCATCCACCTCTTTCAAAAGCTTATGAATACCACTGAGATCCTGTTTGATATTTGCAGCAGCTCTTTCGAATGCTTCATCCTGTACGTGGAAGATCAAATGTTATTTCTGAAACGACAATGATTGTTTCATAATTAAGTTAACATGCGTACGTCAAAATCTTCATCAAGGTTCTTCATGGGGGGCTCCATGTCATCATTTTTTATTCCCTGCTTACAATCGTGCTTAGCAGCGACCTCTGTGACATTCTTTTGTTTCCCCTGGTCAGAAGCCTGCTCAGCATTCTCAACAGAGGCCTCCATTGGGTGTGAAGGTGCCCCGAGGTCAGATAGATGTATGTCGTCCATTCCTGGAAATATTCCATCGTGTTTTCTCTTTAAAAAATACATGTTAGTCTGGGGTGTTTTGATAGTAAACTAAATTAGAAAAAAAACTTGTACACGTAAATTTCCAATTATATATACTAATCTCATAATTCTAGGCTTACCTTCAATTCTTTAATGAGGTCCTCCGTATCAAATGGCCATCTTCAGGTTCATGGAAAGGAGTAGAGGTGGGCTTAGGGTGAACATGGTTAGTGGCATGAGGATTCGTTGACCCGCCGCAGTAGTTTGACGCTAGTTTTATAATTTGTATGTACTAGCCAGTAACTGCAAGTTGGTAGTATCAGCTTTAGGGTCCAGTAAGTGCAACTTAGTAGTAATTGGTACTTGGTAGTAACTGGTACTTTGGTGGTATAACTTTTGGGTCCGACTGGATATGAAGATCGTCCAGTTAGTGGAACTTGGCAGTAACTTGGTGGTAGTATGAACCCTATGTGGCGTAATGTACTTGCTATGCAAGTCTATATATATAAAGCACCCTGGTACCCTCCTTGATATAATTACCTTTATGGACTGCAATTATATTTCCTTTTTTTGCCACAATGATGCTAGTATTTTTAGAATCAAATCTAACCGGGTTTCAAATGGATTAGACACTACTTTGATTTTTGAACGAGGTTTGTGTGTTGGCTAGTACAAGTTATTTTGAAAATGCGGTTTGTATGTGTGTCGCATAAAAAAATGAAATGCAAAACAAAGAGCGGGACCTGTTTCTGTTAATTTCGAGATGGCATGCTATTTTTGAAATCAGCATGCTATTTTTGAAATCATCATGCTATTTTTGAAATCAGCATGCTATTTTAAAAGTAGCATATTGAAAGCATTATATTTTTAAAATAAACATGCTATTTTTTTAAAATATCATGCTGATTTCAAAAACAGCATGCTATTTTAAAAGTAGCATATTGAAAAGAGCATTATATTTTTAAAAGTACCATGCTATTTTTAAAATTAGCATGCTATTTTTGAAATTAGCATGTTATTTTAAAAGTAGCATAATTTTAAAATCAGCATGCTATTTTTAAAATCAGCATGATATTTTTAAATCAGCATATTCATTATATTTTATTTTCAATTGAACATGTTTTTTTCAAATGAGCATGCTATTTTAAAATATCAGTATGCTTATTTTTTATTTGAAAATAAACGATTTTCAATGTTATTTGAAAACGAGGTTTCTATTAACGTTCTATTTTCTTATATATATATATATAATTTCGGTTTCTATTTTATATTTCAAGTATGAAATTTGACTACACTTTGAACAAATTTCAGCAATATATTTATGTAAAAAATGAAAAAATATAGAAAACCAACTGCACTAAAAATGCATTGTTTCATCAATGTTGATAAATCATAACTAGCCTACCATGTCGAACCGTCCATAATAAAATGAGGGTGTACCAATCAAAAGAGGAATTCAGAAAAATAGTGGCAGTCCATCAAATAGGTCTAATACATGAGAAACAAGGTAGATCACGGCATGGAAAACTGTCTACTTTAGTTTGTTCTTAATTTTTCGACCCCTGAAATCCTTTTGTTTTCTCTGCTTGACCCTGTGCATCTAAACATCCTGTCTCGACTTCACTTTAGCTTTCCTGCATGAAACAACGTTTGTTAATAGGATAGCAAAGAAGATTTGAGCATGTACAGTACACTATAACAGAAAAAACACTAACTTCACTGATTTTCTCTTCATAGCTACAGAAGATAACTTGACAGCTCTTATTCGCTCAGCCTGTGGTACATTCCTATCAGACCTTTTTGTCTTCGTCACCCCTTTGGCCTGTTCTTTACCGCCCTTACTACAGTCTTTCCTGGAAAAGTTAAGAAACGTCAACACAGTACTAGCAAATACCTGACTTATAGAGCGGACATGTAAGTACAGACACTAACTTCATTGGTTTTCCTCGCACACCCTTGTCATTGTTCTTTTTCGTCCTCCCAGCATTGACATTTGGAGCGCCCTTGCGTTTCCTGCAAAAAATGAAATAGATGAATCTGCAGCCAGCATTCCAAAACATGTTTAAGTATGCACAATTGTGCTAATGCCCACTTGTTTGGTTTTGCGTAATCCTCTTCTGCAACCTCCAATGGTCTCTTTCTAGCCCTCCTCAGCCCACCATCTTCTGCATCTGAATCTTCCTCTTCTTCCTCATCTGAATCTCCCTCTTCTTCTGCATCTGAATCTCCCTCTTCTTCTGCATCTGAATCTTCCTCTTCTTCTGTACCTGAATCTTCCTCTTCTTCTGTACCTGAATCTTCCTCTTCTTCTATATGTGCCTCTGTCTCTTCTTCTGTATCTGTTGTCATGGGAACGATTCCGACAATAAGAGAGGGGTAGGATAAAGGAGCATGATCTATCGAGATGCAAATGGGTGACACGGTGGTTTTAGCGAGTTCGGGCCTCTCACGGTGGAGATAACAACCCTACGTCTCGTGCTCCGGAGAGACTTTGTTTTATCTGAGTATGTATCCGGAGATTACAATGTGTGTTTGAGATAGAGAGAGGGGAGAGCGGATCTCCATGCCTGAGCTATGTCCTAAGACTAATGGTGAGAAAGAGAGAGAGGTGGCAGAAAAAAGCCCCCAGTCTAGTGGTGGGAGTGGCTTATATAGAGTGCGTCACCCCCTCACCTCCTATGTTACAAAGTGGGGGCGTTAATGCCATAACTCAGCCTACTACTAAGATGATGCTTCGAGTGCCTTGTCGACTGCTGGTCTTCGCATATCCGAGTGAGATCAGGTGCTCCGAGTGGAATGAGTTGGTCGAGTGGAGTGCTATGCTCCGAGTGGTTGTCGGCGTCCGAGTGACTTTCAAGTTGCGGTACATCTAGACGGCGATATGGCCCAGGGGCCCAGTACAAAGTATACGGTGTCCATGGGTAGGGCCTTTAGGTCAGGCCTGTTACCCTACCCCCAATACATGTCCTCGTCATTAGCCCCCGAATCGGTCGAGGTTGAGCGGGTCGAGTCGAGGTGAATTCCCAGATGAGTCGAGTGCTGCGGAGGCCCTTATGAACTCCCTCTGGTCACCCGGCGATCTTATCTCCGCATGTTGCCTTGACGGATTCCAGACTGTATGGTGTCCGAGTGAAATGAGCTCAAACAGGTCCACGGAGGAGCGTTAAACTCACCTTATAGCAATTTTTTTGGAGTGATTTGGAGCTGGTCCTGCATTGAGTAACTGATTACTCGGAATTTCTTCACGCCTGGAACGTGTCTTTTTTTGTTGTTTGGCCGTCACTCGGACCGGGCGGACCGTTCCGAGTGGATACCATTCCAGTGGGGGCTTCTTCCTCGGTCCTGAACGTCTTCTTCACAATCTCTAAATATTCCATACACTCATTCAGGTCTGAACCAGCCATGCCTTTATTATCAATTCCTTTACCTTGTATGTGTACATCATCCATGTCTATGCCATCCTTGCCTGCATACTCATTATCCTTACCATCCATGCACATACCATCCATTCCTTTGGGGTCCATGCCTTTGCCTTTGTTCCCTCTATGACCCATGTCCTTGTCGTCCTTGCCTGTATCACCCAAGTTTTTGCCATCGTTGCCTTTATCTTCCATGTCGTTATGCTGCCAGCGGAAACAGATAGTCAATGTTACGGATGGATAGCATACGTGAAATTATGCACTACTCTGCTTAAATAATTGATTTAATTTTTCATATCGGATTCATGTACCTAACTCAGTCCTTCAAAAGCTGTAAGTAAATATGCCCGGACTAAATCCAGAAATTTGTAATTGATTGTACTAGCTCTAACTGATGATCTCCTAACTAAATCCAAAGTCCACGAGTCCTTCAAATGCCTTGATAGATCCACCCTGATAGATCAATTATCTCCAAACTCCATTCAAAATTATATCCTAACTAAATCCAAATTATCTCGTAACAAAATCCAAAAGTATGTCCTAACTAAATCCAAATTATCTCCTAACTAAATCCAAAATAAGTCCAAACTCCATACAAAATAATTATCTCCTAACTAAATCCAAAATATCTCGAAACTCAATTCAAAAGTATCTCCTAACTAAATCCAAAATAACTTTCTTTGAATCCAAATCCGCTGACAACTTTCTCATGCCACATAATCCTAACTAAGTCCTTCAATATGTCGTAGCTACATCCGACTTACACTTCCTTTCAATTGTAATCTCATCACAACTTTCTGAAAACATAAACCCTAATCCTCAGATGACATATCCTAAACCCTAACCAAATCCGACCGAAATCTCCTCACAACTTTCTGAAACGATAAACCCTAAACCTCACATGACATATCCTAAACCCGAATCAAATCCGACCCCTATTGGTTCTATATGCAGAAGGGACCAGAAAAGATTTGAGATGGCTAGGCACTTACAGCGAAGATCCGGTGTGAAAAAGTTGATGCACGTCGATGAGGATGATGTGGCCTCTCGGGTCGGGGAAGGTGGCGTCCGCTCGGGGAAGGATCTGGCGCCGTGACCCGACTGGGGTGACTTGCGATGGAGGGAGTGAGGGGGAGTAGGAGCAGGAGGGGTAGACACGGCGAGTGCGATCGGCGGCGATCGAGGGCGCCGGGGGTGATCGGCGGCGATCGAGGGCGCCGGAGGCGATCGGCGGCGATCGAGGGCGCCCGAGGTTAGGGCTCGAGAGGAGAAGAGAGGACGAACCGCTCGAACCGAAATTCAAAAGAGTACGCACGATGATGGGACCTCTATAATGAAGTGCTTTATTAACGCAATTAATTTAACCGAAAAATTTAGAACGAGAATACCCCTGGACCAAATTGGGCCGATTAAAGGTAAAAAAATAGGTCGAAAATACCCTTGGGCTTAAAAGGCCCAATTATTCTCATCTGTTAGATCGGCCATATAATACATGTGCTCTGGTATATTATAATGCACCGTAAAATCTCCCAAAAAATATAGTGGTGTGCGATCTGATATAATGTTCCTATTCAGATTCCTGCCAACAAAGCTCAATAGGAGGATGAAGGCAAATGCCCATGAGGTCGAAGCACTCCTCAAAGGCATAATCACCAAGAGGGAGAGGGCAATGAAGGACGGCCATGCCAACAACGACGATCTACTAGGCGTGATGATGGAGGCCAACATAAATATAAGCCAAGAAGCTGGAAGCTCCAAGCCAACGATGACCACCGAGGACATAGTAGGGGAGCTGAAGCTCTTCTATTTTGCGGGCATGGAGACAACCGCGGTGCTGCTCACATGGGCAATGGTCTTGATAAGCCTTCATCACGAGTGGCAGGACCGCGCCAGGGAGGAGGTTCTGCATGTCTTGGGAAAGAACCAACCGGATTCTGAGGGCATAAACAAGCTGAAAGTGGTGAGTACATTACAAGAGAGTAGGTGATGCAATTTCTCATCGAGTTGCTACTCTGATTATGTCCATCTTCTTTGTCGGTGCTGCAGGTGACAATGATACTGCATGAGGTTCTTAGGTTGTACCCACCGATTCCACTACATGGTCAGGAGGCGTATAAAGAGACGAAGCTGGGAGGCATCACATATCCAGCTGGGGTAACATTTGCGCTGCCAATTGTGTGCATTCACCAGTATCCAGATGTGTGGGGAGAAAATGTCGATGAATTTAAGCCTGAGAGGTTTGCGGAGGGTATCGCTGGCGCATCGAAAAACTCGCCGACGTTATTTCCGTTCGGCTGGGGACCACAGATTTGCGTCTGGCAGAACTTTGCATTGCTGGAGGCCAAGATGGGATTGAGTGTGATCCTACAACACTTTATCTTTGAGCTGTCACCATCTTACACGCATGCGCCTTACCCACTCTCGAGTCTACAGCTCCAACACGGTTCACAGATTAAGCTCATGAAACTCTAAGAATTAGCATCCGGACTATAGAGAACCATGGACGGTGATCATCCTGGGGGAGATGTAACCAAAAT
This sequence comes from Triticum urartu, assembly GCF_056163025.1. NCBI lineage: Eukaryota > Viridiplantae > Streptophyta > Magnoliopsida > Poales > Poaceae > Triticum > Triticum urartu. The sequence goes on from NC_141879.1 coordinate 722,123,083, forward strand.
AAGATCATGTATAATGGGCCCTGATGTTTATATCAAATGCGACATGATGCACATATCTTGTAAGATTTTTTTTATGAAGTGCTGGTTGGTGAGTGGGGCACACCCAGGAATTTCAAGGACCAACTTTCTGTCCTCACAATTCGATGAAGCCATGGCGATCTCCTGAGGACCAAGTGGTGGATGGCCAGCCGGCTGGGACGGGGGACGAACGAAATAAACCCGGGCATGGACAGCCCGGCCCGAAAAACCCGGGCCAGGCCAGGTCGGGCTTGACATTTGGGCCGGGCTCGGGCTTTGTTTTGTAGCCCGAAAGATAGTTCGGGCTTTGTTTTGCAGCCCGAAAGATAGTTCGGGCCGGGCTTGGGCTTTATTTTCCAACTCGAAAGATAGTTCGGGCCGGGCTCTGGCTTCTATTTTTCTGAATTTCAGGCCGGGCTTTCGGGCTTCGGGCCAGGCTTACACATGCGCATACTAAAAAACAACATTCAGCCCGGGCATTCGGGCCGGGCTTTCAGGCTTCGGGCTTGATTTCAGGCCGGGCTCAGGCTTCAAAACAGGGAGTATCTCGGGCTTCAGGCCGTGCTCGGGCTTCAAAACAGGGAGTATCTCGGGCTTCAGGCCGTGCTCGGGCTTGAGAAATGAAGGTCGGGCTTTTACAAGCCCAGCCTGAAACCCGGCCCGGCCCGACGTTTGCCCGGGTTTAGGACGAAAGCTGGGGCGTGTAGTCTGTGGTGTGTGGGCCAACCGAGGGCAAGCACGTACATGCGTACCAACGGCGGGTGCCGTCCCTCTTTCTGGCACGCCGTGCCAGTGCAATATGCATGTGCGGCAGTGGTTTTGGTCTTGTCTTTCGGCTTTCCGCTAGCTTGACCGACGGGGCACAAGATTCGCTGATTTTTGGTGTTACCGTGGTGAGTTGAATGCTCGACTGAAACCTGTCCATTCGGATCAGGAATGCTGATTCAGCAGCGAATTCACAGTGACCGACTGCGATTTGTACAATTTTTGTTCGTTGGTATGGATTTGGGGGATGTAGTACTAGCATCTTTTTTTTACCAGAGGCAAGAGGTGTCGGCAGTAATAATTATTAAACCTTTGCAAACAAAGGGTTCATCGTGTTTTTACAACTACTATTCGAGTACCTTTGCAAGCGAGGGGCTGAATTTCGTGTTTTGACCCTTTTGACATACAAATTCAGGATCTGACCCCGGTTGGAAATTTTTTCGGGATTTGACCCTTTTGCTACCGCCAGGGGCTCTGGCGGTTGGGTTACACAGCCTACCGCCAGGGGCCCTAGTGGTAGGGTGCGACGGAGGGGGACGGCGGCCGTTTGCCCGAGCTGACGTGGATAAGTACCCTAGTGTGCTGGCTGGGTTTTGCCTCCCAAACTTTCTGTGACGAAATATCAAAGTGCCCTGACGGTTGGTGGTAGTCTGTGCGACCCTACCGCCAGAGGCCGTGGCGGTAGGGTCCTGTGTTTTATTTTTCCAAGTTCAGTTGCTTGCTTCTTTTCAAATTCAATATGACAGGAATATCACAGATAGATAAGCACATCAACAAAAAGTGTTTGCATATGAAATTATGATAACCTCACACTTATAGACAGTAAAATTGATGTATCCATTAAGTTCAACATATCAAAATAGGTTCAACTACTAACATAGGTAGCAATAACAGGACACCGAGTAGTTCAACATAAGACAACTACTTTAACTTAGCAAGTTCAACATCACTAGTTCCTCCCCCTCCCCCTCTTGGCGGCACGCTCCTCCTCGTTTGTCTTCGAGCGGCCCTCGTCCGGCTTCTTCGAGCGACGACGAGGAATCGGTTTCTGAAACGGTGATGGGCTCAGAACATCCTGGTGCGGATGAGATACCCTCTTCGCCTGGGTTGGCTGAGTCGGTTGAGGTCCATCATTGTCGTCGTACTCCTCCTCATCACCTTCTTCATCGTCACCTCCTTCCTATTCTCCCTCTTCTTCCTCTTCCTCCTCGTCCACTTCCTCTTCTTCCTCGGTCTCGTTAACAAGGCGAGACGATGAGGCGGCATGGCTCGAGGAACCTCCTCCGGTGTGGCTTGATGAAGCTAGGGTACGTGTCGACCCACCAGGAGGAGGAACATGCATGTCAATCGAGGCAGCGCACCTAAGCATGCCCGCTAGCTTGCGGCAACGGTTAATGATCTTCTGCAATAACAAATATAGTAGAGTATGACTTGGATCAGGTATAGGGTTGCAAATAAGTAAGAACATGTGGCATGGATCAAATTTGCGTTCGCTCCAATAGAATGCTATGAGGCTTAAAGTTACCTTAGTCGCTTCCCTCAGCATGTTGTCACCCTCCACGGTTCCGGGGTCAGAACTTAGCGCATTCGAGCCGTCGAAAATGTTTCTGTTTAGCTCTGCGGCCTGGAAATCCAAGGATCATTAAAAAGTTAGCGAGAATGACCATGTCATCATCATTAGCTCGAATGCATTTCAACAAAACTTACCACTCTCTTCATAAGGGGCGCATACTCCCTGAAATCACCTTGCATATCTCTGAGGTTTCTCTTGTATGCTTCATCCTCAGAGTCCTCCTCCTCCTGAAGTGATGCCATGTTCGCTTCCGTCCATCGTGGCCTCAGACGCAGACGAAACTTGATGCCATCGTCATACTAATTCATGTGCCTCTCATACACATTCTAGCAAATGCCTGATCTCTCCCCATCTTTGCGGAACGTCCTCTCGTCCCACATTGCCACAAAAGACTTGTGCTCGTCAGCCCAGTACAATATCGACTGAGAATACTGCCTGCTCTTCCTGCATAGGGGCATAACAAGCAAAAAAACACAAAAGACCATAAGAACGTCGAACTTAAAGAAATCACGGTAAAGAGATGGCAGCACATACTTGTGAAGGTCGTAACCGCCGGTGTCGTGCACTACTGGAATCAGCTACTTTGCCATCTGCCAGATCTTTGCCGTCTGCTAGCGGACGGCAAAGAAGCTCTTTGCCATCAGCTACCCAAAAGCAGACGGCAAAGAACTGGCTGATGGCAAAGACCTTCTTTGCCATCAGCCAGTTCTTTGCCGTCGGCTAGCAGACGGCAAAGAGGGAGGGGGGACCCACTGACAAGCTGGTTAAAAAAAACTTAACCCCCCTCTTTGCCGTCTGCTAGCAGACGGCAAAGAGCAAGTAAGCGGACGGCAAAGGGGGGCGGACGGCAAACGTTTAGGTTACTAACGGCGCCCCACCCCGCCCATCTCTCTCTGTTCCCTCTCCTCCCCGACGACCACCGCCACCCGCCGCCTCCCCCGCCACCCACCGCGCTGCCCCCTTGCCCCGCCTCCCCCGCCACCCACCGCCGCCCCCTTGCCCCACCTCCCCTCGCCCCGCCGCCCCCTTGCCCCACCTCCCCTCGCCCCGTCGCCCCGTCGCCCCCATCACCCGCCACCGCCCCGGCGTCCCGTCGCCCGCGCCGGAGCCAGGCTCGCGCCCCGGAGCTCGCCGCCCCTGCGCCTCGGAGCTCGCCGTCCCTGCGCCCCGGAGCTCGCCGCCCCTGCGCCCCGGAGGTCGCCGCCCCTGCGCCCCGGAGCTCGCCGTCCTGTCTGCCTCGCGCCCCGGAGCTCGCCGCCGCCCAGGAGCCAGGCTCGCCGCCGCCCCTGCGGCCGTGCCGCCCCCTCCATCCTCCATCGAGAGGAGCCAAGGTGAGCTTTTTTTTTCTACTGTTTTTCTTTGCTGTTTAGGTTTAATTAGGTTATTGATAGGTTTAGGTTAGTGCTAGATTTAGGTTAGTGGTTTAGGTTAGTGCTAGATTTAGGTTTAGATTATTATTACAAGAAGAAAGTTGAAAAAAAGAAGAAGAGGTAGAAGAAGAGGAAAAAGGAAAAAAAGGAAGAAGAATAAGAAGAAAGTTGAAAAACAGAACAATATAGAAGAGGAAAAAGGAGAAGAAGAAAGAAGAGGAGGAGGAGGAAGAGGAGGAGGGAGAAGAAGAAAGAAAAGAAGAAGAAGAAAGAAGAAGAAAGAATAAGAAGAAGAAGACCCCGACGCGCCACCCCGACACCCCGACCCCGACCCCCGACCCCCGACACCCCGACCCCGACCCGCGACACCCCGACCCCGACCCCGACCCCGACCCCCGACACCCCGACCCCGATCCCGACACGCCACCCCGACACCCCGGCCCGACACCCCGACCCCCGACCCCCGACACCCCGACCCCGACCTCCGACACCCCGACCCCGACACGCCACCCCGACACCCCGGCCCGACACCCCAACCCCGACCCCCGACCCCCGACACCCTGACATCACACCCCGACCCCGACACGACACCCCGATACCTCGACACCCGACCCCCCGACACCCGACCCCCTGACCCCCCAACCCCGACACCACACCCCGACCCCGACACCACACCCCGACAACCGACCCCCTGACCCCGACACCACACCCCGACCCCAAAACAGCACCCCGACCCCGACACGGCACCCCGACACCGACAGGACACCCCGACCTCGCCGTTGTTTTAAATGTGCAGTTGTTTCATCGCTGCGAGGTTTGGTGTTCGACGACCTCGCCGTGCGTTTGACGAGCTCTGCCCCTTCGTTCGTGGGTGAGCACAAATGACAAGTCCTCCTCCCCCATTAATTATTTGATCTATTCCGATGAAACTTGATAGCTAGCTATGTATGTGTCTTGAATCATCAGTATGCGTAACCAATATGTGTCTCCCGTTTGAAAGCATCATAGTTATAAATATGCATGCATTTGCATATATATAACCTTGATTCTTTCAAATTGTCCAACGCTATCCATGGACAGCCCGAGTATGTGTAGATTGGGTTCGTTTTCCCATATGCTTTGCTCCGGATCCGACGCATATATTTCGTCAGTGCCTCCCCTGTTGTTCTCCGGGTACACATCCTCTCTGTTTATTGCAGAGACGTGTATTAGGAGAACAGCGGGGAGGTGCTGCCGAAATTTTGCGTCGGATCCGGAGCATAGCATGGGAAAATAAACCCAATCTACACATACACGGGTGGGATTAGGACCTATCATTACCTATTAGAGTGTAGGTTGCATGGACGTAATAAAATTGACAAAGTAGATCAACTGATGAATATATACATGGTGAATTACATATATAATTGTTGTGTGTCCAGTAGCTCTGAAAGTCAAGATGAGTGACCGTGCTTGGATGTATACCGGTCACACTGGTCAGAACAAATGGAGCGCTGAATGGTTCACAAAAACTAAGGGGTTTGTGCAAGCCGCATTTGCAAATGGCCAAAAGAAAACCTGGTGCCCCTGTTTCCGGTGCGGCAATTGGGAAAAGAAGACAGAGGCTGAAATGGGCAAACACCTGCAGAAGAGTGGTTTTACGCCCGATTATACGGTGTGGACATTTCATGGTGAGTCTGCCCAACGTGACCGAGCTGAGGTGGATCGTCGTCGCACCGACGAGCATGGTACCGGGATGGAAAACATGGTGCAAGGCTATGATGATGCTCGGGATTCGGACGAGGAGATGGAGGAATCTGCAAAGGCCTTCAATGAAATGTTGGAGTCTTCGAAACGTCCGCTCCACGAGCACACTGAGCTTTGTCAGTTGGATGCCATCTCACAAGTAATGGCTCTGAAGGCTCAGTTCAACTTGGGCAGAGAATGCTATGACGCAATTATGACAGTATTTGGACGCTTTCTACCCAAAGGCCATGTAATGCCTGCAAACCTGTACCAGTCGGACAAAATCCTCCATGCACTGAAGATGCCCTATGAGAAGATACATGCCTGTGAGAAAGGATGTGCCTTATTTAGGCTTGACTATGCGGACTTGAACTATTGTCCCATTTGCAAGTCTTCCAGGTATATTGTGGTAGACAACGGTATGGGTGAGAAGACACAGACCAAAATCCCCGTTACTGTTCTTCGGTATATGCCAATCGTACCAAGACTTCAACGTCTTTTCATGGTCGAAGAGACGGCCAGACAGATGACATGGCACAAAACAGGCAAAAGAACCGAACTAGATGCAGATGGGAATCTGATGATGGTACACACATCGGATGGTGTTGCGTGGAAAAAGTTTGATGAATTACATGCTGACAAAGCAGCAGATCCGAGGCATCCTCGAGTCGGCATCAGCACGGATGGGTTCAGTGTGTTTGGTATGACGGCAGCCCAATACAGTTGTTGGCCCGTATTTGTCTTTCCACTCAATCTCCCCCCCCCCCCCGACAGATTATGCAAAGAAAGAACATTTTCCTGACGTTGATAATTCCAGGACCCAACTATCCGGGCAAAAATATAAATGTGTACATGCAGCCGCTTAAGGACGAATTGCAAGAAGCCTGGGATAATGGGTTCAAGACATACGACGCCTTTAGCAAACGGAACTTCATAATGCGTGTCTGGTACATGTACTCGACGCATGACTTGCCGGCGTATGCGCTATTCGTTGGTTGGTGTGTGCATGGAAGGTTCCCGTGCCCCACATGCAAGGGAGCTCTTGAGTTTCGTTGGCTTCAGGCCGGTCGCAAGTTTTCTTGCTTCGACATGCATAGACAGTTCCTGGATCCTCGCCATAAGTTCAGGAAAGACAAGAAGAACTTCATCAGGGGTAGAGTTGTCAAAAACTCTGCACCACCTGCATTGACAGGCCAACAGACCCTGGATCAGTTAAACGCTCTCGAGCCAGATCCACAACGTCCAGGGTACTTCAAGGGGTATAATACTAAGCATGCGTGGACTCACAAAACATGCTTATGGGATCTGCCTTACTTCAAAGACCTCATTTGCCCACACAACATCGACGTGATGCACACTGAGAAGAATATCGCCGAGGCACTTTTTGGTACATTGTTCGGCATAGATGGGAAATCAAAGGATAATACTAAGGCTAGAGTCGATCTGGAGGCGCTATGTGATAGGCCGTTACAAAACATGAAAGAACCGAAAGGAAAGCAGAACTGGACGAAGCCAAAGGCATGGTTCAATCTTGGAAGGCCAGCTATGAGGGAAATTCTCTTGTGGGTGCAACAGCAGTTGATGTTCCCCGATGGGTATGCAGCGAATCTAAAGAGGGGAGCGAATCTTGATAAACTGAAGATATTTGGTCTCAAGAGTCATGATTGGCACATATGGATTGAGCGGGTAATGCCGGTGATGTTGCGTGGCTTCATCCCTGAGGATGAATGGCTAGTACTGGCAGAACTCAGCTATTTCTTCCGTGTTCTTTGTGCGAAAGAACTATCGCCTGGCGTGCTAGAAGAAATGGAAGAGTTGGCGCCGGAGTTGATCTGCAAGTTAGAGAAGATCTTTCCACCGGGCTTCTTTAATCCAATGCAGCATTTGATTTTGCATCTCCCGATCGAGGCAAGATTGGGGGGGCCCATGCAAAATCGTTGGTGCTACCCAACTGAGAGGATGCAGAAGACGCTTCGAGAAAAATGTAAAAATAAACGTAGAATTGAAGCATCGATGGCTGAGGCATTCATCACAGAGGAGGCGGCAAACTTCGTAACAGCGCACTACGAATCCAAAAATCGTCATTTGCATAATCCGAAGCCTCGGTACAATGCTGACGAGCCTAAAAAGGGTGGATCCAACCTCAGCCTATTCAAAGGGAATCTCGCACCAGCTAGTGTTTCACATCCAGTATCTTTGGATAACGAAGAACGGCGGACCATTTCGTTGTATATCTTCAACAACCTGATAGAAGTGCGGCCGTACATCGAGTAAGTTATCGGTACATTGTTTCGCAACTTCTATTTCCTTTGAACTACTCTTATTCCTGGATATGTCATACAGTTGATACGTCACCATATTCTCGTATGGAGCGGAGATCCAAAAGGATTCCGTCGAAGAGTATGAGCTTCTCGCAAAGCAAGGAGGTGGCTATCCCGGTTTCATCTCTTGGTTCAAACAAACGGTAATTTCTATTAGACAATTTCATATCATTCGCTAATTTGTGCATAATGCAACAATCCTTTCATATTAAACTTGTAGGCTAATTCAGAGTCTATGGACGCCGAATTGAGACAAGTCGCTAATGGTTTTGACTATAAGGTCCGTTCATTTGACAAGTACGACATCAACGGGTATCGCTTTCGTACCTATGGCAAAGAGCTATCTATGGCCGACCGAAAGTCAACAAATTGTTGTGTATCTGCTATCGGCGAAGGAGGTACCGAGTATTATGGGAGAGTTGAAGCAATTTATGAACTTCTGTTCTATGGTGAAAATCCACCGAATGTCGTAGTCTTCAAATGTTATTGGTTTCAGCCGAAGGAGACTAGAAGGACTCATGAACATGTAGGGCTAGTTGAAATCAACCAAAGCACTCATTTAGATGTTCCTGATGTCTATATTATGGCTCAACAGGCGACCCAAGTATTCTATCTACCGTGGGCCTGCCAAACTAATCCAAATCTGAAAGGTTGGGATGTCGTTTATGAAGTGCCGCCACGTGCTAGACTTTCTCCCCCAAAGGAAGAGGATTATGAACCTCACATTAACCCAGACACATATGAAGGAGAATTCTTCCAAGAGACACGTCTTTCCAAAAAGCGTTTCAAGAACCGCTATACTTCACCCCAAAACATTGAAGTAGACAGCGACAATGAATCCGACATCACCCCAGAGGACGAACAAGAAGAGCCGGAACAAGAAGAGGTTACTGCTGCGGATGACCTGTCAATGCTTGACCGATTACGTCAAGGTGGCCTTGCACATGTTGATGCCAATGAACCCTATGAGCCCGTCATTGATTATAGTGATGATGATGATTATGCATTTATTGATGATACTGATCGAGATTATTAGTAGTGTCAGGTATTACATTTTTTTATGTTGTACTTGATGATGATACACTTAAGTGATACACATATTATTATTCATGTCGGTCTTTTTTTATGTTGTACTAATTTCGTTTACTGTTTGTCATGGCAGGTGTTGAAAGATGGTGGGCGCTGGTCGGGAGCGTGGTCTGAGGTCTTCCATTCCAGACGCACCTCTCCGCCGAGCGTTGCTGGACAGTATGGCCACACCGCCGGGCCCTTCTTCGTCGACCGCGGTGCCCAGCAGGGGACGAGCTCGAGGTAGGAAGAGAGGAGGTGGGGCACATGGTCGTGGGAGAGGAGGTAGGGCTACGGCGCCTTCCTCGCCGCCACCCCCGGCTGTTTCACCCGAGCACGTGACTGCTAGGGTGGACTCGTCCGAGGAGGAGGCTACACGGACTCCGGTCCACGAGCCTCCGGTCCACGGGTCTTGGGCCCACGAGCCTCGGGTCGACTGGCCTTCGGCCCACGAGAGTTCGGCCCACGTGACCCCGGAGGAGCACACGTCCGGATGGGGTACCTGGCCGGATCAGCCCGAGGAGCCGAGTGGCCATGCTGATGATGGTGGGGAGCCGACTGATCTTGAGGAGGAGGGGGGCACCGTCTACCAGCGTGGTGCTACACGGCTCCCGTCCGTGCCGGTGACCCGCGAGCAGAGGTGGTTGATTTTCCCTTATGGGGAGAGGTACGTAAGTGCATTTAATATTTTTGTACCTTGTGCATTCACGTTTTTTCAAATAACTAATGCGTTGGCCTTGTCATGCTGCAGGGGTTGGGACCACCATCATAGTGTCCGCCGGCCCAACTCCGTCCTTGGAGTTCTTTGCCGGCAAAACTTCCCGGGGTTTGTCACGTTGTCACGGTGTCGTGTGCGACACGAGGGCAGACATGGTGATCAGAAAGTTTTGGGTAATTTCTCCTTTACACATTTAAAAATCTTCAACTAGCTAGTTATTAATTGTACTAATCAATATTGTCTCATTTGATTGCAGACATTCTACTGGTGTGAGGAGGGATACGAGGAGGACGCGGCACATGTTATCGAGAACGTCTGCAAGCGCCTACTCCAGAACTTACGGCACGAGGCTCGGGTGCAGGCTGTTCGAGACTACTACGCCTTGCGTGGTATCAAGAAGACCAAGCCGGCGTGCCGCGATAAGTTCCTGAGTAAGGAGAAGTACATGAAGGTAATTCTTAAGGCCTTCTCTACTTAAGTTCCTTCATTTAGTAATTCTTAGCCATAGCGCTCAAGTTTCTATTTGCTAACTTAGGCGCCTCCGAGATGGTGTGCGGATCGGATGGATTGTTGGGAGGTGTTGGTCGATGAGTGGTGCTCTCCACAATGGCTAGCCCTCCACAACGAGGCCAAGGACAACCGTGCCCAAATGGAAGGTGTGCCACACCATCAAGGCAGCTCCAACTTATATCAGTTCGAGCGCAACTGGGTATGTGGTTTGCTTCATGATTCATGCAATTCATTCATCATGCTAGCTTGAGCCCTTTAATTACTAATTTTCATTGTTTCTTTCTTTCAGGCACGCTACAATAAGGCGGATAAGGTGCCAGAGGTGTACGACCTGTATGCCATGGCCCACACTGCCTCTTTCAAGAAAGTCAAGGCTTTCTCTCAGTCTGACCTCGATGATGCAAACAACTTCACCAACATCTCCTCCCACAACAAGCTCGTGAGATATAGAGATGAGGGGAAGGCGAGGAAAGGGGAGGACTTTAACCCGAGCCAGGGTCCCATTGATCCAGAGCTGTTGATGATATCTGGTGGCGGGAGGTCCCATGGCTCCATAGCCATTGGAGATGGACTTATCCGTTGTCCTAGCACTCTCCCAGAGATCAAGGCGCGCCAGTCGAGCTCCGCTCCTGAGATAAGGCCTCGTGAACGGCCAGTGCAACTCGCCATCAAGGTTAGTGATACGTACTCAGTTATCTTTCTCCATTACATTCTGTGCGCTTCCATCAATGATTACAAATGGTCATGTGAGTGGTGTTGCAGGCTGCTATACAGAGTGAGAGAGATAGAACGGAGAAACTTCTGGCGGAGGCGGCGGAGAGGCAGCGGGAGTTGGAGGAGAGGACGACAAAGATGATGGAGGAGGAGAGGGCACAGAATGACATGCAGGCAAGGGCCATGTACGAGCTCCTTGTGGTAAGTTTCTTCTGCAGATTAGCCAAAACATTCATGTAGTGTTTGTCTCATTACTAACTATTATGACTGAGTCGTCAAAACCAAATGTGCAGTCTGTGTGCGAGAAGACAGGTCAGACCGCTCCGCCGATGCCAGTGATTGCTCCTGGGACCACGGTGAGTTTTATTGAATGGACATTACTTGCTAGTCTTAACATTTGAGTGTCATCATGCTAACAAGACATTGGAAATGATCTTTGGTGCAGCGTAACTCCAGACAAGCATCGCACGATCCTTCTCCAGCTACCGACACGAGCCACCCCGCTCCTACACCTCCTACATCTTGGTAAGTTTATCTAGTGTTTTGCTTAACACATGCATAAAGACCTAGACTTAGCTTTATTTCCTCCAATGCTTACCATAATGACCTAGACTTAGCTTCTTCACCTCCAAAATGACTTAATAAGCTTACTGACCTCCAAAACCATCCATTTTACCTAAGTTAGCTCTAAAATGATCTGTACTTAGCTTTGTTTCCTCCAAAATGACCAAAGTTAGCTCTAATATGCTTAGTTAACTAGGTTACTTAGCTTACTTGTGTCAAAAATGGCATAATTAGCTTAGTTAGCTCATAAACGATCCATTTTACCTAAGTTAGTTCTAAAATGATCCATTTTACCTTACTTAGCTCATAAACGATCCATTTTACCTACGTTAGCTCTAAAATGACCCATTTAACCTTACTTAGCTCATAAATGATCCATTCTACCCAAGTTAGCTCTAAAATGACCCATTTTACCTAGGTTAGCTCCAAAATGATCCATCTTACCTAGGTTACCTCTAAAATGATGCATTTTACCTAATTTTGCTCATAAGCGATCCATTGCACCTAGGTTAGCTCATAAACGATCCATTTCACCTAAGTTAGCTCACAAATGATCAATTTCACCTAAATTAGCTCATAAATGTCATATATTCTTCTTCTTCTTCATTTTCTTCTTCTTCTTCTTCTTCATTTTCTTCTTCTTCTTCTTCTTCTTCTTCTTCTAATCTTCTTCTTCTTCTTCTAATCTTCTTCTTCTAACTTTCTTATTTCCCATTTTGCAGAATTCATTCACTTCACGGAAGCTTGCATAGATGGAGTGCTTGTTTGGATGAACTATGTTTCCTTTGTATCTATGAACTATGCATGTATGGTAGGATGACACTATTGTAATATGTATGGTTGGATGCATGTATGTCGAACTTGCTATGTATGGTTGATGTAACTATGCATGTATGATGAAATTATATGTGTTGGATATCTCATATGTTTGCTGTGAACTTGCCATGTGAAAAATATATATGTATCATCTATTTGCTGTGAAAATAGTTGGGTATATGAAAAAACAGAGGCAATGCAGGCTCTTTGCCGTCTGCCACTGACGGCAACGGGCTCTTTGCCGTCTGCCGCGGACGGCAAAGAAGCCACGTGGCATCCAGCTGTGCTTCCTGTGCATCCAGTCAGTGGCGGACGGCGAAGAACCTGCCATGTAGTGATGTGTAGATGACATCACACGGCGGACGGCAAAGACCCTAGAAATTTTGCCGTCAGCGGCGGACGGCAAAGGCCTTCCGTTAGCCACTTAACGGACTGACAGCGCAATTATTGTCGTCCGCTCTCTTTGCCGTCCGCCGCGCTCTCTTTGCCGTCCGCCGCAGACGGCAAAGACTTTGCCGTCAGTAGCAGACGGCAAAGTAGCTGTTTACCGAAGCCTACTTTGCCGGAGCCTTTTGCCGTCCGTGGCTGACGGCAAAGGCCTTTGCCGTCCGCCGTTCAGGCCTTTGCCGTCCGCCGTGGCAGACGGCAAAGTAGCTGATTCCTGTAGTGGTGGGGCCTTGCCGGTGGTGTGTGTTGCAATACGCCAAATTGTGTCGCCACACATTGTGGTAGGTGCCATTCGACGACGTACACGCATATCAGCGGGACAATGCACCGGAAGAGAAGGCGGTCCCGCTCGCACATCTCGTTCAGCTCGAACCCCCAAGCTCTATCGTGGTACGGCCACCAGTTAACCTATACAAAGATTGTTTAGCAACCGTGAAAGTATAAACATTTAAAACTATCTCGCTCATTGGTATACCTGAAAAGATGTCAGGTTGTCCAGCTCGTTGGTGAAGGCCTTGTACATCGCACTTCCCTTGCCCGAGAAGACCTTAACCTTGTCCCAAGAATAGGCGACAGTAGGGTATCGAGAACGGTCGCCATCCTCGCCATACTCCGTCCACTTTGTCCGTGGCAGCTTCTCAGGGCGACCAACCGGCAGCCGCTCCCAACTCCAAATCGAGAGGGCCCAGACACACCCACACATCCCAGATGTTTTCTCGGTCCTCTGCGTTGCGTCATCCAGCTGCAAACAACAAGTGATGATCAGATGACACAATTTAAAGCAATTTAAATAACCACACACATAGGTGAGATGTATGATGTATTACCGAACGGTAGAGGTACGCGAGGCCAGGAGACCCCCAGCTGTACCCTGCATCCCAGTCGGCCAGGAAGTCCAGGTACATCCATAGGGCGTTGTCCCCCGAGCAGTCAGGAAAGACCACCTCTGTGAGAAGAAACCACAGGTAGGCCCTTGCATACTGCTCCACGGTCCTCGGATCCTCATCTTGCGGGCATTCAGCCCGGTGGTCTAGGAGCCATGCCAGTGCTACACCGGATGTTCGGTTACTCTTGATTGGAGGGCAGTCGCCGATGAGGGCGGTAACCCTGTCCGGCCAGTTCTTCCTATCCACGCGCCCAATGAGAGCATGACCCTTGATCGGTAGGGCCGTGATCATGGCGAAGTCCTCGAGCGTCACCGTCATCTCACCACATGGGAGATGGAAAGAGTGCGTCTCGGGCCGCCAACGGTCCACCAGCGCTGTGAGAGCCGTGTGGACAAGCGTCGGCGGCATACGCTTGAACTGGAGCACGAAACCTAAGAGCCCGGCTCTCCTGTAATATGGCTCGTAGCGGTTGTCGTAGTTCATCTCTTTGACCTTGGTGTGACCCCTCATACGTAAGGGCGGAAGCATCTGTCAATGTGCACACGAAAATAGTTAGAAAAAACTTTTGAAAAGGCAAAATTGTGATGCAACACGTTGATCAGTGCTATTTACCACTCCGTTCTCGATGTAACAGGTGCGATGACCGTTGTCGAATGCCGGGTCAAGCATAGTGTAATTAGTGCCGATCGCCGGACCAATGGGGGGCCTCCTAAAACACGAACACTTGGTTATGAACATATAATCATATCATATTAAACGTTCAACTAACATCAATCATATCATATCCAACAAATGTAAAAAAATATTATGAATATGAACTGCGGTTCATCTTCAAACTAGTTATTCTATCCTATTATGAATATGAACATTAACCAATCAATTTCAACAACTGTAAAAACACATATAAAAATTACCAACATATTCATCTTCAAACCACATCATCACATCACCTCATCACCTCATCTTGTGCCAAATAGGTTCTATCCTCAAACTAGTTAACAAATCCAACATATTCAACCACATCAGCACATCAACTCATCAATCATATTCAAACATATTTAACCACATCAAACATCAATAAATAATTCAAAAAATATTAACATGAACTAGGGTTCATCAACTATACAAAATAGGCTCTATCATAGGCAACTTCAACCACATCACCACATAAATCATATTCAACTACATCAAACATCATATTACTCCTAATTAAACAAACCTAAAAACAACAAAAATCAAAATCTACTAGATGAAATAGGGTTCATCTTGTGCCAAATAATGCGTCGAATCGAAAGCTTCTTGACTAAAACAAATTGGAGGGATTGAGAGAGCTTACTTTTCTCGTTTCGGAGCCATCTCGATCCGCAAAAAGCGTTCACAAACGAAGAAGATCGGATGGGGGGAGTGGAGGGGATGAGAGAGGCCTTCCCCTCTCTGTTCTTGCGGGCGGCGGCAGGGGAGAAGAAGATGGGGGCTGGGTTCGTGGATGGGCCCCATGAGCCGGCCCCCGATGGCTTATAATGGTTCGACACTTACCGCCATGGACATTGGCGGTAGGGTTGCACACCCTACCGCCGGGTGTCCTGGCGGTAGGGTCGACGGCACGAAACGACAGCCGTTTGGTGAGGCTGACGTGGATAAGTACCCTACCGCCAGGGCCCCTGGCGGTAGGCTGTGTAACCCAACCGCCAGAGCCCCTGGCGGTAAAAAAAGGGTCAAATCCTGAATTTTTTTCCAACCGGGGTCAGATTCTGAATTTGTATGCCAAAAGGGTCAAAACACGAAATTCAGCCCAAGCGAGGTGCTGATCCGCAAAGATATGAAGCTGAAAGGAAGAAAGAGATGCGAGGACAAAAATGTCTTCTTTTCTCCGTCCGGACAAGCATGCATGCAGCTGCCCACAGCTCCTGCACAGTGCGTGTACATGGATCAAGTGCATGTGCTCTACGGACTAGTACTACTACTACTACAGTGGCACAGCTGAGGCCCTACTCTGGTACTCCACGAGAGCACGAGAGAGAGAAGGGAAACCGCGCGCTGACCTGAACTGAATCTGAAACGGTCTTAGCTAGCCTGCTTGGCGTAAAGCCAAAGCAAAGCAGCGACAGACACACAGGTGAACGACAGGACGCATCGATCCCGTGCCCATTTCTGGCCGGGCACCCAGTACTCCGCGAGAAGTAATCGATGCCATCGGTCTTGGTCGGTCTCCCAAAGGCACAGTCGGGCTTGTTCACGGTTCACCACTGGCCCGGCCGGCCGGCAGCCATGGCGGAGGTGAGGTGCACCCAAGAACAGGCTACATGTTACAGGAGAAGAAAAGATCTACTCCGTACATCCAGATAATCTGACCACGCAGCAAAATTGTAATAGTAGATTGCCTGAGATAAGACCGGTTAATTACTAGCAATTCAGCGATGTCAGTGGACAACTCCCTCGCGGCCTAGCTTTGTTACAGAAAGAGAGAGAGAGGCAGACATGCACCATACGAGTGCAAGTCGTCCGCATTGACGTCTGTTCAGGCGTGCGTGCCTTTCCCGTGTGCATCTTCCTTACGTATTGTTTTGAGATTTTCTTACAATTTAAATATGCACTTTCTCACCTTTGTCAGTTTTTTTCTCTGTTGGAGGGAAATAGATGAGTGGTTCGAAAAACGACCAGGTAGTAGGAAAGAAAATTAATTTGTACCTCCTCTCCTTTTCTTTTCTTTTGGGCCTATCTGCTACCTCCGTTTCATTCCTCTTCACCACACTTTTAGATTCCGAGACGCACTAAAAGAACCATTACCACTGTATGTAGCCGTTTCTACTCATTTAGCGGCCACATGCACTGCAGTTTATGCAGATTAAAGCATCAGAAAACACGATGTCTTGACAACAAGCGCCCTAATTGGACAGTTTTGCAACCTACAAAATTTGTTCCATAATTCATCATCTACCATGGCTGGAAATATTTTTGAGTTTGGGCCCTTTAAACCGGAAGGGATGGGGTATCACTTAGTAGGTTGCTGATGTATATACTTTTTTTTAGGACCAATGAGTAGGCTACTCAGAGGTGGGATTACAATCAAGCATAGAAAAAAAAACGCAGTGTGTCCGAACCTTGGCGGTCAGCACCTGATCCCCATTTCTGCTTGCTTGGGCTGCCAATTCATGGACTAGGACATTGCATTTTCTTCCCACTATGCTGATCTGGTAGGCAGAGAAATTCTCAAGCACATTTTTATGTCATACCTTTATTCTGAACATCCTTCCTACATTTTCACATCTCCATGAGATGAAGCGCTCAAGGACCTTGCAACAAAAAACAACAACATAATGTGATGGTCTCCCAATATCCAGAGAAAAAACAGGCCATCAGTGAAAGTGTAGGCATTATTGTTTGAATCTACTTTAGACTGAAATTACATAAAAGGTTTCGCCTGAAAAAGTTATTCCTGAGTCCTGACTACCACAAAAACCAACCGCAAGTTTCAAGTTAAGACCAAGCAAGACCAGCCAGCCACATATTCCATGGAAAACCTTAGAGAGGAGATTGTTTCCATAATGTAGTCATACTCCAAAACTGAATGAATAGTCACAAGGTAAATACTACTCGAACCTAGTCAACAAAGGTATATCACTACAAATAAAGTGTATATATATATATATATATATATATATATATATATATATATTTAAGTATATGCACTTTAAAAAATTTAGACATCATAAACATATTTAGTCTAACAAAGCACAGGAAAACCAATCTAGATTTTATTCATCACCCAGGTAGCATGAAAACAGTTCCATAAATCCCAATGTAGTTGGGGATAATTTCAGAAACTTAAAAGGAAAGCAACAGTTCTATAGGCATAATTTCAGAAAGAACAAAAGAGAGCAACACTTCTCAAAAACAAGTCATGAAGATCTTTATCATGAAGTTGAAAACTGAGGGAAAATAAAGATTTATTCAGAAATACCACAAACCTGCTGGCTAAGGAGTACTGCGATATGTTCTTCTTGTAGGCGGAGAAAACTGAACACATACAAATTCTTCCTTGTAACTAACACTTTCATCACATGACTCTCGACATGTGTACACAACTATTGTTGCCCAGTCGACGGGGTCTCGTTCATTTTCAACATGGAAGTAATGGAGCAGTTGAGAAATTAGCTGCAAGTACATGTAGTGGAAATAAATATAAGTGGAGTGGAGTGAAACCAAAAGCAAAAATTGCATGCAAGTGCGCCAAGCAAAACAATGTTTTAGGAACGCTTAGTGTGTTCATATGTAGTAGCTATGGAATCATTTGTCGTCAAAAGAATCAAAGATGTCTATCCTAAAACGAACACAACATTGTGTTCAACATGGTCAACATGGATAATTAACAACTTTCTACTCACTTCCCTACAGTAATAATCAAATACGCTATCGTATTACAATTTCCTTCTATAGAAAGAACTCTTCAGAAAATGTTTTTTTACCAAACTTAGCCACAACCATGTAACTTGCTTATATACAATTTCTTTAGATACAACCATGTAACTTGCTTAAAATTGCCACATTGACAGGTTTTAGAATTACATCACCAAATACAGTAATAATATGCTTTTATTAACACATGCATCACATAAACAATAGGGTATTAAGACACATATCAACAAATCTTTTTTTTGGACAGAAAAAAAATGAACTGGAATAGTTCATAGAAATTGAAACCTGTCCAACCTGAAATTCATAGCGAAGTTGCCCATTACAATAGATGCACAAAGGGATATCGTCACCTGTCAGAGACCCAGTTGATACTGCCCAAAGAGGTTCTGCATCTTCGTTCGCACAGTACCTGCATGACAAAATAATTAAAATTATGCCTAACTGTTCTTGCAAGGAGTGCTGATCAACCAAATCTTTGCCAGATCTAAGCAAGAGTTTCGGATGAATGTTAAATGATAAACTAATAAAAATAAGAAATGTTAAATCTAATCAACTCGAACAAATGTTTTTTCTGACCATAGCACGCATCCAATGTGTCACAAGGCATAACACTAGTGGCGAAGCTAGACTTTATGAAGAGCTAATTTATGACTTTATAAGTACCTATTGGATGACAACAAAAATTGAAAGGTAGCTCCGCAAGTTCATAGCACCTCACCATGGCCATAGAGGAGACATAAGCTACAAGGGGAAGAAAACTATGCATGGGAGGTGGGATATTGCTACATAAAATTTTATGTTGTTGTGGACTGAGACTTTTAATGTTGCAATAGTTTATTTTGTTTCTGTTGCACACATGTTGCAAAGCCGCAGAAGTGTATTGTCGTTGCAATTTCATGAAAGAAATGTTATGAGAATCCATGGTTCTTCTTGCGAAGGTTTTTTTATTTTGCTATTTATTTTTAATTCATTTATTGCACATATTTAATACAATTGTTGCAATCGTGTAGAAAGTTGTTGCATAATCGTTCATTTTAATTGAATTGGCTAAAAATCTTCTTGCAAAACTAAATGGACGAACCAACTGTCATTAGGGGCCTTGTATAGGTAACAGAAGGCAGAGTGCAGGACTACCTGTGTACGGCATAGCCAACAGACATGCCGCAAGGCCATTTGACGACCAAAAATCATGACGCCTTACAATGTAGAGCGGAATAGGACGCAACGTTGTATAGGAGGGCCAACGTGTCAGAACTCATGGTCCTATGGTAGTCCTGAAGGTCGATCAAATGCCCACCTCAGCAGACCAACACCTAGTCATGTCCTTAGATAAACAATAACCAGAAGGTTCACTAAACCCTAATGTTGACCAGAACACCAGTACCCATATAGTTTGCTTCAGTGTAGTGGAGACAGTGCATCATGTCCAATAGCAGTCATGGCACAAAACAAAGACCTAACTCTAGTTTTCTCGATACGAAAGGGAAAACACAATTTACGCAAACGAGCGTCTAGACTTATTCACACTCAAACACAAAAAAACAGAAACAAAAGTTGATACTCATTCACACTCACCTCAAGACTTGAGTCTGTCTTGAAACACGGTCTCTGAAAGATGCCCAGCATGTATTGTCCTCATCATCCTGCACACAGGTTGTGGTACTGTACTAAATAAATAGTAGCATTTGATTACGAATATGTGAGCATAGGCCATAGCACAAAGAAAACCTCAAACTGGTCCATGAATAACTGCATCATGGCATCTGATTCGACTTCTCCTTCTACCATCATCAGTTCTGAAGTATCCTTGATAGAACTAGTCGAACATGACGGCTCAGGTACATGATCCGCCGCATATTCAGGCCATGCGTGGCCAGGAAATACTGCAAGTAGTCCAGACGGCAACAAATTACAAGGGAGGTAAAACAAAGACCTAAATAACACTCAATAGGCAACAACCTTTTGCTGCGACTGGCAGAATAGAAGCATCTGTGAACCTGGTATTTGAGAGCAATCATTCTCATGACTAGCGTGCCAAATGCAATTCCTGAATAACATTACAGAGAGATTATTCCCACCAAAACGGAGATATTTCAGTATTCAAGCAGGAGAGGTAAACAGATAATGCTAAATAGATATGGTAAGAACCTGTTTGGTACCTGATGCTTTCTAGAACAGTAGCTTGCTTTGCTACAGTGGCTGCACAAAATTTCACCTTTCCATGTACCACACCAATCACAAAGCCGAGCACGGTATGCTAACAGAGATATTTGAAAGATAAAATACATGAATCAGTGCCTTGCTTAACATACAATTCACCAATTCAAAAACACAAGCAAATCGGTGCATAATAAAAGTAAAGAGCTTTGAGATCAAAAGCTTAGTGAATTTTGGAGACGAAGTTGTCAATAATATTAAGGGAACTTGTGCTGTACAGCAGCATACTCAATAGCTGTCTGCACAACTTCAAAAGCTAGTTTTGTAGTGTAGTTGAAACAAGGAGAATTGCAGCTCAACTGCACAACATGTAGAACTAAAGCAAGAAAAAAGCTACCTCCTGAACATTGTGATCCCATGCACCCCTTAGGCTCTTCAGGAGTATAAAATGCATTAATTCTGGGCAGCTGGC
Source organism: Triticum urartu (assembly GCF_056163025.1). NCBI lineage: Eukaryota > Viridiplantae > Streptophyta > Magnoliopsida > Poales > Poaceae > Triticum > Triticum urartu. The sequence continues at coordinate 722,143,624 of NC_141879.1, forward strand.
ACCTGAAGACCTTCACACTGCAGCACAATTCACCGCAGGAGATCATGACAAGAAATGTGAAACTTTGGGCTAACACACTAGACAATCAACAGCTATATATGCTACCGATACCTCCTTCTAGCATTTGCTGCCCTGTCCTTCCCCTGCTCGCGCTGGTCCAGTTGTAAGCATGACATGGACGGACACATAAACACAAAGAATGCGCGGTGGTAGGTCGTCTCCTTCCACCCATCTGGCACATATACCTGCAACACGTGTGACCAAATTTTACTGGCAATCCTAGACATAAACGATCGGGTAGAGTTAAGTTTTAGGAATGAAGCAAACCTGCATGACAAAACGCAGTGGGTCACCACAGAAGTCACAGCAACTGGATTTTCCAGATGGCAAATTGACAGGATCAAGCCAGGCCTGAACAATGCAATATGTTTCTCACAATTAAAAAACAGTTCAAATGGCATCACAGCGTAAGGCACATGTGAAGCAAAAGTGTAGACGAACACACCGGGGCACCGCCAGCTTTACTGGGTAAGTGTTGGGGAAGAAGAGAATGGAAGTGTTGTGGTTCCTTTGGTTTCCGCAAGACACCTAACATTACTTCGGGCTCCAATTCCTCGTCGTCATCGCCTAGGTAGTCCCTTTCAAATACGGCGTGGTCGGGCTCCGTTCCCACCTCGGCGCCATCGTCCGTCTTTCCGTTCATGTCTGAGGTTATGTCAAGATCTTGAAGCTTGCCGGTGCAAACTTCCATGTTCCCTGGCTTCAACAATTACGGAAGTGCAGAATTACAAAACTGACAATATGGAAAGAGGAGCGCATTAAGAACTAAGGATTACGTTTCAATGATTCAGTCAAGGTATCAAAGTATCACACAATGGCGTTTTGCATATATTTTTTGCTACCAAGAGAAATTAGGATTTGGGAATTGGGAGATACCTCTGTTGTTGCTACTGAGGCGGATTCTAGGAGGAACGGCAAGGAAGGGGATGCAGCGTCTCGAAAGGGCGGCAAGCAAAACGGCCACCTGCAGGGGAAGCAATGAAGGAGATGGAAGGGTGAACGCCGAGCGCCCGGACGGAACGGCAGTTCTGGAAGGACGGGCAGGGCGGCGGCGGCCGGCAGGGCAGGTTTTCGTTTTTTTTTTTTTACGGAAAAGTTTACTTTATTAATCAAAGGATAGCAATATCGTCTACTAAAAGATTTACAATGAAACCAGGCGGGTCATGAACCCATCGGAATGGATTATTAGCACGACCCCAACATGCTAACTCATGAGCTACATTATTCGACTTCCTAATACAATGCTCAATAGTAAACTTCCCGAATTCTTCAAGATAACTGCGACATTCATCCAACACCGGCGCTGCCACCGTAGAAAAGCCTCCATTCAGTTTGAGTGCCTCCACCACCGTAAAATTATCTGATCTTACTATCATATTATGGCACCCTATTTCCTTTGCTAGCTTCATTCCTTCCAATATAGCCGCAGCTTCAGCTGTCTCTACATCGGGTACATGATCTAGTGTTGCTGTTGCTGCAGACATGAAATTTCCACGATAGTCCCGGATGACCACTCCACAAGATCCTGCATAATCTCCTTCTCTGAACGACGCATCGACGTTAATGACTATCTGACCAGCGAAAAACCCCGGCCAGATGTTCACTTTTGGTGTCATTTTTGTTTGTGCTCCACGGGCATAGTTCAGAGATAGGGCGGCCACTGCTACGGCCGTTCGCGCTGGAGAGGCAAAATCCTCACCCCGCACAAACTGTCTCCGTTGCCACCAAATATATCAACAGGCTGTGGTAAACAACTCCGGTAGCTCAAGCACACCATTATATTGTCTTTGAAAATAGCCATCATAGAGAAAAAACTCTAAAATTGCTGAACCCGCTCGATCCATTTGACAGGCAAAATTTATATCGTCAGCAACTCCCAGGGATCTCCACAGTTGTTCTTCTCAGCGTCCGCAGTCGCGCTGCTTCCGCTTATTTAATCGATCGGTAGGGTGGTGTTGGGCTGAGATTTGAGGCCCAGCTAAGGTTTGTGTCAACATGTAAACATTGTCTACCTTGTCTCAAAAAAAATGTAAACATTGTCTACCCCTCAAAAAACAAAAACATGTAAACATTGTCTCAGTTTCTCAAAAACAAAAAAGTAAACATTGTCTCAAGAAAGATGTAAACATTGTATGTACATACCTGTCACGTTTTTCTTAAAAAAAATACACTGTTTTTCTTTAAAAAAATACACTTTGCATCTGGATAAATGTAAACATCAGGATTTAAACCCTAGTATGCTAGGGAAACCACGGTCATCACAAGTTGGTTCACGCTAAATCAAACATACCTGTCACGTAAGAACGCTCTCTCCTAATATCGTCGGGCGGCTCCAGAGCGAATCACAAATCCTCAAAGAAGTACCTCGCCGGCCACTCTCTCATCGCCGCTGCCATCACCCTTCGCGACGGTGGCGGCGGGCCCAACTATCGAAGACAGCTGGGGGCTGTTGGGGGCGGCGGCAGCCAGCTGAAGCATCTGGGGCCGGTGCGAAGTGTCTGGGGCCAGCTAAAGGAGCGCGTCACATCATACACGATCAGGGAGCAAGACTGACACCATCCACACGCGGCGACCAAGGTCGGTGCTCCTAGTCGTGTATGAAGCGACGCGCTCCTGCGATGGAGTGCACAACGGCTGTTGTGGCGCGGCTGCGTGCTCTCTTGCCATATCTGCACGCGCTTGGTGGGGTGGAGGCCTGATCTGGGTTTTTTTTTTTTTTGAGAATGGCCTGATCTGGGTCTGAATGGCTGCTTCTTGACTTTTTTTTAGATAAAGGCTGCTTCTTGACGGTTCACTCTGGAGAGGGCCAAGGCAAAACCCAATTGGCCCAGAGGCCTTGTTTACTGTTTTTTAAGTGCCATGACCCAAACATATTTTTCTTAAAAGAACAACCGAAAAACATTAAAAAAGTATTATTGTCACAATATGAAAATATGAAAACTACCAAGCTAATCTGGGTCTGTATTATTCATATTGTTAGATCCCAAAATAAGGCTAGTGATATATTAGCTTCCTTTGCTAGATTGCAAGGCAGGACCATGACCTGGCTAGGGGCTGGTCCGGATGAGTTGATGGAGATTGTTTCTCTTGATTGTAAGGACATCTTGATTGAGTAATGCAAGTTTTTACCCCGCAAAAAAAATTATAAATCTACAAAATGGTATGATTAAAGAAAAAATGTGCCGTGTGTTTTATGAATTCTGTCGTGGAGATGTTTGACTATGAAAAAAAGCCATGTTTTGGAGAACAATTTCTTCTTAACTTTTGGCAAGGAGAAAAAAAATATGCCAGGCCACTCGTATACCTTCCATAGAAAGAAACACCGTTGAGACGACCGATTGGCCTCACAAATAGTCCAACAAAAGCTTTAAGTTCACCAAGGGAGAAGGAGCTTTGGGATAACGCCTCTCTCGAGGAAAATGACACCCGAAGGACTCCTCGTCGCTGATATTGGCCATAACCACGCAAAGCTTTCACTGAAGTCCAACCTTGAGGAGCAACCATGGGGGTATCTAGGAAACCATGGTAGACAGAGTAACCACCATTTATTCTTGTGGCATGACACCAGCCCTGACTAGCCCCTAGCCTCGGGCTCAAGAAACATCTCGTAAAATGACAAACTTACCGCTAAATGAAGCTAGGCTAATGGTGAAAGTGACAAGCAACTACATGGAAAAACCGAGGATCCCACAGACACCGTTCGACTGCTAGAACAACCAACAATCCAACATGATGCAAGAATGCAATTTCCGCATAACAGGGATGGGCGCAAATGGCCATGCCCCCATGCCTACGAGGAGAGAAAGACTACCAAAGGCGTTGACTTCATTGGTATAGATCGCAGGCTTGCGGCCATGCACCACGAGGCTTACCCATTTTCGGAGCCAACATCCCCGCTAAGCGGTAAGAGCATCTACAGCCAGAGTTGGCAAATGCGACATCTTAAACGCCCGCTGACAGTGACTAATACGTATCATATTTGCTCCTTTGAATCCGAGTCTCTCATATTTCGTCCCTTAGATCCATACAAAATAAACCTACATACTATGACACCCTAGCTACGATTCATCGTCAGAGATGACCACGACGTCGATGGCATGGCGGACATGCCCGAGCACCTCCCATATCCACAGTCAGTCCGGGCGTTTGAGACCTGTTTGAGAAGCCCGTCTATGTCGAATTTTCGTAACTGGTCGTTGACCGGGCCGCCCACCTTGGGACGTCCGGTTGTAGATGCTCTAACTACCTACAAATCAGCCCTCCCAACCTCCACCCCCCTCGCCCTGCCTGTATGAGCGACACATATTGACAGAAGTGCATGGCACAATAGATAATGGTGGCTATCATTCGACGCATTTTGCGTCAAACAGCCACGCGACGCACGCACAGACCCGCGACTAGGCTGGCCCAAATAGTGGGCGCTCTAGCAAGCGCGCCTGTTTGCCGTACAGTAGCGCAGTGATGTTAAAAGGAAAAGGAAGCACGCATTCGAACATTGGACCTCCACCTTGTGCAGAAGAGCAGCTAACCAGTGGAGCTAACAAACGTTAGTGTAAAAAGGGGAGCGTGCTAGTATAACAACTAATTCCAAAGCAGAATCCGGATAGTTTTTTGAATATTTTCAATCTTTATTTGGAAATTGTGAAATTTTTTAACAACGAACAATGTTTAAAAATTTGAAAAATTACTGAAAAACTCAGATAATCTTTCAAAAATTATAAAAAATGTAAAAAAAATTGACAGAGAATTTTGAAATTCCTGAATATTAGATGAAAATGCGAACATTTATTGAATTTTGGGAACAAAAATTTGATAATGGGCACTGTTTCTAAATATTTGAACATTTTTCGAAATTCCTGAACATTTTTCAAAAACATGAACAGTACTTGAATTTGTGAGACAGTTTTTAATATTCTGAGCAGTTTCTGATAATGGGAACATTTTTTGAATTGTTGAGCAATTTTTGAGAAGCAGGAATATCTTTTGAAATTCTCGAAGAATTTTTGAAAACACGAACATCATTTGAAAACAGGGTCAATTTTTTATATTCTGAACTTTTTTGTAAACATGAAGATTTTTTAATTTATGAGCAAAATTTAAAACAGGATTTTTTTTTAAATCACAAATATATTTTGAACTTTTATAAAAAAATTCTAAATGGAGAACAATTCTGAAAATCTCAACAAATTTGAAATGCAAAAAAGTTGAATACATGACCAAAAATTATAAAACAATAACATTTCTTGAATTTGTTATCAAGTTTTGAATACAAGAACATTTTTTGAAATCACGGGATGCCTCCGACAAGCCCAGATATATGCTCAAGCCCATATATAGGCTCAAGCCTGGGGTCCACTATTTACTTTATGGAAAATCATGGCAGACACTACCACTAGTTTTGACCGAGACTCTAAGATTGACCTTAGAGTTGTATAATGATTGGTGTAAGGCCTTTTCTTATGTAATTCATGTCATCTAGATAAGATAAAAAAATGTTGTACACTGAATCATCTTTTGGTGTTCTCTAATCATTAATGTGTGCATGTTAAAATTATGGGCAAACTAAACTAAACTAAAACTTACAGAATGAATTGTCTTATCTTCCTTGTTACTAAAAGATCACCTCTAACTAAGGGAAGACCATTTTTTTGCTTCTCGCTCGTCTAATTCAATAATGATCACACACACGGTTAAGATAGCATCAAGCGTCCTTAGCTTTCTCGAAACTATGAAATTGCTTTCCTTTTTGCTATACATTTATTACAATCATACACTCTAGATAAATTATCAAGATATTTGTTAGATAGTGTACACTAAGAGCTCGATAAGTTGGATATGAACACATTCAAGTAGAATAATACATCGAGTGATACATATTAATCCATAGAAGAATGATATTTATCTTAATTTTGGCATAAAAGCAATTCAGCCAAATGAATGCTTTTATTAAAAAAATTAAGAAAATACATAACATTTGTCACATAATATTGTTTTGATTTCGCAGAAATTTTATAGCAATGTTAAATGTTAGAATTGTACATAGAATATTGTATGTTAATATTTAGCTACACCTTCATGTGAAATATGCTAAGAACAGAAGAAGAAATATAATTATTAAATTTTATATTAACAAAATAAGTTATAAATAAGTAAAAAAAAATTATAAACAATTTGTGCTTTCAGACTGTATGACGTCTACATATAAAAAGATGTCGACACGCTAATAGGATGTCGCAGCTGTCGGGTGGGATGAAGTGTTATCCTCGAGCAACAATGACAATATATAAGGAGAGGATTTATTTGTAAGCACACACGCATTCGGTTCAAATATTGTTTGTTACCACACACTCATATATTAGATCAAGTATTTCATGTATTTCGTTTGGTTTTAAAACAGAATAAATCTCCAAATTATTGATTGTAAAATAAAAACCGCAAACCGATATATAAAGAATAATCATACTACTGGTTGTGGCTGGATACACGTATTTGATTGTACTACACATAATCACAATACATAATGAGTAATCATTCCACGTGTGTTACAAATCGGTTCGATCATGCTCTTGATATATGTATGTTATATCACATGTGGCCAAGAAAATACAACTCTTCATACTTCTGGTTGTGCCCTCATACAACGCATGCATGGAGGTGCCTCACGAGGTGGATGTTCTATCGAGATGCCACCAATGTTGGATAAAACGAATGCAGACAACTAGGACCTTGTCTGCACTTTCATTGACCAGATATGGCAGCCTCGAAACAACGCGAGGGCGCGCGATGCAGACAGAAAACCCAGACGAGATTGCAGTCCAGAAAAAATTCTTGGTTAAAAAATGGCAAAGGACTCAAACATGTGAAGTTACTGTTGGGGAACGTAGCATGCAATTTCAAATAATTTCCTACGATCACGCAAGATCTATCTAGGAGATGCATAGCAACGAGAGGGGGAGGAGTGTGTCCACATACCCTCGTAGACCGAAAGCGGAAGCGTTAGTTTAACGCGGTTGATGTAGTCGAACGTCTTCGTGATTCAACCGATCAAGCACCGAACGTACGGCACCTCCGAGTTCAGCACACGTTCAGCTCGATGACGTCCCTCGAACTCTTGATCCAACAAAGTTTCAAGAAAGAGTTCCGTCAGCACGACAGTGTGGTGGCGGCGATGGTGAAGTGATCCGCGCAGGGCTTCGCCTAAGCACTACATGAACATGACCGGAGGAGTAAACTATGGAGGGAGGCGCCGCACACGGCTTGGAACAGTTGATGTCTGTTAGAGCCCCCCCCCCCCCCCCCCGCCCCTGTATATAAAGGAGGGAGAGGGGAGGAGGTCGGCCTAGGCGTGCCCCAAGTGGGAGGAGTCCCACTTGGGCTCCTAGTCAAATTCGCCCCCCTTTCCTTTTACCGGAAGGGGAAAGGGGGAAGGAGAGAGAGGAGAAGGAAAGGAGGGCGCCGTCCCCTCCCCTTGTCCAATTCGGACTCCTCCCTAGGTGGGACGGGGAGGGCGCACCACCCCTTGTGGGCTGGCTCGCCTCCCTCCTATGGCCCATATCTTCCCTCGGGGGATTCCGGTAACCCCCCCCCCCACCCCGCGGTACTTCGATATGTACCCGATACATTCTGAAACACTTCCGGTGTCCGAATACTATCGTCCAATATATCAATCTTTACCTCTTGACCATTTCGAGACTCCTCGTCATGTCCGTGATCTAATCCGGGACTCCGAACAATCTTCGGTCACCAAATCACATAACTCATAATACAAATCGTCATCGAACGTTAAGCGTGCGGACCCTACGGGTTCGAGAATTACATAGACATGACCGAGACACCTCTCCGGTCAATAACCAATAGCGGAACACGGATGCTCATATTGGCTCCTACATATTCTAAGAAGATCTTTATCGGTCGAACCGTTATGACAACATACGTTATTCCCTTTGTCATCGGTATGTTACTTGCCCGAGATTCGATCGTCGGTATCTTCATACCTAGTTCAATCTCGTTACCGGCAAGTCTCTTTACTCGTTCCGTAATACATCATCCCGCAACCAACTCATTAGTCACATTGCTTGCAAGGCTTATTATGATGTGCATTACCGAGAGGGCCCAGAGATACCTCTCCGATACTCAGAGTGACAAATCCTAGTCTCGATCTATGCCAACCCAACGAACACCTTTGGAGATACCTGTAGAGCATCTTTATAATCACCCAGTTATGTTGTGACGTTTGATAGCACACAAGGTATTCCTCCGGTATCCGGGAGTCGCATAATCTCATAGTCAAAGGAATATGTATATGACATGAAGAAAGCAATAGCAATAAAACTTAACGATCATTATGCTAAGCATACGGATGGGTCTTGTCCATCACATTGATCATGTTCATCAAATGACAACACATGTCTATGGTTAGGAAACTTAACCATCTTTGATTAACGAGCTAGTCTAGTAAAGGCTTACTAGGGACACTGTGTTTTGTTTATGTATCCACACATGTATCAAATTTCCGGTTAATACAATTCTAACATGAATAATAAACATTTATCATGATATAAAGAAATATAAAATAACAACTTTATTATTGACTCTAGGGCATATTTCCTTTAGTTACTGGCAGGGTCGCGGCACCACTGGAGCACGGACACCCCACGCCAAACGACATGGTCAAGATCAACGCGAATGGAGCGATCCCACATACTAGGGCAAAAGGTGGCAGTGACGTGTGCTTATTCTTAACCACGATAACAACGTTGTTGTACGAGCTTGTCATTTTTCCCAGTGGCCTCAAATACAGAAGGTGTTGAAGTCCTAATAAACAATAGTGAAACACCTGACGGTTTTGCTACTTGATCTAGCAATGTTAATGATTGGGGAGAGAGCGGGCTAAGGAGATGGAATGTGAGATGCTTATTTCAGAGATGAATATCAATATTGTTGTGTGAAAGTCGAATAAGTGCTCAAGGACCTCTTGTGGAGCACTTGAAGGTTTTGCTGCACCAACTACAGCATTTTCTTTGCGAAGTCAATTCTCCGAATAATGACCACTGAAGTAACTCTAATTTAGCTACGGGAGTTGTGTCTTCTTTCAAGAAAATGCAAAGCATTGTGTTTCGATTCATTGATACAGTTTGCACAAGCCTGTGAAAGGACACACCCGATGTTACAACACAACAACACTAAAAGCTAGATGGACCGGTGACCAGGAGCAACACAACAAGACCTCTTGCTGTCGTTGTCGTCCAACTCATAGCTTCTGCACTAGTTGTGGCAAGGGGGCGAGATAGGCCGAGTTGAGCGGCATCGAAGATGAGCGTGTTGCAGTGCTTTCAGATTTAGCAGGGCACCAACCTGATGGCAAAGTACATGCCCTTTCGAGATCCGGACTGAAGAGGGTTGCGTTAACAAATTGTGTAAAAACATGGCTAGGTCAAGTGACGAATTATGTAATTCGGCCATGGCAAGAGAGATGCCTGTGATTTGGGTAATACAAGCGGCCTTTCCACTAAAATAACCGAGTGAAGACTTTGCTTGTGTATTATGGCATGTGTTTGTTTCATGGGCTATTTATAATTATTGATTTTTGTTGCTTGAGCTTGAGAAGCAAAATAAAAAACAAAAAACTCAAAAAAAAGCTTTTACCTTTTAAAAAATCAATAAACCTTTCACCTAAAAAAAGAATCAATAAAGCTCCCAATTTTTTAAAAAATATTTCTTGCTTTTCTTAAGGGGTTTTGGTTTTTGTTCTTCGGGGTCAAGAGTTTTTTTTAGATATATCTTCGGGGTCAAGAGTGACTCCACGGATTGTGCCAGCCTAACTTCGCTTTCCGGCCCACTAGTTCCTGCTCGGCCCAGGCCAGCCGCTCCTCTCCTCCTCACCTCTCCAGCGCGTGCTGCCCTAACTGACGCCGTGGAAGTGCGCGCCGCCGCCCGCTCTCTCCCCGGTCGCGCCGCCGCCGCCTCTCCGCAGCCCGAGCGTAAGATCTCAATCAACCTCTCTTCCTAGGTCATCCTACTCCACCTCTTGCAGCGTCCGTTGCTTGCGGCATCGCTGCATCTGACGGGGGCTCTCATCTGTGTGTTCGATCCATGTATAAATTGGTCAGGCGAGCTGCAAAATTCTGTAATCATAGACTGCGGCATATGTTTTTTTGTGTGTGTTTGGTTCTGTATGCAAGCATTTTTTTAGCTCTGTAGAAAGGATTTGGTCACTCTGTGTTCTGTAAGGGGTAGCTGTGTTGGTACAAATGTGCAAGTGCAATATCAACAGCTAGCCAGATTCTGATCCCCATCAGTACTTCTTTCACTCCAGTATTTGTTTCATCCTCAATTCTCCCTAGATTGCGTCTCTGGAAGGCAGCGGAACAATCTTCCGCTGCAGAGTTCATTATTAGTTTCAGAACTCCACAAAAAAAAAAGCTTCAGAACTGCCTCTAATTGCCATGCTAGGATGATAACCAGCAGCATTTTGCTTTGCACCGGTGAACAGTTTACAGACCATTCCCTGAATGAATGCTCCATCCTAATGAAATTGTGGAATCGGCATTTTCTGAATACGCCGTACAACTGAAACTGTGGAACCGGTGTCAACCTTTCCTTACCTCTGCTACCATGTTTATTCTCAGGTTAATAATCCCTGGACGATGGAGATGAATGCTGCAACAAGTCTAGAACCTAGAGCAAAGGCTACCCTGGTTCTCGGAGGGGAATCGTTCGCAGTCAGCTCCGAGTCCGGCACCCTGTCGGAGCAGCTGGCGGCGATGAGGGAGAAGAGCATGGTGATCCTCAAGGAGTACATCACCAAGCACAACGTCCCGAACGATGTCCCTGATGAATCCATTGAGGGCCCATCGGATGAGGAGGGCGAGGCACTTGCTAAAAACCCGCCCAAGAAATCAAAGAAGCAGAAGTGATTGTCCTGAATCTCATCTGATTTATCGTGCCCTTTCTTAGTCCTCGCTTGCAAAGATCTGAGAACATGCTGTTACCCCTTGCTAGCTGTTCCTTTGACACTGAACGACCAACAATTTATTCTTAGGCACACTAGCTGCTTGTGTATCAAATCGATGTGTGCAAGCGACGCTCAATGTTGTTATCTGATAATATGTGTGTGCAAGGAAAGTTTGCATCTTTCTTTCTGTACAACTCGTTGTTAGAAGATGTTCTGCTTTTCGCTGGTAATATATGAGCTTCAGCACTAAAGTCCATTGCAGTTAAATCATTTGTCAGATGTTTTGCTTTTGAGGATAATGAATGAGCTTCAGCACAAGTGAAATGATCATCCTAATCTGGTTTGACTTGGCACACACTTTCTTGGTACCCCAGCAAAGGTCAGAGAACATGCTGATGCCCCTTGCTAGCTGCTGTTCCTTTGACACGGAAAGGTCAGAACTATTGTTAGCAGCAAATCTGCTTGTGTAGGAAATTGCTGCTGGTGCTTGAGCAAACGGTGCTCAATGTTGTTGTCTAATATGATGGTAGGTGCAGGGGAATTCGCTCCTTTCTGTACGACTCTTTGGGTATGTGATGATTTGCTTTGAGGAGAATATATGACTGGGCTTCAGCACATGAGTTCTTAATTTTCTGTTGCTTGTCCATGTTATGTGCAGTAAGGCGTCAACAACCTGAAATCCAACAAGCAACAGCTCCTGATAGCAGTCAAAATTCCCATAAAAGATATTGTGTGTACACTACATGCGTCAGTTAGTCTTCCTCGGTGTACTACTGATGATCTCTCAGTTCAAAATGTTGAAAAGCTTCGCGGGCTCTGTCAGTTTTGTTCCTCACTCACTTGGAGATGGCACAAGTCCAAAGATCAAATTATTGTTACGAGCTAAGTTGCAGTTGCGAGAAATCGCTTCTGGTGCATGTGCAAGTGATGCTCAATGTTATCCCTTGATATATGCAGGGTAAGTTTGGCCCTTTCTATGACTCAATTCGACAAATTTAGTGCAAGCCACTCTTCAGTTAGGTGTTTTTCTTTGTGCTTATGAAGGCATCATATTAACAAGTTTGTAATGATATTCAGGTTGCAGAGATCCGGCGGGGTCAGGCCCCGAGGATGAGCAACATCGGGCTCAAACAGCACAAGAAGCAGAGGAGAAAAATCCACCGGTATTCAACATTTCAAGGTGTCAACACACGATCTGTAAAATCTCTTTGATTGTAACATAGTGGGATGGAATTTAATGAAGTATGCTTCTGATCTCATTGATCTTTTTGGCCAGCAGGTCTCTCTCTGCTTGGATCTTTCCAAGCTTTTGCCTTAGCTCAAGTTTCTCGGCCCTTTCGTCTGACAACTGCTCTTCAAGTCGGGCCACCTTAGCAAGGGTGGTTTCGCCGTTCCTCGCCTTCTCCTGCTCGGTGTTCACCCAGTGTGATGCATCTTCACTAAGATTGCTATCATCTTGCAACCGCACAAAAAAGGGATGGTGTTAGCTTCCTGCTTTCCTTTGTAAAAGGAAGATGCATTTAAGACTTGAATCTGACTTGAATGTTTGTAATAGAATCAATCAGCCTATCAGGTAAACTAGCAAGAAGCATGCATATAGGAAATGTCGGGTCACCGACAGAGCACGGATGCCCTCATAGGCTCATAGTACTAACTGTACAACTGACTAGTTGGTTGACATGAGGAAAGAAAAGTGTTTGATGGCTATCATAGGCTCATTGCTAATTATTACTAGCATCTGTTTGTTACATAGATCAACACAATGTAATAAATAATTCTCAAACAATCAGATGAAAGTGTAAGATAATACTTACTTCTAAATCCTATGCTGAGAACAAAAGTTAATGTTTCAGATACTGACATGGTCTACACTAAAACGTGTTTAACTTCACCATTATTTTTTACATCTATGTTGATACAAAAAAAAATCTAACGACATGATTGGGCATATGATCATCATGGCTATAACATAATTACCTGGCGTAGTCGCATTCATATATCTGGAGATGGTAGTGGCACAATATGCAAGCGACACGTCGTTGCTTCTTCTAGCTGGGATCCTGTACATTGCCTGGAATCTGTTGTTCCTCATGTCAACAGCAAGGAGCCATGCCTTGGGGTGCATGAACTTCAGCCTGGTGATCAGGTAAACAACGCCATTATCATCCATGCTGGGAACGGGCTGACATGTGTAGGTATTCTCCAGCCATGGGATTCCGCAGCGCCGCAATCCGGACCGCGCGGTTTCGCATATCTCAATGTCAGAAGCCTTGACGGCGCAGTCTGTGATCCAATCGCACCGGACCATGAGATTCAGGACCATGGTCTAGTCGAACCCAAGCTCGGTGCCGTACGATGTAGCATTGCTTCCTTGGGGATATGTGCCATGTTAGCATTCAAAATTCAGAGATTATGTTAATTACTTGTCATTAGCGGCTTGGGTTGGCACACGGTCCTAAGCTACTGTAGCATGGGCCCAAGCCCCAGAATTCAAGAAATTATTATTCTGTTCGACCTTGTCGCTACTGCTCATCTTGCATGTTTTTTTATAATATTTCCTTTATATCAAATTGCACAATCTATCTATTACCTCCATTTCAGTTTACAAGTCCTGCGCGTATACTTAGGTTGCCAATTTTATCACCCTAATATAAACTATATAACACAAAAATTATACCTTTTGAAAGTAGAAACTCCGTAGTTTATGTTGGTATATTTTTTTTAATATATGACTTATATTAGGTTGGTCAAATTGACGACCTAGGGATACACACACGCCCTGTAAACTGAGAGAGAGGTAGTACCTTGATATTTAACCTGCTGGCTATCTTTTAATGCTCAAATGGTTGATGATTTCCCTTTTTTTATGTATGCTAGGGATATTCATGCAGTCAGCACATTAAAAAACTTTTTCCTATAAGCATATCCAACATAAAGAAAAAAAAGATAAAAATATATTTTCTTTAAGATTGGTGAAGATTTGAATAAAAAAATATGTCACTGCATAAAAAAGATTCTTGGTACAGAAGATCCATCTTGGGAAAGAGCTTCCCTAGTTAGAAAAAATACAGTGATCAGCTCAAAGATATTCATCAAATTTTCTTGTCTAAATCGGCAAGCAAGACATGTGAATTTATAAGAGCATCTCCATCTGCCGCACAAAAATTTCGCGCCCAATAAAAGTTTTAGCACGCCACTGTAGCACTTTTAATGCGCAGGGACCAACATTGCTTTAGTAGATGCCAAAAAACGCGTGCCCAAAAAGCAGACAGTGCAAATTGTGAAGCACACGTAATCCGGAGCCCAAAATATGCTGCGCGCGATAGTGTTTTTCAGCGCGCGCCCTAAATCTTTTAGCGCTACAGCATCTGCTGGAGCTATTCAGCGCCCAAAAAAACAAATTTTTAGTGCGCGGAGCTTTTTTTGGACGCCTGTTGGAGATGCTCTAAGGGTGTGTGTTTTCTGACATATTTTTTGTTATATTTGTTTCCAAACAATCCGACTGTGGGGCCACTCTAGGGGTGCATAACGAGGCACATTAAAAAAAATTGCCATGGTATCGATGGACTGGTAGTATTTTATTCCCTAATGAGTCTTCGCATGCAATAGATTTTGTAGAGCTGGGCATGTTTAGCTAGTGTTGATGATTCCCGCCATACTTTGTGAAGGGTAAGTGGCACATATCCCAAGAAATATTGTCTGAGATGGACGGTACTGAGTGTAGGTGCGATCGAACCATGGTGCTGAGCAACATTTTCGTAGGTAACAGAGTTCATGCTAGAGTTTCCATCATACTACAGAACAACATAGAGAAGCTAAAGTAGGCACTTACCAACTACCTCAACAGTGCACCGATCCCACTGGCACATTGATAATTAGAACAGATTTTGTTGATGGACAACACGATGAAAGCAAAGGCAGTGCACAACCAATACATATATAGGTCTTTCCAACAGTAATAGGAACGCCTGATCCAGTTCCATCCAACATCCTAATCCAGCACCAAGTTAATTCGTGAGTAAGGGCCCGTTCGGTGTCCCTCTGCTCCGCACCTCCACTCCCGAAGCAGACGGAGCTGCAGTTAGAAATCTCAAAGCGGGCAAAAAGGTGCTCCCCAGATCCGCGGATTTTAAGGAGCCGGTGGATTGCCAAGCGGGCCTTAAGTCAAAAATAGCAAACAGATCGATATTGCACTTCTGCTTCTGTAATTATTATTATTTTGCTAGCAGCAAAGAAATGCAGCTTCACTCAATTTTCTTTGATCCAAGACCCTTCACATGCCATCACTGTTCCAAGCAAAACACAACATAAATTAGGACGGAGATAATTAGCGCATCAAAAGATCTAGACAAGCAAAAAGGCAAGTAGCTGTACAACAAAAAATTAAATGTTACATGGCACTGAAATGCCAAAATGATGCAACTGTTCCAGCAAAAAAAATGCATGAATGTCCCAAACAAACAGTTGGCCCACTAAAATACAAGCTGGTCCCACAAGATTGGATTATACACTTCTCGTGTATAAGAGGAACATCTTCAATTTGATATATCTAAACGAGAAAACAAGCATAAACATAAGCTTGCCACTGTAGGATGTAGGATCTATAGTTGAAAAATGTGTGAGCAACAACTCACTCAAGCAAGTATCCTCTAACAAAAATACCAAGTATTAAAGATAAGAGACATATATAATAGTTTGAGGATCACATTTCACATGCCTACCCATATCCCTCTAATTTCTCTCCACTATCCCCAATCCCCATTGTCCTTCTCACCTCGCCAATCATGCACCTATGCATAGAGGACACCTGATCCTCCCGTGCAACACCCATATTATTCTCAATGCTTCTCCTCTACGGTAAAATGAACAAACAACTTCTTTTACGACTAGGCAAAAGCAATTTTAGTAGCATCACCCAAGAGTCAACAGGCAAACCTTGCGGAACCATCCTCAACCGCAGGGAATGTGGGAGGCCATATCATCATAAAAGGATGGATAGAATGCAGTATATCATATCTTCCAAGCTCATACACTTTACGCAACTTCCTGCACTTAATATCCAAGTAGAGTATAGATTGACCCGCCTGCAAAAGCACAAACTCGGCATTGTTCCCCACTTGGTTTAGATGGACATTCTCATTATGAGATATCCTCAAATTATCAAGCATCTTACGCAAACAAATGGTATCCACTGGCAACCATTTGTCCTTCTTGTGGAACCATATGCCAAGTTGAAGCTCCTTAGCATGGATAAGATATACACCGGAATCATCATTAGCCCGTGACATCACAGCGTCTCTCATGCCATACTTCGCCACCATGTGTGGGAGCTTAACTATGGAGAAACTTGAGGCTGACAAATCCAAGACATGGATGTTGTTCATGGAGGCCATATATATTTTATTGTCGACGACCACAGGTCTTGGTACCCATAGCAAAAAAGGGTGGTGTGTACTTGTGATCGAGGTATGCATGCACCAGACATCGTCTTGTAACACAGATACGTGCATTGTAGATTTTGTGGAATCCCTGGTAGACTCAATCCACACATACAAGTAGGACAAGTTGTCACCTTCTCCTTTGGAAATGAGGTCACTCCAAGTGCAGGTATTGCCATCCTGCAGTTGGTGAGGTGGGAATCGTGGGAAGCTAGGTATTTCTCTATTAGAGGAGAGTGGTTTATGCACTACTTTTGTGTATGTGGATGTCCAGCCCTCATACAAGTGGATGAAAACGTTTCCGTGCCGGCAGTCTGTGATGTAGATATTCTTGCCCTTGTAGGCGTCAAAGCTGAAGTTTGCACGGTGGATGACTATGCTAAGCTCTGGGGGCAGCAGCAGATTTGGCATGAAGACTGGGGGGTTCGGATCTGATTTATTCGACATGGTGTGGACGTAAAAGCCAAGGAGGCCGGGCGGGTGAAGATTGCGGAACCTGAGGAGGAAGGAGGGGTCGGAGGCGCGGCGAAGCCAGCGCCTGCAGACAAGAGCGGCACGGACGAGAGTGGTGGGAAAGCCGACCCGGAGTATGATCTCCATGAGGAGATCGTCGTTGCCGAGCACCTTGGATACGGGGTCGGTCTGCGGCCTCTTGCAATTGGTCCTGAAACAGCAGCAGCCACAAAACAAGTGCAATCAATCCATTGGTTTCTTCAACCAGTGCATTCAGTCGCAAGCTCCAACACGCATATGCACTAATGCACATCCATCCATGATCCATCCAGCTTAACATGCACAAACTACTACACGTTGCAGCCACCAAAAAAGATGACGAGAGAAACCGGATAGTCTTACTGTTGGGGAATCTCATTAGGATCCATCTGCCGCAGCACCCTCTCCTCGCTCTCCGCTGTTGTAGCGAAGGGAATGTTAGGGTTCTATTGGGAGGGGGAAATACGGGCTAGGGTTTTCTGCAAGGAAGAAAAAAAATTGAATAGAAAAGAAGTAGAGGAAGGAGAAGGGGTCACCCGAATGTGTATAGTCGGTAAACGCCAGGGAGAGGGACGGGGCCGATTGCCCCAGTCTGGCCACTGAAAAGCCTATCAAGTAAAAAAAAAAACTATTGCAATGAAGAAACAAAATTGTAGTACGACGCTGGCCACTTCAAGAAACAAAAGCCCATCAAGTAGAAAAAAAGCCCAATGCAATCCCGTAAAAAAATTATACCCATTGGTGCGTCTGCAGTCATGGCATGATGGCAATGCGAGTAACCTTTTCTCGGGGGCCATTTCTTGGGCGTGTCGGCAATTGTCTTTTTTTTTTTTGACGCGAGTCGGCAATTGTCTTCGATGGAGTAACAGACCCTGTTAGATTTTGTATCGTAGTCTTACTGTGTAATCTATACCGTATTGATATATAACTTGTATGACACTATTATATATATGTGATAGGCCATCCCATAGAGGATTGAACCAGTTCCTCCAAAACCTTTGTGTTACATGGTATCGAGTCTAACCTAGGTCCTACACCCCACCACACCGCCGAAACCCTAAACCCTAAGGCCGTGCCGCCGGTGCCATGACTGCTTCCGCCTCGGGCGTCGCCAGCTCTGGGTCGATCCCCGCGTCGCTTGCCGCCCTCCTCAACCTACCACCCCATCCCCTGGCTCCGTCGGTGCCCCAGTTCTTCGGCAACACTGCTGTTGGCTCCATGTTTTCGGCGCCGATCCTGTCGCCGTCGCCCGCAACCTCCGGTGCCGCGACGACGGTTCTTTCCGCGCCACCCACGGCCTCCAACGGCTCCTCCTCGACACTCGCCATCATCCCGGCGGCCTCGGGGGAGGTACTTCCCGCGGTGCCACCCGCGGCCTCGTTCCTGGCCCTGCCCGCAGCCGCGGTGCCACCCGCGGCCTCGTCGTCACCCGCGGCGTCGGTTGCTGCCATGGTCCGGCCATCAACCCGGAACACCGTATGTGGGTGCAGCAGGACCAGGCGATTTTTTCTGCCATCCAGGGTTCCCTCAGCTATGGGGTCACCGCCCTCTACCTCTTCGCCGCCACCTCTATGGACGCATGGACGACGTTGGAGCATGCCTTTGCCCAGGTCTCTACCTCCCGCTCGATGGCCCTTCGCAGTGAGCTCGCTGACATCAAGAAGCTGGACTCACTCACGACCTACTTCAACAAGATGAAGGTGTTGGCGGACACACTCACCTCCATCGGTCGGCCGCTCAGTGACGAGGAGTTCGCTGGCTTTGTCATCGAAGGTCTCGACGCCGACTACGATAATCTCGCAGAGGCTGCTCACAACGCCAAGCCAGCGATGCCCCCGCACGAGCTCTACTCATGACTCCTCTTCACCGAGCAACGCGTTGAGGCTCGTCGCACCTCCGCCACCATCACCGCGCAGTCGGCGGCCTTCTAGGCTTCCTGCGGCCAGCGCTCCCCGCCCCGTCATCGGGCAAGGCCGCCCCACCCCCTGCATTAACCCTGGGTGGGGTCCGAACTCTCGGGTGGTGTGCAAGCTATGTGGTCGTGAACGCCACGTCGCCTTCAAGTGTCACCATCGCTTTTAGAGGAGCTTCCTTGGCATCGGCAACGACAGCAAGGGTTCACACCGTCCTATCCTGTTGATCCAGCCTGGTACATGGACACCGGTGCCACGGATCACATGACGAACGAGCTCAACAAACTCTCCACCTACCAGCCCTACTACGGGCACGATCAGGTTCACACCGCCAATGGTGTAGGTATGCCCATCTCTCACATTGGCCAAGCATCTCTTTTAACTAGTCATCCTACTAGGCAGCTTCATCTTCGTAATGTTTTGCGGGTTCCCTCGGTGACTCGTAATCTTTTATCTGTCCCTAAGCTCACCCTTGATAATCATGTCCTATGTGAATTTCACCCGGTTAATCTTTTTGTTAATGATCGAGCAACCCGGGACGTTCTGCTTAGTGGCCGCTTGAGCCAAGGCTTGTACTGTTTGGAGGATTCATCCGCCCCATACGTCTTCAGCGGTGTTCGTGTGTCGCCTTCCCAGTGGCACTCTCGCTTTGGTCATCCCGCCACACCCATCGTTCGCCACATACTCCACCGCCATGAGCTGCCTTTAGTGTCTAGCAATAAGAGATGTTCGTGTGTGATGCATGCCAACAAGGCAAAGTCATCAACTACCTTTTGTTTCATCTACTAGAGAAGTAAAGAGTCCTCTTGAAATTGTGTTTTCTGATGTGTGAGGTCCGGCACAAACATATGTTAGTGGTCACAACTACTATGTCAGTTTTGTTGATGCCTATAGTCGTTTCACATGGCTTTATCTTCTTAAGCGCAAATCTGATGTGTTTGATATATTCATTCAGTTTCAATTGCATGTTGAACGTTTACTCAAGTATAAAATTATCCATGTTCAGTCAGATTGGGGGGGGGGGGGCGAATATCGCAACCTCAACACCTTCTTTAGTAAGCTTAGGATCTCTCTTCGTTTGTCATGCCCACATACACATCAACAGAATGGCGCTGTTGAGCGCAAACATCGCCATATAGTTGAAACCGGCCTCACACTTCTTGCTCATGCTTCTGTACCTTTCCGCTTTTGGAGTGATGCTTTTGCCACCGCGTGTTTTCTCATTAACAGATTACCTACGCGTGTTCTTAATATGAAAACTCCTATTGAGCATCTCTTGGGTGAAACTCCTGACTGTACCTTTTTCAAGGTGTTTGGGTGTGCCTGCTGGCCTCATCTTCGTCCTTATAATGATCGCAAACTTGAGTTTGGCTCCAAAAAGTGTGTGTTCTTAGGGTATAGTTCTCTCCACAAAGGCTACAAATTGTTGGGGATTGAAGCAGAAATTCAAAATTTTCTACGCATCACCAAGATTAATCTATGGAGTAATCTAGCAACGAGGGGAAGGAGAGTGCATCTACGTACCCTTGTAGATCGCTAAGCGGAAGCGTTCAAGTGAACGGGGTTGATGGAGTCGTACTCGTCGTGATCCAAATCACCGATGATCCTAGCGCCGAACGGACGGCACCTCCGTGTTCAACACACGTACAGAACGGAAACGTCTCCCACGCCTTGATCCAGCAAGGAGGAGGGAGAGGTTGAGGAAGAGATTCCAACAGCAGCACGACGGCGTGGTGGTGATGGAGCTCGTGGTTCTCCAGCAGGGCTTCGCCAAGCACTATGGAGAAGGAGGAGGTGTAGGAGGAGGGAGAAGGCTGCGCCAGGGGAAGGGTTCGGCTGCCCTCACTCTCCCTCACTATATATAGGGGGAAGGGAGGAGGGGGAGGCGCCCTAGGGTTCCCTAGGGGAGGGGCGGCGGCCACAGGGGAAACCCTAGATGGGTTTGAGTGCCCCCACCCCCTAGGAAACTTGCCCCCCAAGCCGGGAGGGGCGGCTGCCCTAGGGGTGGCGCCCCCACCTCTCCTGGTTACGTGAGATGGGGTGGGAGGGGTGCTCAGCCCCTTAGTGGGCTGATGTGCCCTCTCCCCTTGGCCCATAAGGCCCCCCAACGCTTGCCGGGGCCTCCGAAACCCCTTTCGGACACGCTGGTCATCACCTGGTACTCCCGGAACAATTCCGGACTCCAATACCCTTCGTCCAATATACCGATCTTCACCTCCGGACCATTCCGGAGCTCCTCGTCATGTCCAGGATCTCATCCGGGACTCCGAACAACCTTCGGTAACCACATACTATTTCCCATAACAACTCTAGCGTCACCGAACCTTAAGTGTGTAGACCCTATGGGTTCGGGAACCATGCAGACATGACTGAGACAACTCTCCGGCCAATAACCAACAGCAGGATCTGGATACCCATGATGGCTCCCACATGTTCCATGATGATCTCATCGGATGAACCACGATGTCGAGGATTCAATCAATCCCGTATACAATTCCCTTTGTCCAGCGGTATTGTACTTGCCTGAGATTCGATCGTCGGTATCCGATACCTTGTTCAATCTCGTTACCGGCAAGTCTCTTTACTCGTTTCGTAGCACATCATCTCGTGATCATTCCTTGGTCACATTGTGCACATTATGATGATGTCCTACCGAGTGGGCCCAGAGATACCTCTCCGTTACACGGAGTGACAAATCCCAGTCTCGATTCGTGCCAACCCAACAGACACTTTCGGAGATACCTGTAGTGAACCTTTATAGCCACCCAGTTATGTTGTGACGTTTGGCACACCCAAAGCACTCCTACGGTATCCGGGAGTTGCACAATCTCATGGTCTAAGGAAATGATACTTGACATTAGAAAAGCTTTAGCATACGAACTACACGATCTTTGTGCTAGGCTTAGGATTGGGTCTTGTCCATCACATCATTCTCCTAATGATGTGATCCCGTTATCAACAACATCCAATGTCCATGGTCAGGAAACCGTAACCATCTTATTGATCAACGAGCTAGTCAACTAGAGGCTTACTAGGGACATGGTGTTGTCTATGTATCCACACATGTATCTGAGTTTCCTATCAATACAATTCTAGCATGGATAATAAACGGTTATCATGAACAATGAAATATAATAATAACCAATTTATTATTGCCTCTAGGGCATATTTCCAACACAAATGTCTTCATGTCCCAACAAATCGAGTCTACATATCTCGGGATGTTGTTTTCGTTGAGAACGTCTTCCCGTTTTCTGCCATGCCTCAGTCATCTATCACAGCACCATCTATGCATTCATCTCCTCTCATGCCTGGCCAATTTAAAGATGTTGCATATTCGCCTGTGTTGTTACCTAACCATGGTGCAGGAGCTAGACGTGGAGCTCGCCTGGAACTTCTACCTGACGGACCCCCTACGCCGCCCGTGGGGCATGACGATCCGTCGGTGCATACGCCTGCACCGCCTCCCGTCCTCGACTCCGTCTTGGGCGCCCTGTCTACCACTTCGACAGGGCCGGAGCGTGCGTCGGACACTGTGGTGGCTGTGTCGGAGCCCGCACCGGAGCGGCCTTCGTCGCCACCTCCTCGCCTGGCTTCTCCTCCATTGTCACCCCCGCCATCTGCGCGGGCGTCGCTGCTGCCTCCTTCACCTGGGCCTGCAGCGACTCCCACGCTGCCCGGGCCAATGTCGCCTGGCCTGCCGTCGCCCGGTCTATCTTCGTCGGTGTCCTCTGGACCGACCACGCTAGCGTCCCCTGGACCGGCCTCGCCTGCTCTGGATGTCCCACCTGCCCCGGTGTTTGCTGCTCTGTGACGTCCACATACACGCAGTTGCAGTGGCATCGTTCGTCCCAAGGAACGCACCGATGGCACGGTCACATATCTTGCTGCTTGCCTGGCTCATGCTGTGGATGATCCAACCGCCGAACCATGCAATTATCAAGCCGCTATGAGTATCCCACACTGGAGGGCTGCTATGGAACAAGAATATCATGCTCTTTTGCAGAATAAGACCTGGACACTTGTTCCCCCTCCACCTCGTGTCAACATCATTGATTCGAAGTGGGTTTTCAAGGTGAAGAAACATGCAGATGGCTCAATTGAGCGCTACAAAGTGCGTCTCATGGCTAAGGGTTTTAAACAACGTCAGGGTCCGGATTACGAGGATACATTCAGTCCAGTTGTCAAGCCTACCACTATTTGACTTCTTCTGTCTCTGGCAGTTTCTCGTGGATGGTCTCTCCACCAGCTTGATGTGCAGAACGCTTTTCTTCATGGATTGCTTGAAGAGGAAGTTTACATGAGGCAACCTCCTGGATTTGTCGATCACACTCAGCCTCATCATCTCTGTCGTCTGACCAAGGCTCTCTATGGACTGAAACAGGCACCTCGTGCCTGGCATGCTCGTCTGGCTTCAGCTCTACGCACTTATTGATTCATTCCTTCGACGGCTGATACTTTGCTATTCCTGTTTCAGCGACCGAGTTTGACCATGTACCTCCTTGTGTACGTGGATGATATTGTCCTGGTTAGCTCCTCTCTGACGGCAGCTGATGCTCTTGTGATTGCGCTTGGTCGTGATTTTGCAGTTAAGGATTTGAGACAACTTCATTTCTTCCTGGGTATTGAAGTCGCTCATCAGTCTTGTGGCAGTTTGGCTCTCACCTAGAAGAAGTACTCTCTTGATCTTTTGCGCCGTGCTGGTATGCTCAAGTGCAAGACTTCACTCACGCCCATGTCCTCCACTGACAAACTTTCAGCTGTTGATGGTACTCTTCTATCTCCTGAGGATGCTACTGAGTACAGGAGTATCGCTGGTGGCCTGCAGTATCTGACGATCACGCGTCCTGATCTTTCCTTTGCGGTTAACAAAGTGTGTCAGTATCTTCATGCGCCTACTGATGTGCACTGGTCTGCTGTGAAGAGCATCCTGCGCTATGTGCGTCTCACTGTCTCCTTTGGTCTTCACATGCGCCCCAGTTCCTCCGGAGTTCTTTCTGCATTCTGGGGTGCTGATTGTGCTGGGTGTCCAGATGACAGGCGATCTACGGGGGGACATGTTGTGTTCTTGGGGCCTAATCTGATCGACTGGAGTGCACGCAAGCAAGCCATTGTTCCCCACAGCAGCATAAAGGCTGAGTCCAAGTCAGTTGCCAATGCGACTGCCGAAGTCATATGGATTGAGTCCTTTTTTCGAGAGCTAGGAGTTGCTCAGCCACATCCTTCGGTCCTTTGGTGTGACAACATCGGTGCTACGTTTCTGT
Organism: Triticum urartu; assembly: GCF_056163025.1. Taxonomy (NCBI): domain Eukaryota; kingdom Viridiplantae; phylum Streptophyta; class Magnoliopsida; order Poales; family Poaceae; genus Triticum; species Triticum urartu. The sequence goes on from NC_141879.1 coordinate 722,167,745, forward strand.
CATCAAACCCGGTGTTCCATGCACGGACAAAACACATTGAGATTGACTATCATTTTGTGAGGGAACGTGTCGCACAGAAGCTACTACAAGTCAGGTTTATCTCTTCCAAAGATCAACTTGCGGACATCTTCACCAAGCCTCTACCTTCTCCCATGTTTGAGGTCTGTAGGCGCATTCTCAACCTCCTAGATGCTCCAGGAGTGAGTTGAGATTGAGGGAGGATATTAGACTTCGTATTGTAGTCTTACTGTGTAATCCATACCGTATTGGTATAGGACTTGTATGACACCATTGTATCTCTACTCCTAATGTCTCAGTTGGTAGGTCGCGTTCCGGGTTTTATTTTCGTCCCACCTAACCCGGTCTATTTTGGTACTTCTTTGGTACTACTTCACACCTCCCTCCCAACCGCGGAAAACCAAAAAAAAACCCTGCGATGGAGTCCCGCACCCGCACAACCTCCCATTCTTATCATCTGAGATGAACGCAAAAAAAACTGAAAAACCGCTGGCCACAGACCGTCAAAGATTAACCAGCAAAAAAAAACGGCATTGGTCTCGAACGAGTACTCGTGCCCTCGAGCGAGGTCTCGTGTGGATCTTGCGAGTGCCCTCCTTCGCCCGCCGCCGCCCATCGGTCCTTCCCCGCCATCCCTCCATTGCTCCGGCGCTGGTCCGCGGCACAACTCCCCGCTGAGCGCTTTGAGGATCCGGCGCGGATCAAAACTGCCGGTATCCATTGCGCCGGCGCGGATCCCCTTCTGGACCTAACGCTGGACAGGTCCAGGACGTGGCGCCAGCTTCAACGGCGTACAAGATCCGCCCTCCAGGTATCACATATCTGAAATTTACATCCAGATCTGGAACTTACATCCATACACAAAGACAATGGTATGAACCTACATAGCAGATCTGAAATTTACATGATTTCATATACACAGTCATCACATACACACTGCCAGCACATACACACAGACATATCTGGAATTTACATCCATACACAAATACAATGGTATGAACCTACATAGCAGATGTGAAATTTACATGATTTCATATACACAGCCATCACATACACACTACCAGCACATGCACACAGACATATCTGAAATTTACATACATACACAAAGACAATGGTATGAAACTCACAATATACAAATCAATAACATAATAGATGCAAGCCAAAACTACTTCTGAGTAGCAAACCAGTGAACAACTATAAACCGTAGAACTTAGGGAACCACAGCAAAAAAAATGTGACTGCGTGTAAAAATAAAAGAAATATTTCTTTGCAGGTAGGACGTGCCAGAGTTCTTCAAAACATTTGATGCAGAAGATTTAGTGCAAAGGAGAATGATATATATTTCACTCTCAAAAATATAACCAAAGGTTATCCCAGAATCAAAAGCTCCCACTTGTTGTGGGGTCCTGGGAAAGGGAATTATTAGGTTCTTACCCAACATTTCCCTTGTTTGATTTTTTAAGGATACTGACTCAAACCCTGGACTTCCAGGATACAAGTGGAGATACTGCCATTCTCTTGAGAAACAAGCCCAATAATAAGGGTTTGGTCTAAAAGTAATCCTGGACCTCCAGGACACAGATGGAGATAATTTGTTTGTTAATGATAGCTCAACGAGAAATTAAAAAATGATAATCAAATTAACGGTATAAATATGAACCTAGCGTTCCGTATCATGTGCTCTGGTACGGGTCCCAAAACCCTCTCCATCATTGCTATGTGTTCCAGGTTCTCATGTGTCTGAAACATATATCAAGGTAAAAGAGGAAAGACAGGCATCACAAGCAATCTAACCGAGCATAGCTCAACGAGGATGCAACCAACACTCCAAATATCACATGGCAAACTCTAGCCTAAGCCTGCCAAAGGAATATTCCGTAACATCAGAACTCAGGATTCCACTCTTGGAGTAGAAACATTAGCCACTGCTACAGCAGTTGGTCTAACACCAAGGAAAAAGGAGAAAAGATGAGTTCTTATTCAACAAAGAAAGAACAGAGTTCAGTATAATCAATATTTATCGGTAGTTCAGCGGGGTAGAATAAGAGGATCATTGTGCAGGTTTCAGCTTGACATGTATAAAACGCACTGTACAATTTAGACCAATAAATACCCAACTGTAGTAACCACTAACGGGCACTCTACATGTGCCTTTTGCTGAATGTGTTCTATGTTTAGATTAAAGTTCAAGATCTGCTTAAAGTTCAAGATAGAATAAAGTCGAGGAACTCAATGATTGACTGTTGATGCTTTGAATTAAAGTACCTTCTTATTCATGCCTTCAAGTTCGCCATATCTCTTGCGTTCATGTTGCATCCATTATATCCATCTGATCATCTCCCAGGCCTCAAAAACACCAGAGCCAGCGGTCATTTCATTTGCGAATGGGTAATGCAAGAAGCAAAGCCGGTGAACATGAACAAGAAGACGGCATAGCTACAGGTGGTGTTCACTGTACTATGAATACTTGCTTTTCTGCTAATTACGCTTCTTGCATAATGTGTTGCAGATCAGATGAGCGTAAAACATGCTGAAGAATACAACGCAAACTTGATACCCGTTGATGAACAAGTAGATGCTATTCGCGCGATTGAACCAGGTATATAAAGTGTGAAAATACTCTGATGTGATGCCTGACGTGCAAGTCTAAGAATGACTTGTACCATGCTTAATGTCTTGCAGCACCTACGAGCGTGACAAAAATGAAAGATGGTAATCCAAACATCATATCCATAGCTGTAGATGTTGATCCTTTTTACACGACGGAGACATGTACATGATTGATTGCGTGCATACCAGACAAATATTGAAGTTGTATTCATGCTTACTATACTCCACAGAAGGACCGGAAAGGGTAGGGCCTGGGTACCATGATGATGGTCAAACATTAACACCTACGGCTAGCCTAACACTCCATCATGCCATTCATAACATGCAGCTATGAGATAATTCTCAAGGTATCCATAGGCATGATATCCACCTTCCCAACCGTCATTTTATTTGTTTTCTTATTTGTATTTATACATGCAGACGACACTGCTTCCGAACATCATGAAACTCTATCATTAAATAATGAATGCAAAAAATACGCGGATAATGCAAGGGCGGAGTACAATGCAAGGAAACGTGCAGCTTATCAGATTAAACGAAATGAGGATATTGTCAGCTTACAAAATGAGAATCAGCCGGTAGTTGCAAAATCTGGTAAGCTTGATGTACACTCTTAGTTTGATGTGCATACGTATGTTGCGTAGTAGGTAATATTGTGCTTATATCCCGGGTAACAGAATATATGATGCACAATAATTTGCCACTTATTAGATCATAGGGATCTTATCAACGCTCGTAGGCGGGCTGCTTATCGCAACAAGTTGTCAGATGTTTTGGGTAACCAACAAGTCATTGGGAAGTCTGCCCGTCGCCAGTCTCTATGTGATATCACAAATGTTCTCGGAGATAGGGAGAGAACTAAACCTAATGTCCAAGATGAAAATGCACTTGCCCTTCAATCATCAGGTAAGCTTAAAGAGTATTATCCATGATATTCGGTATGTCAAAACCATTTAGCTGACATGTGTTTGGACAACTTTTGTTCACCAGACAACCCAGCTAACTCTAACTATACAGCATTCTCACATGATGCGTCAACGTTTTCTATTACAACTACGGGCCTTTCTGGTCTCGTTAATGAGAATGAAAGTCAAGGTGATCATATTTTGAGTACTCATTGAACAAATTGCTCACATTTTTCTGTTATATTCTCTAATATTTCTGTTTCCCCCTAATGACATCAGATGCAGTAGCAAACCAGTATTACATCCAAGAAACAGAGGATAGAACGGAGGCAGAACGCAAGAGAGACCATAGAAACGCACTGAGAAGGGCCTACTATCGGCGGAAAAAGCTACCTAATGTCCTAGATGAAATTGCAAAGACCCTTGTGTTAACAGGTATGGTTCAAAATGTTTTTAACATTATAGTTGGTATCGTCTTAACCAATTAGCATAATTTTGTTTGGTCAAATCTGGTTCACCAGACAACCCAACCAGCTCGGAGTCATTTCCAAGTTCAAATACGGTGTCATCTGGAATCATCTGTGACACCAAGCATCAAGGTGATCATAATGTTCCTAATCATCCACCAATTTCGTGGGCGTATCTGTTTTATTCTCTAATATTCGGGAATGTAATCTTGTAAGACACCCAAGAAGCAGAGCATAAAACGGAAGAAGAACGCAAGAGAGACCATAGAAACGCCCTGAGGAGGGCTTCCTATTGGCGGAAGAAACAATCTACCGTACAAGTTGAACATGCACACAACCTGCATTTATCAGGTATGCTATTAATGATTTAATCATTATGTTAAGACCAGATTTTATCAATAAGCAATAATATGTCTGGACAACTTTTGTATGCAAGGCAACCACACTAGCTCTAACTATACATCATTCTCGAATGATGCGTCGGCATTTCCTGATTCAACGGAGGTCTCGACTGGGATCGTTAATGACATAGAGCTACAAGGTATTGTAATTTTGTTCTACTATAACAGAAATTGCTTCCATCTTAGTTCCATGATTTTTTATTTTCGGTAATGTTTGTAATGGCTCCAGACAGGATCTTGAATGACATACAAGAAACAAATGAAAGAACTGAAGAAGAACGCAAGAGAGACCATAGAAACGCCCTAAGGCGAGTTGCTTATTGGAGGAACAAGCATAAGCGTATCCAGGATCAAAACAAACATGCATCTGCTACTTCAGGTATGCGTGTACATTTAATATCCGTTTCTATGTGACTCCTCCAAATCCGATAAATCAAAATTAACTAAATAAGAATTGAACTTATTTTTGATCCAGACGACCAAAATAGCCCTAGCGTTACAGAATTAACGAAAGAGGGAGCAACATGTCCCCCTTCAACTTTACACGCGTCTGTCATTCAGGACACTGTTCTAGCTAGGAGGCAGACTGACAATGAGCGGAAACGTAATTTAACAAACGATCAAAGGGAGGCGAAAAACGCAAGGAGCAGAGCATGCCATCAGAAGAGAAGTGATGAATTAACGTTCGAGGTCAAAGAAATAATGAACGAAAAAAGACGCGAGAGGAGCGTGCAACGCCGCAAAAGCATGTCGGCGAATGAGAAGGGGGAGTCAAGTGCACAGAGGAAGGCCAATTATGACCGAAGGAAAAAAACACCGTGCAAAGAATGCATCGCAATCCCCCTTACAGACCTAGCAAACTCAGACTCCGAATGTCTCACATGCCCAAGCCGCGCATCACCCGTCTCCCAGGCCGCAAAAGATGATTCATCTGATGACGATCCGGGGACGAATATGCCGACATACTCTGCCAGTGCCACTGGTAAGAATTTGCGAATGTCAGTTTCTTAAGCTCATTCTCAGCATGTTGTTCTAACATGATTGTGTCCGTTGTCACTATCTGTATGACGACAATGCAGAGGACATCGATGTTTTCCAAAGCGGCACCATGCGTCATGAGCAGGAAGCACATGAATTGATTGATGAGGAGTACTACATGTTTTGCAACGAAGGTATTGCAAACCCTGCACTATTGACACTTTGGAGCTCTATTGCTGTCTCATTTATTTGTTGTTAGTGAATTGTACGTGATTTTGCAACAAATCCCCGTAGGGTCCGATAATGACATATTGGATGATGATGAGGAAGCGAGCAAGTCTACCGATAAACTTAGGGAGATTAATCCATTTGACACTGTCTACTCAAACATTCCAGACAGCACTCACGTCCTGAAACTCGACGAAAATTGCAAACACTGTATGGCCAGGAAGTTTGAATCTGAGACTGACGGCTTCTGCTGTCGCAATGGCCAGATCCAGCTTAAGCAACAGGAACCAATCCCAGAGCTAAAGAGGCTATGGTCCAGCATGGATGCAGATTCGAGACATTTTCGGGAGAACATACGGTTCTTCAACGGGCATTTCGCCTTCACCACCCTTGGCGTCAGCCTTGATGAAAACTACACAAACATGAGGTCTGGGGTGTACACATTCCGAGCTCACGGCACCATCTACCACAATGTCCATTCGTTCGGGCCTAGCTCGCGTCCAGAACATCTGCAGTTGTACTTCTATGACGACGACCCTAACCTAGATCATCGTAAGGCGGCCACCAAGCAATTAGACCAAGATGTCGTGAAGAGGTTAGTAGACATACTCAAACAAAACCCATACTCCCAGCAATTTAGGAGTTTGGGTGCACACAAAGACAACCTCGATGATTATAGGATAGACCTAAACACCGATAAGAGGCTGGACCAAAGAAGGTATAATAGACCGGTGTCCTCTGAGGTCGCTGCAATTTGGGTTGAGGGCACTGACCTAGCAAAAAGGTTTGACCGCAAGATAACACTTTGTGGTAACAACGACGAAAGGCATAGTATTCGTGTGACCTCAGGGGCATACGACCCGTTGTCTTATCCATTATTCTATCCAATGGGGGAGCTAGGTTGGCATCCGAAGCTACCCAAATGTAATGTTTATTGGGATGTTGTCCAAAATCCTCGTTTGTCTCATGATGATGAGGATGATGCAGGTATGTCGTTTTGTGTCCCACTTTGTTAAAAATATCTTGTTGTGTTTAAAGATAATGCTCACGCGATCTAAATCAAACGTGTGCAGAGGGGAATAGTAGGTTATGCGTCTCCGTTAGAGACTACTACTGTTACATGCTGCAAACAAGGCATGCCATCTTCAATCCAATTCTCTGTGGAGCACGCCTACTGCAGCAATGGGCGGTTGACATGTACATTAAGATTGAGAGCTGTCGGTTGAGGTGGTACAGGAAGAACTAGACGCAGATCCGTGCCGATCTGTATAAAGGAGTTGTTGATGCAATAACATCCGGGGAGACCCGAGCAAGCGCTGTTGGGAAGAGAATAGTTCTCCCTGGAACTTACCCTGGTGGCGACCGCGACATGAAGAAGATACATATGGATGCCATGGCAATTGTCCATACATACGGAAAGCCTGACATCTTCTTGACCATGACTTGCAACCCTAAATGGGAAGAGATAACAAATGAGTTGCTTCCCGGACAGACGGCGCAAGACCGACCTGATATTGTGGCTCGCGTGTTCTATGGCAAACTAGAGGCTATGAAAGATTTGTTGCTCAAGAAGATGGTCCTGGGTGTTGTTGTTGCTTATGTTTACGTAGTCGAGTTCCAGAAGAGAGGCCTCCCCCACGCACATTTTTTGTTGATCATGGATTCAAATTATAAGCTTCTTGTCCCAGAGCAGTATGACCGACTCATTTCCGCAGAGCTCCCAGACAAGCAGAAGTATCCGGAATTGTATGCAATGGTGGTAAAACATATGATGCACGGACCATGCGGTGCTCTCAACCCGAAGAATGTTTGCATGCAAGATAATGAATGCAAGTGCAGATACCCGCGCCCCTTCAATGAAAACACGATACAAGGTAAGGACTCATACCCAGTTTATCGTCGTAGAGACGATGGTAGACGCGCTAAGGTTCGAGGGAAAATGTTGGACAACCGATGGGTTGTGCCATATAACCCTTACCTTCTGCGGATGTTTAATTGCCACATCAACGTCGAGGTCTGCTCTAGCATAAAGGCTGTAAAATACATTTATAAGTACATTTATAAGGGCCATGATAAGGCTTCTTTCAGCATTGACCAGCCAGACGCTGATGGTAACATTGATGAGATCAAGAGATACGTTGACGCAAGATGGGTCACCCCTCCGGAGGCTATGTGGAGGATATTTGGTTTCCCACTGTGTGCCAATTACCCGCCTGTCTTGCAGTTGCCTCTTCATCTCCCGAATATGCACAGGGTTGCATTCAATGCACAGGCTGACTTGAAGAATGTTGTATCCTCCGAGAATGCTTCAAAATCCATGTTAACGGAATATTTCAAGGCAAACGAAAAACACCCTTGGGCAAAGCATATATTGTACAAGGATTTCCCCGGAAGCTTCACGTGGGAGAAGAAGAAGAAGTTCTGGAAGAAGCGGGTGGAGCGTTTTCAGATAGGTCGTATCGTGTCTGCCAATCCTGCCGAGGGGGAGCGATACTACCTTCGTGTGTTGTTGAACCATGTTACGGGGAAAAAATCATTTGAGGACTTGCTCACCGTCAACGGCGTTGTATGTGGGAGCTTTAGAGAGGCCGGTGAAAGGTTGGGACTCATCGAGGCAGACAACACGCTCAACGATTGTCTTACTGACGCGGAGCAGTGGGCTATGCCATGTTCTCTTAGGAGGCTCTTTGCAACAATATTGGTGCACTGCGAGCCAGGCGACGTGCGCGGTTTATGGGATAGACACCTCGAGCCTATGTTCGATGACTTCTGTCGGACACGCACGTCCCCGAGCGAGGTGGAGCAGATGGTGTTGCTTGACATTAGGGGTATGTTGCAGTCTATGGGTGAAGACATTATTGATTTCGCTCTTCCAACGATCGATGATGCGTTTGACCCAACCGAGGGCGAGGCCAGAGAGATCATCGAGGAATCAACTGTTGAGTTTGACGAAAGTGACACTAAATTGTCATCTTCCCTGAATTTTGAGCAAAGGGCTGCATACGACGAAATACTAGCGTCTGTTGAACGTGGTGATGGGGGTATATTCTTTGTTGATGGTCCTGGAGGTACGGGGAAGACCTTCCTCTACAGGGCGATGCTCGCCAAGGTAAGCCGCGAGGGCAAGATTGCTATCGCTACCGCGACGTCGGGTGTCGCTGCTTCTATCATGCCTGGCGGCAGGACTGCCCACTCAAGGTTCAAAATCCCACTGAGTTGCGATGATGGAGCGTCGTGCAACTTCACCAAGCAGAGTGGGACCGCCAAGCTGCTAAGGGTGGCCTCATTGATACTATGGGACGAGGCCAGCATGACTAAGCGACAAGCGGTTGAGGCATTAGACAATAGCATGCGCGACATCATGGGAATACGCGACCGACCCTTTGGAGGAACGACGGTTGTTTTTGGCGGGGACTTTAGGCAGGTGCTTCCGGTCGTCAGAAGGGGGTCACGGGGCCAGATAATTGATGCAAGCCTCCGAAGTTCTCATCTATGGAAGAGTATGCGGCAGCTTCGGCTCATCACCAACATGAGGGCTGGTAATGACACTTGGTTTGCAGATTACTTGCTCAGGGTCGGTAATGGCACTGAGGAAGCCGACAACCAAGGCAACATAATACTCCCTGATGATATTTGTCTGCCATCAACAGGTGAGGTTGACGACCTGGAGAAGCTGATTGACCACGTGTTTCCAAGTCTAGATGACAACATGGCAGATTCGAGTTACATGACATCTCGCGCAATCCTTTCCACGACAAATGACAACGTCGACAAGATAAACATCCGCTTGATAGAGCGTTTCCAAGGAGATGAAGTAATCTACCATAGCTTTGACAGTGCGGAGGACGACCCATATGGCTACTACGCTCCTGAGTTCCTAAATGGATTGACTCCCAATGGTCTTCCTCCGCATGCACTCAAACTAAAGCTGAACTGCCCTGTGATACTTCTAAGGAATATTGATCCAGCTAATGGTCTGTGTAACGGGACTAGGCTTGTTGTTAGAGGTTTTGAGATGAACACCATTGATGCAGAAATCGTGATTGGACAACACGCTGGTAGGAGGGTCTTCCTTCCTTGAATACCTCTATGCCCATTTGACAATGACATGTTTCCTTTCAAGTTTAAGAGGAAGCAATTTCCTATAAGGCTTAGCTTTGCTATGACGATTAACAAGGCTCAAGGGCAGACCATCCCCATTGTTGGTGTGTATCTACCTAATCCAGTGTTCTCTCATGGTCAACTCTATGTTGCTTTGTCTCGAGCCACCGCGAAGAGAAACATTAAAATACTTATTCAGAAGGAGAAGCCAAAGGATAAGGCCAACAAGCAACATAACAACCCGAAGCGTAAAAGACCGACCGTTTCCTTGCTGACTTCAATGAAGAACATCGTCTACAAGGAAGTACTTACAGGATGAAGTTAGGTCGTATAAGACCTGGTGGAATTATATATGCAATTTACTCTTCCGATGGTCAAGAATTGCTGTAATGCGGTTGTATGACATATTTTTTCATTTGGTATCTCGGTTGTTAGAGGTATACACCAATAAGTTAAAGTAATAAATCCATTTCAATAAATTTATACTGTGTTATGTGTAATCTGATTTTGTACATGACACACAGCGTACTGTGTTATGTGTAAGACTAGAATCAGAAATAATGATTGGCTTCATGAAGATCTGCATCATGTTTAATTAATATTTAACCTTTATCACTGTTATTTGCTTTCCACTATCGCAATTTTTCTGGCAATGTATATGTCACACAGCATACCGTGTTATTTGTAATTTGATATTCCGAAATAATGTTTGGCTTCATATAGAGCCGCTACCTGTTACATTTACTTTGTACAGTTTGATTAAAACCTGTAGCATGCATGTGATGTCATCATTTAGCATGCAGATTATATTTGATACATTGAATTTCAGTGTGTGATAAATTTATTTACATACTCATTAAATGGCTAAAATCTTACATGTTGGCCTACTGCCTTGAGCTTTATGAGTGTGTATGACTGTGTAATATATCCTTTGTTCAACCCAGTTTTAAATGGTGTACATTTTTCATGTACAGCTATAGCTATGAAGGTCTCTTTTCACTGGTAGAAAAAGGGCCTATAGTCCCGGTTCGTAAGGGCCTTTAGTCCCGGTTCAGGAACCGGGACTAAAGTGTCGGTACTAATACCTCCCCCCTTTAGTCCCGGTTCAATCCAGAACCGGGACTAAAGGCCCTCCACGTGGGCAGTGCGCAGAGCCCAGCCAGGAGACCCTTTGGTCCCGGTTGGTGGCACCAACCGGGACCAATAGGCATCCACGCGTCAGCACTTCTGTGGCTGGGGTTTTTGTTTTTTTTTGAAAGGGGGGGGGGGGGTTGGGGGTTTTGGGGGGTTAATTTAGGTGTTTCATATATTGTGTTAGCTAGTTATAATTAATAGAGAGAAGTGTCCTCTGTTATGTCCATGCTTGGTCGACGCTACGTACTATACATACGTATATAGAGAGGACTAGACACGCTAGCTAGCTAGTAATTAAGCAAACGAAGGAAATAGAAAGATCGTCATGAACATATATGCATATATACAGAGAGAAGTGATATCGACCACCTCTCCTTCTTCGAGAGATTGGTCGAACAACAAGTTCTCGTATATCTATCTGACCGGCTACATATATACAATAATTATCTCTTACAAATATAATCATACGGACTCAGGGTCCACATAGAATTCTCCGTCTTCAGGGATCACGTGGTCAAGAAAGAATGCCGCCAATTCCTCTTGAATTCCTCGCATGCGAGCTGGTGCTAGGAGTTCATCCCGCTTCCGAAACATCTAATTTAAAGAAGGGGGTCAATACATATATATATATGAATGAATGAAACTCAACACAAATGATGGTAATAAAATAAAATTGTGAATGTTGTTATTTACGTACTTCATATTGTTCGTCAGTGTAGCCCCGCTCACAGGTCGTGTGGCGGATGGACTCGCAAACATAGTATCCACAGAAATCATTCCCTTGTTGCTGCCACAACCACTTTACAAGAAATAGAGGTTAATCAAACTGATAAGCAAGAATGCCAAATGGTATTGATGAAACTAGCGCTTGAATGACTAGTAGATGCGCTTAAAATGCTACTATAGCTAGTACTTACTTTCGGGTATCTAAATTGCAGCTCCTTCGGCAGTCCCGGAGCTTTTCTGGTGAATTTTCTCCAAACCCTGCCGGACAAAGAAAACAATTACTTGATATAACAGGAAATGAACAAAGTTGCTGATATGGTGGATAATGATCGATTTAACTTACTTCTCGAGTATTTGAGTCATGTCTGCATAGTCCTTGGGATCTTTTCGTCTTGAGTCTAAGACGGTTACTAGTCCCTGCTCAAGCTTAATATGTAGGAGAATATAGTGGAAACTGCACACGCATGCATAACTCATCAATTACATTACTATAACCTTGACTAATATATAAGGGAAACCGAATACGCACAAGACAGTAACACTCACTTGAAGTTGTAAGGAAAGAGTATTATATCTTTGTTTTGATTTATTATCAACGATTCTAGCATGCTGGCCTCGATTTCTGCGGCATGAAATTTAACTTGAGTTGCATCTATGAGATATGTGTTAACGAACCCAATATCACCGACTTGTCTTTTCTTCAATTCGATGATCTTCAATCTGCATAATATAGTGAGGATGATTATAAATACATGCAATGAAAGAGCTGAGCTATATGGAGAGACTTAATGACAGAAGTAGTAGTACTTACAGACAGTAGCAGGTGACCGTTGCTTTATCGAGGGCCAATTGATTGAAAAACTGATAGAACTCCTCAAATGGAACAGGCAACAGATCAATTCCAACGAGGTCATGCTCCTTTTTAACTTTCAAATACAAAGTACTCCTCCCCCCAGAGTCTCTGCAGATTTTCAAGTACCAATCATGCAATCTTCGCATCATCGTTGATAGAGATCTTTCATCTTTGACGAGAGGCTTCCCGTACTCGTATCTTTGTATCTGCACGTCCATGGGTTCATAATGTACTTCGTCGGGCAGGTAATCTGCAAGATTGCTATAACCGGGCACCATTCTCGGATCATTATCGACGTTGTGGCTAGGCACCTTGAGCGGGGGGCACGATTGCTTCGCTTGTTTGCCGAGCTGGGCAATTTGTTTCCCAGCTCGTCGTTCTTTCAGCCTTTGATCACTGACAGTACTTCCCGAGCGCTCCGCTTCGGCAAATTCCTTTCCAATAATGCGGTCATAGTTTCCTTTCGGCGGATCAGACTTCGGTGGTTTTGTCAGGGCAGCCAGAGTGCGCTTCACTTTCACCCGATCTACCTTCTCCTCCGGAGGTGGATGTTTCTTTGCTTTCACCCCTTCAAAGAATTTCTTCACTTCTTCTCGCGCGATCTCGGCATTCTCCTCCTGGGTCCTCTCGTATGGTAACTTCTCTGGAGTCTTCAGAGAAGGACCGAATCTGTATGTCCTCCCGCCTCTGGTTGTACTGCTAGACGCCGACCGAGCAGACGTAGCGGTTGTCTTCTTTACTTGCTTAAGCGGCGAGGAGAAGGACTACGACGCGCCGGAGCAGCTGGAGCGGCGGCAGGTCTCTTCCGCCCTTGCTGACGAGGCGGAGAAGGAGGAGGCTGGCTGCTCGGGCGCGTCGGCGCAGGCGGAGAAGGAGGCGGAGTGCCGCCGCGCGCCGGAGAAGGAGCCGGCCGAGGGCCCTGATCGTCACTCGCCGGAGGAGGAGGAGGCGATGGAGGCGGAGTGCCCTGACTCGCCGGAGAAGGAGGAGGAAGCGGAGGCGTCCAGTTCGGAAGGTTGATGAGCTCCTTCCGCCATAGGCATGGAGTCTTCAAAGCAGACCCCAGCCGAGTCTCCCCTTCACCGGTAGGGTGGTCAAGCTGGAGGTCCTCAAATCCCTCCGTTATCTCATCCACCATCACCCTAGCATATCCTTCTGGAATCGGCCGGCAGTGAAAAGTTGCGCCGGGTTCAGTAGGATAAACAGAGCCAACAGCCGCCTTGACCTTCAAATTCATCCATTGCGTCATAAGGTGGCAATTTTGAGACTCTGTGATAGCATCCACGGGATAGCTGGCAGGAGCCGTCAAGGCATGCTCTGGCTGAAGCAGCTCGGTGGAAGCCACGCTGCTTCTGCGCTGAGATGGCGAGGTAGCTTCGGGGGAGGCTTCGGCAGTACGTTTGCTGCGATTTGCTTCTCGTTCCTCTATCGCGTCCACCCTTGCTTGCAGCGCCTGCATTTGGGTCTGCTGCACTTTTTTCCTCCTCTCATGGGATTTGTAACCACCTGCGTCCGGAAACCCAACCTTCCACGGAACGGAGCCTGGCGTGCCTCGTGTCCGTCCAGGGTGCTCAGGATTCCCGAGGGCCATTGTGAGCTCGTCGTTCTCTCTGTCTGGAAAGAACGTCCCTTCCTGCGCTGCTTCGATATACTGCTTAAGCTTACTGACTGGTATGTCCATTTGATCGTTCGTCCAAATGCACTTCCCTGTTTCAGGGTCCAGGGTTCCGCCAGCCCCGAAGAACCAAGTCCGGCAACGGTCTGGCCAGTTATTTGTCTCTGGTTCGATCCCTTTATGAACCAGATCATTCTCACTCTTGGACCACTTAGGCCGGGCTACGAGGTAGCCACCTGACCCCGTGCGATGGTGAAGCTTCTTCTTCGCAGCATTTTGCTTGTTTGTCGCCGACATCTTCTTACTATTTTCTGATGTCTTGTGGGCCACAAATGCGGGCCAGTGATCTCTGATCTTCTCATATCTGCCCTTGAATTCTAGTGTCTCATTATTTTCGACAAACTTATTCAGCTCTTTCTTCCACCTCCTGAATAGTTCTGCCATCCTCTTCAGAGCAAAAGACTTGATTAATTTCTCTTTAACTGGGTTCTCTGGATTTTCCTCAGGCGGTAGGGTGAAATTTGACTTCAGCTCAGTCCAAAGATCATTTTTCTGCATATCATTGACGTAAGACACCTCAGGGTCTTCTGTAGCTGGCTTAAACCATTGCTGGATGCTTATCGGGATCTTGTCCCTAACCAGAACCCCGCACTGAGCAACAAATGCGCTCTTTGTCCGGAGGGGTTCAATAGGTTGGCCGTCGGGCGCGATTGCTATGATCTCAAACTTTTCATCCGAGCTCAACTTTTTCTTCGGGCCTCGTCTCTTTACCGAAGTTGTGCTCGATTCGGAGGGCTAGAAAAAAGAACAAAGACTTAATTAATATGTGTACATACCAAAACAATGAATGCATCAATCAGCTAGTCAGCATAGGCTTAACTAATATATATACCTGGCCGGACTCGGTTCGGTCACCGGAGCCGTCCTCATGTTCTTCTTCTTGCACCGGCATTAGGTCACCGTAGCCAGCTTGTTCACCCTCTCCTTCCAGACCATCGGTTTCGTTGAGAAACAACGAGATGGCATCACTTCCTTCTGCGATTATGTCCCTCAACAACGCTTCTTTTGTTGCTTCGTCTAGGGCGGTGTCCATAGTTTCTACAAATATTTACAACATGGCAATTATTATTCAAACATGACAGATGGATATATTAGTGCCAAACGTAGAACTAGCTACCTAATCATAGTAAGCTATCGGGAGGGGGTATATATCGACAACGATGACACTACATCATGTTTGAGAGGATCGCCGAGGGGTCGGGAGGTTGCCTAGTGTCAAAGGATTCAACAAAACCATGTCTTCATCATTAGGCGAAAGTAACATGTGCATGATGGTACGAAGCTCTTCAAAGTTGTTCTGGAACGGACTCCCAGATAGGATAATCCGCCTTTTGGTACAAAGTTCAGCAAGAGCCTTCCGAATATCGCTATTTGGAAGGCCTTTGCTGAATTGGTACCAAAAGGCGGATTATTCTATCCGGGACTCCATTCCAAAACAACTTCGCAGAACTTCGTACCTACATGCCCTGGTTACTTCCGGCTAATGATGAAGGCATGGATTTCTTCAATACTTTGACACTAGGAAACCTCTCTCTACTTCCGGCTAATAAGAAGAAGAAGAAGAAGAAGAAGAAGAAAAGAAGAAAAAAAAAGAGGAGAAGAAGAAAGGAATAGAGGAGAAAAGAGAAAATAGAATATATTCTATTTTCTCTTCTTCTCCACTATTCCTTTCTTCTTCTCCTCTTCTTTTTCTTCTTTTTTCTTCTTCTTATTTATTTCTCCTCTTCTTTTCGGTAGAGGAAACCCTAAATAGCTAGCAAGTATCATGGGTGTGAGATACATGTGGCCTTCGGTGTCGGACACTACATCCACGTCCCACAAGTGACGTGGGCGTCGAAGCCCGCGCCACTTGTGGGATGTGGGTGTAGTGTCCGACACCGACGGTACATGTATCTCACACCGACGATACTTTCTATTTAGGGTTTCTCCTCTACCGCTCCTCGACCTCTCGACGACCCTCGTTCCCGATAAAATAAAGAGGAAGAAGAAGAAGAAAAAAGAAGAGAAGAAAGAATATAGGAGAAGACTTCCTCTTCTTCCTCTCCTCTTCTTCTCCCTCTTCTTCCCCTTCTTCCTCGCCTCTCTCATGAATGTCCGGCGTTCTCGACCCCCCCCCCCCACGTGTCGAAGAAAAAAAAGGAGAAAAAAAGAGGAGAAGAAGAAAGGAATAGTGGAGAAAAGAGAAAATAGAATATATTCTATTTTCTCTTCTTTTCCACTATTCCTTTCTTCTTCTCCTCTTCTTTTTCTTCTTTTTTCTTCTTCTTATTTATTTCTCCTCTTCTTTTCCTCTCCTCTTCTTCTTTCTTTCCTCTTCTTATTTTCTTCTTTCCTATCCTTCTTTTTCTAAAATTGTAACTTTTGCATATATAAAACTTTTCTAAAATTGTAACTTTCTATATAAAACTTTCCTATCGGGAAGGGGAGAAGATCGAAGAAAAAAAAGAAGAAAGGAATAGAGGAGAAGAAGAAAAATAGAATTTTTTTTCTATTTTTTCTTCTTCTCCTCTATTCCTTTCTTCTTCTCCTCTTCCTTTTCTTCCTCTCCTCTTCTTCTCCTTTTCCCTCTTCTTTTTTTCTCCTCTTCTTCCCGACCCTCGCCCCCTCGAACACTTGGCGACCCTCGACCCTCTACCCTAGCTAGTTCCCGACCTAGCTTGTCGAAGTTATCTGGTACACACATATACATACATACACATATACACTACACACATGCATACATACACATACATATACATATCTGCATGCACACACATACACATACATACACATATATATACACTACACACATGCATACATATATCTCAAAAAAATTAACAGAGGCGGGCGGCGGCGCGGCAAGCGGAGCGCGGCCAGGCGGCGCGGCAAGCGGAGCGCGGCCAGGCGGCGGCGTCGAGGCAGAACACGACGGGCGGCGGCGGCGAACCAGCGGTGGCGCGGCAAGCGGAGCACCTACGGGCAGAGCACGGCGGGCAGCAGCGTCGGGGCGCGGCAAGAGCACGGCGGGCAACGCCGTCGGGGCGCGGCTGGCGGTGGTGGCAGGGCGCGGCGGGGGGAGAGGAGGGGAACGGCACGGCGGCTCACAGTGGGAGCGGGCCGGGAAGGCGTCGGGGTAGGGCTCGACGGCGGCGGCGAGGACGGCGAAGTGGAGCAGCCTGACGGCGTCGGGGCAGGGCTCGGCGGTGGCGGAGGCGACGATGAGGGGCAGGGCTCGGCGGCGGCGACGGTGACGAGGAGGACGAGCAGCCTGGCGGCGTCGGCGATGGGGAATGGAGCAGTTGGCGAAAAATTCGCAAGGGTTGGCTTATATAGCCAGAGCAATGGTCCCGGTTTGTGAAACCAACCGGGACTAATGCCCCTCTTTGGTCCCGGTTGGTGCCACGAACCGGGACCAAAGGCCAATTTTCAGCAGCCCAAAGGGCGGGAAGCGGCGGCCTTTGGTCCCGGTTGGTGGCACCAACCGGGACTAAAGGGGGGCATTGGTCCCGGTTCGTGGCACCAACCGTGACCAATGCCCCCCTTTAGTCCCGGTTGGTGCTACCAACCGGGACCAATGGCCTTTGCTGCCCCGCGCCCAAAAGTTGTGTCCCACATCGCTAGCTGAAGGGCGCCGGCACTAGTTTATAAGCGCTGCTCTGCCTCCCCATTCGAGCTCCTCTCTAATGCAGGCTTTCGGGCCTAAGCTTGCTACTGCCTGTGGGCCTATTGGGCCTCTGCGGGCCTGAATCCTGGCCCATGTAGGGTTTCTAGTCGTATTCAGGCCGTGGAGGCCCAGTAGGTGGCATATTTTTTTGGTTTTTTCTTTTTTATTTCTACATTTTTTTGGTTTTTTATTTTTTTTATTTCTACTTAAAACTAAATACTTAAAGTTTTTTAGTGATTTCTTTTTGCTTTTAGGTCACAAAAATTATAAACTTTCTGTTAGTGCCATTAGTTTTAAATTTTGAATAGTTTAAATTTGAATTTTTAAAATTTGTGTGAATCACTAGTTTATGAATAATTTACTATAAAAATAGAATTTTTTTCTATTTATTTTTTATTTATACTTACAACTAAATACTTATAGTTTTTTAGTGATTTTTTTTTATTTTAGGTCACAAAAATTATAAACTTTCTGTTAGTGCCATTAGTTTTAAAATTTTGAATAGTTTAAATTGGAATTTTATAAAATTTGTGTGAATCAGTAGTTTATGAATAACTTTACTATAAAAATAGAATTTTTTTTCTTCTTTGCTATTTATTTTTTATTTATACTTACAATTAAATACTTATAGTTTGATTTTAGGTCACAAATATTATATTCTTTTTGCTATTGAAGAATATTATAGTTTTATTTTAGTTGATCATAACATAATATTTTAATTGATTGTTTTTATTTTCATAAAAGTTTTGTAGTTCATTCTGTTTGCTATTAATTCATTCTTTGAGCTAAATGACTCCGAAATTGGAAAGCATTTCAAAATGAACTCTGAAAAGGTTGAAAGTTGGCATGGTATCATCATTTCACCCACATAGCATGTTCCAAAAAGTAGAGAGGGTTACGACAAAAACTTGATGCACTTCGTGTACAAAATGGACAATCACTTTCGAAGTATCAAAGTTTCGAACCATAAGACATGAAAGCATTTCAAATGAACTCTGAAAAAGTTGAAAGTTGGGATGGTATCATAATTTCACCCACATAGCATTTGCTTATTGCGGGAGAAAGTCTTCACTTTTTCTTCGCTTGTGTCATTTGCTTATTGCGCCGTAACCATGGATAATCTTCATTGTTTATCAGGATGCTTGGGTCAGCCTTGACATTGAAGGGAGGAATTTCATGAAACTTTTCATAATCTTCAGACATGCCTGTCTTGCCGTCCACTCCCAGGATGTCCCTTTTTCCTGAAAGAACTATGTGGCGCTTTGGCTCATCGTATGATGTATTCGCTTCCTTATCTTTTCTTTTTCTCGGTTTGGTAGACATGTCCTTCACATAGATAACCTGTGCCACATCATTGGCTAGGACGAACGGTTCGTCAGTATACCCAAGATTTTTCAGATCCACTGTTGTCATTCCATACTGTGGGTCTACCTGTACCCCGCCGCCTAACAGATTGACCCATTTGCACTTAAACAAAGGGACCTTAAAATCAGGTCCGTAGTCAAGTTCCCATATGTCCACTATGTAACCATAATATGTGTCCTTTCCGCTCTCGGTTGCTGCATCAAAGCGGACACCGCTATTTTGGTTGGTGCTCTTTTGATCTTGGGCGATCGTGTAAAATGTATTCCCATTTATCTCGTATCCTTTGTAAGTCAATACAGTCAAAGATGGTCCCCTGGACAACAAGTACAACTCATCACAAACAGTGTTGTCACCTCTGAGACGTGTTTCTAACCAACTGCTGAAAGTCCTGATGTGTTCACATGTAATCCAGTCGTCGCATTGCTCCGGGTGTTTGGAGCGCAGACTGTTCTTGTGTTCATCGACATACGGGGTCACCAAGGTAGAGTTCTGTAGAACTGTGTAGTGTGCTTGAGACCAAGAATATCCGTCCCTGCATATTATTGAGTCTCTTCCAAGAGTGCCTTTTCCAGTCAGTCTCCCCTCATACCGCGATTTAGGGAGACCTATATTGTTAAGGCCAGGAATGAAGTCAACACAAAACCCGATAACATCCTCTGTTTGATGGCCCATGGAGATGCTTCCTTCTGGCCTAGCGCGGTTACGGACATATTTCTTTAGGACTCCCATGAACCTCTCAAAAGGGAACATATTGTGTAGAAATACGGGCCCCAGGATGACAATCTCGTCGACTAGATGAACTAGGACGTGCGTCATGATATTGAAGAAGGATGGTGGGAACACCAGCTCGAAACTGACAAGACATTGCGCCACATCACTCCTTAGCCTTGGTACGATTTCTGGATCGATCACCTTCTGAGAGATTCCATTGAGGAATGCACATAGCTTCACAATGGCTAATCGAACGTTTTCCGGTAGAAGCCCCCTCAATGCAACCGGAAGCAGTTGTGTCATAATCACGTGGCAGTCATGAGACTTTAGGTTCTGAAACTTTTTCTCTGGCATATTTATTATTCCCTTTATATTCGACGAGAAGCCAGTCATGACCTTCATACTGAGCAGGCATTCAAAGAAGATTTCTTTCTCTTCTTTCGTAAGAGCGTAGCTGGCAGGACCTTTATACTGCTTCGGAGGCATGCCGTCTTTTTCGTGCAAACGTTGCAGGTCCTCTCGTGCCTCGGGTGTATCTTTTGTCTTCCCATACACACCCAAGAAACCTAGCAGGTTCACGCAAAGGTTCTTCGTCACGTGCATCACGTCGATTGAGGAGCGGACCTCTAGGTCTTTCCAGTAGGGTAGGTCCCAAAATATAGATTTCTTCTTCCACATGGGTGCGTGTCCCTCAGCGTCATTCGGAACAGCTAGTCCACCGGGACGCTTTCCAAAGATTACGTAGTGTAAATCATTGACCATAGCAAGCACGTGAACACCGGTGCGCATGGCGGGCTTCTTCCGGTGATCTGCCTCGCCTTTGAAATGCCTGCCTTTCTTTCGACATTGATGGTTGGTGGGAAGAAATCGACGATGGCCCAGGTACACATTCTTCCTGCATTTGTCCAGGTATATACTTTCAGTGTCATCTAAAGTCATCTAAACAGTGCGTGCATGCGTGGTATCCTTTGTTTGTCTGTCCTGAAAGGTTACTGAGAGCGGGCCAATCGTTGATGGTCACGAACGGCAACGCCTTAAGGTTAAATTCCTCCTGTCTGTGCTCATCCCACGTACGTACACCGTTTCCATTCCACAGCTGTAAAAGTTTTTCAACTAATGGCCTTAGGTACACATCAATTTCGTTGCCGGGTTGCTTAGGGCCTTGGATGAGAACTGGCATCATAATGAACTTCCGCTTCATGCACATCCAAGGAGGAAGGTTATACATACATAGAGTCACGGGCCAGGTGTTGTGATTGATGCTCTGCTCCCCGAAAGGATTAATGCCATCCGCGCTTAAAGCAAACCATACATTCCTTGGGTCCTTTGCAAACTCATCCCAGTACTTTCTCTCGATTTTTCTCCACTGCGACCCGTCAGCGGGTGCTCTCAACTTCCCATCTTTCTTTCGGTTCTCATTGTGCCATCGCATCAACTTGGCATGCTCTTCGTTTCTGAACAGACGTTTCAACCGTGGTATTATAGGAGCATACCACATCACCTTCGCAGGAACCCTCTTCCTGAGGGGCTCGCCGTCAACATCACCAGGGTCATCTCATCTGATCTTATACCGGAACGCACCGCATACCGGGCATGCGTTCAGATCCTTGTATGCACCGCGGTAGAGGATGCAGTTATTAGGGCATGCATGTATCTTCTCCACCTCCAATCCTAGAGGGCATACGACCTTCTTTGCTGCGTATGTACTGTCGGGCAATTCGTTATCGTTTGGAAGCTTCTTCTTCAATATTTTCAGTAGCTTCTCAAATCCTTTGTCAGCCACGGCATTCTCTGCCTTCCACTACAGCAATTCCAGTACGGTACCGAGCTTTCTGTTGCCATCTTCGCAATTGGGGTATAACCCTTTTTTGTGATCCTCTAACATGCGATCGAACTTCAGCTTCTCCTTTTGACTAATGCATTGCGTCCTTGCATCGACAATGACCCGGCGGAGATCATCATCATCGGGCACATCGTCTGGTTCCTCTTGATCTTCAGCAGCTTCACCCGTGGCAGCATCATTGGGCACATCGTCTGGTTCCTCTTGATCTTCACCAGCTCCCCCCGTTGTAGCATCACCGTATTCAGGGGGCACATAGTTGTCATCGCACTCTTCTTCTTCGCCGTCTTCCATCATAACCCCTATTTCTCCGTGCCTCGTCCAAACATTATAGTGTGGCATGAAACCCTTGTAAAGCAGGTGGGAGTGAAGGATTTTCCGGTTAGAGTAAGACCTCGTATTCCCACATTCAGTGCATGGACAACACATAAAACCATTCTGCTTGTTTGCCTCAGCCGCATCGAGAAACTCATGCACGCCCTTAATGTACTCGCGGGTGTGTCTGTCACCGTACATCCATTGTCGGTTCATCTGCGTGTATTATATATAATTAAGTGTCCAAATTAATAGAAGTTCATCATCACATTAAAACCAAAGTGCATACATAGTTCTCATCTAACAACATATAGCTCTCCAGAGCATCTAATTAATTAAACCATACATTGAAACTATGTAAAACATTTCAATGCGAAAACAAATGCGATCATAATCGCAACCAAGGTAACAATTGATCCAACGGCATAATGATACCAAGCCTCGGTATGAATGGCATATTTTCTAATCTTTCTAATCTTCAAGCGCATTGCATCCATCTTGATCTTGTGATCATCGACGACATCCGCAACATGCAACTCCAATATCATCTTCTCCTCCTCAATTTTTTTTATTTTTTCCTTCAACAAATTGTTTTCTTCTTCAACTAAATTTAACCTCTCGACAATAGGGTCGGTTGGCATTTCCGATTCACATACATCCTAGATAAATAAAATCTATGTCACGTTGGTCGGCATAATTTTCATAAACAATAAATGAACCAATAGTTATGAAGATAATATACATACCAAATCCGAATCATAGACAGGACGAGGGCCGACGGGGGCGGATACCAAAACCATCGCACTATATAAGATGCAATAATAAATGTAAGAAAATGATACAAGTATCTATCTAAACAGACAAGTAAGAATATTTTTCCTTTCAGAAATAAGATAAGAACAAGAGGCTCACCACGGTGGTGTCGGTGATGAGATCAGCGCGGGTGATCGACGGCGGTGAAGACGGGGACGGGGCGTGACGGACCGCTAAATCTAGACAAATCTCGAGGAAAATGAAGCTTGGAGGTCGAGCTTCGAGAGGAGAAAGTTTAAGTAGTGTGGCTCGGGCATTCCATCGAACACCTCATGTGCATAGGAGGTGAGCTAGAGCACCACAAACCCCTCCCCTCGCCGGCCAGAGAAAAACAGAGCACTGGAGTGCTCTGCTCGCGGGCGAGGGTATATATAGGCACCTCATTGGTCCCGGTTTGTGGCAAGAACCGGGACTAAAGGGGAGCCTTTGGTCCCGGTTCAGGCCACCAACCGGGACCAATGGTGGTGGGCCAGGAGCGAGGCCCTTTGGTCCCGGTTCGTCCCACCAACCGGGACCAAAAGGTCCAGACGAACCGGGACCAATGGCCCACGTGGCCCGGCCGGCCCCCTGGGCTCACGAACCGGGACCAATTCCCACATTAGTCCCGGTTCTACATTGAACCGGGACTAATGGGCTGAGCCGGCCTGGACCATAGCCCTGTTTTCTACTAGTGTTTTATTTAGTTCCCTAATTTTTGTTTATTTTTTGATGTTCTCATCCCTCTTTGAACAAGGAGATGTAAGTAAATGTTACAGCTGGCACAAACTTGAATGAAATGTTGATGCATTCACGTAGACTTGGAAATGTTACAGCTGGCACAAACAGTATTCAACGTGGTTCTAATAAAATCCCGTGTATAAGTAAATGTTACAGCTGGCACCATCATCGTTGTTATATCTTTTCTACTATCGCAATGTTTATGGCAGTGTACATGTCACCCACCGTAGTATTTCATGTGTAATATGTGATTCAGATATAATGATTGGCCTGAAAAATACCTGGAACATGCAATGAAACTTTTGTTTTACGGCAAGTGATCATGTCCATTGTTATTATTTTGATATTTTGATAATATGGTTGAATGTAAATTTATTGGCGTCCTTATTATCCCTGTATGTATCTGATAGGTCAGAAGTATAGGATTACGACTGGTCTTAATTATAAGACCAACACACGCAGAACGGAAGTTTGTGCAGCTTTTCAAGATATATTTTCCATATGTACATCTAATAAATAATAAAATGGTAGCCTGCGTTCTTGCAAATATGTTCAAATGCCCGTGCGACTTTGGAAAAAAGATTGATTACTTGTACTTTCATGCGTCTAAACTAATTATTTATCAGTTCAGTTCAAGTTTCATTTTTATTTTTTGCATTGGTTCATGTACCTTCATTAGTTTACTGCGGATCTGAAAGAGTTCTAACCTAAAAAATTGTACAAGGCTGCATTAAACGATTGGTCCCGGGGTCCCGGGGTCAGATAATCGATGCAACCCTCTGAAGTTCACACCTCTGGAAGGGTATGCGCCAGCTAAGGCTTGTCACCAACATGAGGGCTCATAATGACACCTGGTTTGCCGATTACTTGCTAAGGGTAGGCAATGGTACCGAGGAAGTTGACGATCAAGGAAACATACGACTCCCTGAAGATATTTGTGTGCCATCTACAGGCGAGGGTGACGACCTGGAGAAGCTGATTGACCATGTGTTTCCGAGACTAGATGACAACCAGTCCGATCCGAATTACATGACTTCACGCGCAATCCTCTCCACCACGAACGACAACATCGACAAGATAAACATACGCATGGTAGAGCGTTTTCGGGGA
The DNA here is from genome assembly GCF_056163025.1 of Triticum urartu. Lineage (NCBI taxonomy): Eukaryota > Viridiplantae > Streptophyta > Magnoliopsida > Poales > Poaceae > Triticum > Triticum urartu. The sequence goes on from NC_141879.1 coordinate 722,192,355, forward strand.
GAAGAAGTAATCTACCATAGCTTTGACAATGCAGAAGACGACCCGTATGGCTACTACACTCCTGAGTTCCTAAATGGATTGACTCCTAACGGTCTGCCTCCGCATGCACTCAAACTGAAGCTCGACTGCCCTGTCATACTTCTGAGGAACATTGATCCGGCTAATGGTCTGTGTAACGGGACGAGGCTTGTGGTGCGAGGTTTCGAGAGGAACGCCATCGATGCAGAAATCGTGATCGGACAACACGTAGGTAGGAGGGTATTCCTTCCTCAAATACCCCTATGCCCATCTGATAACGACATGTTTCCATTCAAGTTCAAGAGGAAGCAATTTCTTGTAAGGCTTAGCTTTGCTATGACGATTAACAAGGCTCAAGGCCAGACGATTCCGATTGTTGGCGTGTACCTACCTAATCCGGTGTTCTCTCATGGTCAACTCTATGTCGCATTGTCTCGAGCCACCGCAAAGAGAAATATAAAGATCCTCATTGAGAAGGAGAAGGAGAAGGAGAATGCCAAGAAGCAAAGCGGTAAATCTAAGAAGCGAAAAAGACCCGCCTTGTCCTTACAGACCTCGATGAAGAACATCGTCTATAAGGAAGTCCTTACAGGCTGAAGTCCGCTCTTAAATATGTGAGAGGATTTACTCTTATGCTACATGTAATTTGGTGCTTTTTGGTGTCTTTGTACATATCTCTATCTTTCGATGTTTGCAATTGAACTTTATTATGTTTATAGTACAAGGCAAGTATTAATAATATTGCCTCGGATTTGTGACTTTGCAAGTTGCCAAATTTTGTTGTATGTGACATTATTTTTCGTTTTGATGGTTTGCTTATGTATATTATTCTTTTGTTGTTTTGTAATCAATGATCTACTACATCTAAACCTCTTGGCTATGTTTTTCTGCACAAATATTGCACACTGCCTTGGTCACTTCGTTCTTGTAAAACTAGACTCCACTAAGTGTTCTACATTAAAGAAATATATTTATGATGCGGCCCCAATGCAGACTGTATGTTTACTTATTGTCGTGATCTTTGTACGTCGATGCCTACACCCTACAGCCTGAGCCACTTGACGACCAATCTGTAATTCGATGTTAAAAATATACATGCAGATACGTTAATTATAATGTGGCATCGAATCCCATGATAATAAGTAAATGAATATAAAATTGTGATTTATTTGATATCTTACTACCGTATCCGCGTCGAGCACAACCGAGCGCCTCTATTTCTGGTGAGGCCAACTATCCAGAATCCTCCCGCATCTTAAATCCATTGACGCTTTTCTATTATAGGCTTTGTTCTATGTAGATACCGAAATTAGCACCGCTAAACTTTTAATCTGGAAATACCACTATAGAGTACTTTGCCCTGTAATTAGCAAGTCTTACTTCGTTGCCGCGCAAGTACTTCTCTTGCATTCCCTGAGATATAAAGTATATACTATCTCTACTTCCTAATCAGTTTGAAAGATTAATTCAAACTATGCATGCTCCTAAGAAGGAGAAGTTCTTTATTATCTTGCATGTACTTTCACCAGAATGATTATTTTCGTTATACCTCACTGACCAATGATGTCAGCTTTACTTCGTCCGAAATCAGCACATACCAGCTAGCGAATATTCAACATAAAAATATGATGGTTATAGGCACATACCTTTCATTGCCTTTAATCTTCAAGTTCTCCTCGATCTGCTCTCTACCCATGTTCGAACATGATCCAAATTTCTCTTTCATGCTCATGAGTTTCTGATAACACGCTGAATTACTTTTATGTGTTCCTGAATAGAGTAACCAAATTAAGTGAAAATGGGTTTTCTTCTTGACTACATAAAGTAGAAGACGGTACCAGCATTTTCCAACAAAGAGGGAGGGGGAGGAAATAATTTATCATTAAGCTACTCTAAGGGAGTTACATCTTTTAGATTCATCTTTAAATGTAAGGAGAAAGCTGTGATAATGTAGCCATAGAGGAACAAATCCAAAATACACAAAACAAATACATTGTAGCTATCATGAGTTTTGTTGTTGGGGTCAGGCAATTGAAGATTGTGGTCATAAATGCAGTAAAGCATGCCTCTACTTATGAGAGAACAACTAAAATTACAATAAACTCCACATTGATTATAAGCATATTGTTCGTACAAAATGCTAAAAAGGAAAATAGGTCTTCATAAATTGAAGATAGTTCAGCCACATCAGATTCAGCACTACTGAAAGTGCGTTATATCGACTAGAGGGGGGGTGAATAGGCGATTTTTGTGAAAGTCTTCAGAACGTGAGAGTTATGAAGACAAACAGTGGAGATTATGCCTATTACTATGCAGCGGAAGTTAGATTACACTAGCCCAGCCATGGTCATGTATTCAATAGAGTGAAAGCGCAGTGACAAACAGCTTCAGTGTAATAAGGATCAGGTAGGAAGAAGTTATGAAGCCAAACAGATCATACATTCATGTTGTGAAGACAAAAGGTAAAGCAGGCATGTAATGGCTTCACAATGAATAACTGTAAGTAAAAGGAAGTGAAGATGAAACCAGTGACACGTTGAAGACAATGATTTGTTGGACCAGTTCCAGTTGCTGTGACAACTGTACGTCTGGTTGGAGCGGCTAGGTATTTAAACCAAAGGACACACAGTCCCGGACACCCAGTCAAGGACACTTAGTCCAAGACACCCAGTCCTCACCGTTTTCTCCTTGAGCTAAGGTCACACAGACCTCGCCCAATCACTCTGGTAAGTCTTCAAGGTAGACTCCCAAACCTTCACAGACTTCGTTCACTGGCAATCCACAATTTCTCTTGGATGCTCTGAACGCGACGCCTAACCGTCTGGAGGATGCACAGTCCTCAAGTGTAATAAGTCTTCAGATCACACAGACACGAAGACTTAAGTGATGCCCAATTTACTCTGGCTCTGGGTGGTTAGGGCTTTTCTCCTCACTAGGAATTTTTCTTTCAAAGGCTTCGAGGTGGGTTGCTCTCAAACGACAAAAGCCGTGCACTGAAATCTGAGCAGCCAACCGTTTAAGGTTGTGGGGGGTGGACTATTTATAGCCACTTGGCAACCCGACCTGATCTGTCCGAAATGACCCTGGGTCACTAAGGAACTGACACGTGTACCAACGGTCGGATTTCGAACTCACACAGCAACTTTACTTGGTCTACAAGTAAAGCTGACTTGTCTGACTCTGGACAAGATTTTCTCTCATAGGCTTCGCTCGAAGACATAGGATTTGAATTAGGCATCACTTCAGTCATTCTGACTGGTTCTCTTCGACCCCACTTAACAGTACGGTGGTTCCTATGACACAACATGAATGAAATAAAACTACGAAGGATCTAGGTCTTCGAGTTCCAAAAGCTTCATAGGGAGTCTTCTCATGTCATTGTCTTCAATATGAATATCTTCATAAACCACCATTGTCTTCAATGTCTTCGTACATTTTTAGGGGTCATCTCTGGTAGTAAAACCGAATCAATGAGGGACTTCTACCTGTGTTTTCCTGCAATTCTCACAAACACATTAGTCCCTCAACTAGGTTTGTCGTCAATACTCCAAAACCAACTAGAGGTGGCACTAGATGCACTTACAATCTCCCCCTTTTTGGTGATTGATGACAAACTAGTTGAAGTTTTCAACGGGGAACATAATTTGTGAAATAGTAAAGGAATTTGTCTTCATAAGTTGCAAGGGCTCCCCCTGAAGATGTGCATATAAGTAATTTGCCTTTTGAATGCAAATGCACATGGCAGGTTGTACTTGTGGAGATCCACTTCAACTTATGATGACAATCCACTATGCATGTGAAAGTATATGAAGATAATGACATGCATAATGGAAAATGGACGTTTGCAGTAAGAGATGAGTGCGGAATTTATCGTCGCACATGCGGAATTTATCTTCGCATAACGGAGTGATAAGCAGGTAGCAGACGGCCATCAAGGCTAAGTGTTACAACTCAAAGAAGCAAATGTAGCAAAAACGGGAGTTGTAAGCACGAAGCAAAATGTAGCAAAATATGAAGGCACCCGCCCATAGTGACCCGCTTGAAGACTATAACCATCATATGCTTCTCCCCCTTTTGTCAGTGATGACCAAAAAGGTTTGAAGACATAGAGGTTTCTACGCGTTCCCAAGCGCAGCAGGGTCGGTGGAGTTGTTTGGCGGCGGTGCAGACGAGCTTGGTGCAGATTCGACGCGCGTGGAAGCAGGTGGAGATGATGTCGCGTCGTCTTCTTCTTCAATAATCCGGGCAGACACGGTGGCAGCAGAAGAAGAGAACTCTGACTCTTCAAGTGATGGTGTGCTGCGCATCACCGCTCTTCTTGGAGGCGTGGAGTCAAATTTGAAGTGCTCTGTGAAGCCATCCTCATGTAGTTCAGCTTCAGGGCACATCATGGTGAGGCCCTTCCAAGTGCGGCGACAGGTCTCGTGTGTGACAAATGCATTCTTGGTTGCCAGATTTCTGATGCGATTGACGTCTTGCATGATGCTTCTCATCTGCCTCTTGAGCCAGTCGTGATGCCTATCTTGCTTTTGGTGAAGAGCCACAAGAAGCTCTCTGTCATTGAGTGCACGAGCGCGCTTCTTGGGTCTCTTTGCAGCTGTGCTGTTGGTGGCTTCAGTTGATGCAGGGGCACGTGTGGTGCCAGCCATTGGATACACTCGGGAGAGAGCTTCAACACCTTCAATATTTTGAGTGAAGCTCTGGTATTCTGCATTCTGAAGACTTAGTGGTTGCTTGGCCGGCTCTGGATATATTGCTTCAGCAGATGTGTCCACATCTGGCAAAAATATCCTATGATTGCGGGCTGAGGGTTGATAGGAGATTGCAGAGTGAAGCTTGATCAGCCTCATAACCCAAGGAGCATAAAACTTTAATCCAAACAGTTCTGAAGCAGACGCTGCAAATTGACGGATGAAGAGTTCCTGTGTATTGAAGCATTTGCCGTGAAGAATGCAGAAGATGAGAGTCTTCATTGCACCATCAATCGTTGCATATCGAGAGTGTCCCTTGACTGGCCAGAGAGTCCGCCTTATGATGTGATATATTGTTCTGGGCAGGTACTCTAAGTCTTCAACGAAGAACCTAGTTGGATAGGGTGCATTTGGAGGTAATGGCTTCATCATTGAGAGCATCTGACTCATATCTGGCTCAGGACGCTGAAATATGCTCTCAATTGCTTCAGCATGGAGTTGGCACCCTTCTTCGAAGAATTTGCCAGGAGTGGGAAGGCCGGTAAGCTCAATTAGGTCGAAAGCATTGGCTTCATGATGGTTATTGCCTGTCATCCACTCCAGGATCCATGTCTTCGGATCTCTGTTATAGCCTTTGATATGCAAAGTGGCATAGAACTGGAGCAGAAGCTCTTCGTTCCAGTGCTCTTCGTCAGTGATAAATGGCAGCAAACCCACTTGCTTGAAGCAATCCAGTGCTTCTTCCAGACCAGGCAGACCTGCAACAGCTTCAACCTCAAGGCGCTTGTGAGGAAAGATGCGGCCTTGGTTGTAGAGGATGCATGAATAATAGCTGCGCTGTTGATGGCTCCAGAACCTATCTGATACAATCCGTTCCCTTGAATAAGGGTTCTTGGAGCGGTCGAAAAACGTGTTATCTGCCCTGAAGCCGTTGATGTTAAAGGAACCAGGAGCTGATGCAGGACCTGGGAACCTTGGTAGACGTGGGATCGGCTTCTGGACCTGGGGCCTGTGCGCAATATGATAGTTGAATTGTGGTCCGGCAGCAGACTCAGGCACAGAATGTTCAGGAGCAGTAGCTTCGGTGTCTTCTGAAGCTGTTGTTGGGGAGGGCTCCACATTTGCTTCGGCGTTGTTTGTGGCAGCCTCAACATTTTCAGCTTCAGGCACGTTCTCCTTGAGAACTGCTTCTTGTTGGTGCGGGGGAGTTGGAGCTTGTGGTATTTCTGCTTGCTCTTCGGCTGATGCAGCCGGAATGTCTTCAGCAGCCTGAGCCCTTGGTCCTTTGCGAAGCCTATGGAGTGTAGGCGCCGATGGAGTTGCAGTGGGTTGGGGCTCATCTTCCTCCTGTGGGCGATCTGCCCACGACGCATATTGTGTGATTGGCGTCAATGGACGACCAATACTGATCTGTTCGCTTGTCTCAAGCTGAGGAAGGGCTGCATCACCTTGCACATTGTCTTGGGGACCAATGTCTTCAGCAGCATTGGGGTTGGCTGCTGGAATGTCTTCTGCGTGCGGAGCCTCTATGTAAGCAGGCTCATGCGCTGTCAACTGACGATCTGCGTCAGGATAGCGGACGCAGAGGGGTTCAACTATCAGGGGCTCTGTGGGAGCAGCCCGAGATTTCTTGGTCTTGCGCTTCTTGATGATGGGTTCAGAAGGAGAGGCTTCAGAATGTTTTCTCTTCTTAGCTTCAGCCTCTGCAGTCCGTGTCTTCTTGTGCTGTGAGGCGGTTGATCGACTCTTTGGCGTCGAGCCAGTCATTGCAGCGGGGAAGACAATCGGAGCAGTTTCTGACCTTGGCGCTTCGGGTTCGGGCACAGCCGCCTTCTTTTTCTTCTTAGCGGCCATCCTGGGGTCAATGCCGGGACGCCCAAGTGCCTTGCGCTTCTCTGATTCATTGTAGGCCTGCACGCAGCGATCAGCCAAAGTCTTCATGCGTTCTCGCGAGCCTTGAGCTTCAGCACGCGTCTTCAGGAAGCTCTCTTTCAGCTCATGCAACATGGTTTTGAAGTTTTTCACTTCTTGCACACTGAGCTTGGCCACGTGCTTCTTGAACTGAGCCTTTTCATAATCAATTTTCTACTTCAGTTCTACAATGCGCTGGGCTATTGCAAGTTCTGAAGCAATTGCACCGTGAAAGGCAACGCTGAGGCCTATTGGTAGCTGCAGATCATTGAAGCTTATGTCTGGTGTGTCAAACCATTCATCGATGAAGTTGTGGATGATGGCGACATCAAACAGAGGCAGATTGTTGAAGATTTCAGCCTCCTCCTTGCTCTTGATGAGCTGCTCAAGAGCATCATCTCCAAGATCTTCATCGCTTGAGAGATCAATGGCTTCGCAGCGCAGAATGTCAGCAGCTGTGAGTTCTTTGCCTGTGTGTGGCTGAGGCTTCTTGGCTTCTTGGGGCTTGGACACTCGTGATAAGCCTTCTGACTGCACACTGGCTTCAGGAGGTGCAGTTGCTAAAGGCTTCACTCTTGTGATCTTGGGAGAAGCGGCTGGCTTTGAAGCTTTTCGAGCTTTTGGCTTCTTCTGCTTTGGCTTCGGAGCAGCAGGGGCGTCATCTGACTCAGTATCTGCTGGAGGGTCATTCACAGCAGTCCCTTGGACTAGGATGCGAGTGATGAGGCCTTCAAGATTGGCATACGGCCCGATGATATTGGGATCGGCGTTGCGTGTGCCATCTGCCCTTGGTGAGGAGGGACCAGGGTTGAAGTCAAGCCCAAATTTTTTCTTGTTTATCTTCGCTGACTGTTGTGCAAACTGAAAGTTGCGCTTGAAGAGATTATCATCGCGGCACCAGAGAAGTGATGACGGATGTGCCTCAGCTGGTTGTGGTCCTCTCACCATGCATGGATAGAAACCTTGAGCAATGGCTTCGTCTCTGGACCTGGGTACAAGATTTTTGTATAGTACGTCTCCCCACGGTCTCTTGATGGCGCACTTCTCCGCATATTCCTGAGTGACGAAGCGGTAGTGGAACCATTGCTCTGCCCAATATCTTCGAATCCATTGGATTCGTGTCTTGCGCTGACCATAGCTTTCTTCAGGATCAGTTTTGTACATCTCTGCCAATTCATCAGGCAGATCTTTGGACGTTTCACCACGTCGCTGTCTGCCTCCCTTCCTTACTGCTGTTTCTGAAGCCATGAATAACTTGGAAGGCTTCAAGATGTTCAAAGGCTTCAAAGGCTTCCTTTTGCAAGAACTGGCTTCAGGAGAGTTGATGTGATGCTGCAAGTACTCTGCAAATGAATGCAGACTATGAGAATCAAAGGATTCTCCCACGGACATGTACCTGTGACAGCATTAAGGTGCGAGGGAAGGGGAAGAGGTCATATGCATTCCCAGAAGATTTTGAAGATAAATCGGTTTAGAAGACATAGACCTCATTGTGCGAAGACATTCACTTACAGATAAGAAGTTGGTTCCAGATTTGTACGAACCCACAGATCAGTACAAGTGAGGAATCTAACTACCTTATGAAGCACAAGTGAATATACTAGGCATGTTATGAGATGCAGCGAGAGATTTAACTGGTGTGAAGAGAAACTTCTTATGGCAGAAAGTGACTGAACTGTAGGATCAAAAGAAGCTGTAAAAAGAGGTTTTATTTACCACACTTGGAACTGCTAGATGAAGTGAGAGTTGAGGCCGAGCAGTTCGATCCTCCGTGCCCTAACTTGGCGACGGAAGACACCTACGGCGACGGCGGAGAGAGCGATGTCCGCTGTCGGCGTGAAAACGGCGTCGGAGAGGTTGCGGCAGTGAAGCGCTTCGTCGCCGGCGTCGTCGAGTGCTAGCGGTGGCGCTAGGGTTCGTGCGAGGGTGGAGGAAGGAGATAATGACCGCGGTAAGTGTGAATTTATAGACTCAGAGGCGGCACTGTGCTATTACCCAGGTGCCCCTGGCGGTTCACATTTGGGGCACGCGTGGCCAGTTAGAGGAAGGTTGGGATTTGTTCCACGTCCCACGCACGCCTAAATTGTCGGACGGTCGTTCCTGCTTTTCCAGATCTTATGTGGAGGAATGAGCATTAAAAACGGACTTTTATGGTTGTCTCAATGTCTTCAGCTGACAAGGACACAGTGAAGACATTCGACAGTTTCAACAGAATGCATATGACTTGGAGAGATAGAGTTTGAGATAGAAAGAATAAAGAGGTTAGGGTCCGATCACATTCACTTAGTTCAAAAAGATTCAACCAAGAAGACATAGCTATAAGTGAATGCTGTAGAGGACAGAACATCAGTACATACGTATCCATATAATCAACGCGGTGAAGATAATCATGAAGACATATTGAGAATGAAGCCAAACCAAATGTGAAGACATTGCGAGGTAACGCCATGAGTGAAATACTTCAAAATAGAACGTTTGGTGGTGGCGTTACCCACCGTATAGGAAGTATTAGACCCAGACACGGCGCACAATTATCGTGGCGCTCCGAAGTCAAATTCCACATTAATGTATTCACACTTAGAATGTATGTCTTCATTGATTGAAGATATATGCTACTTCGTGTGTTGCACATCTAAGTCATCAATATGCATAAGTGTTAGGATGTGTGCCTGATCACAGGACATTTGAGGATTCCAAGATATTTAGCTCACACCGTAACTTGCAAAATCTCTTCTCATCCAAGGGCTTGGTGAAGATATCTGCCAATTGCTCTTCAGTATTGACGTGTATGATATCAATGTCTTCCTTCACAACATGATCTCTGAGAAAGTGATGACGAATTTCAATGTGCTTTGTCTTCGAGTGCTGAACTGGGTTGTTGGCAATCTTGATGGCGCTTTCGTTATCGCAGTAAAGTGGCACTTGCTTCAGATGAATGCCATAATCCTTGAGTGTTTGCTTCATCCACAGAAGCTGAGCGTAGCAAGATCCAGCAGCAATGTATTCAGATTCAGCAGTGGAGAGAGATACACAGTTCTGCTTCTTTGAAGACCAACATACAAGTGATCGTCCCAGAAAATGACATGTGCCTGATGTAGATTTGCGATCAACTTTGTCACCAGCATAATCAGCATCCGAAAATCCAACCAGATCAAACTCTGAGCCCTTTGGATACCATAATCATAGAGTTGTGGTGTGAGCCAAATATCGAAGAATTCGCTTCACAGCTAAGTGATGCGACTCCTTTGGTGCCGCTTGAAATCGAGCACACATGCAAACACTAAGCATGATATCTGGCCTAGATGCACATAAATAAAGCAAAGACCCAATCATGGAGCGGTATACCTTTTGATCGAACTCTTTACCATTGTCGTCGGGACCCAGATGATGCTTGGCTGGCATTGGTGTTGTGAAGCCTTTGCAGTCTTGCATACCGAACTTCTTTAGGCACTCTTTAAGATATTTCTCTTGTGATATGAAGATACCGTTGCGTTGTTGCCGTATTTGAAGACCGAGGAAGAACTTCAGCTCCCCCATCATGGACATCTAATATTGCTCTTGCATCATATATGCAAACTCTTCACTATACTTCTGATTGGTGCAGCCGAAGATAATGTCATCCACATATATTTGGCACACAAATAGTTCACCATCATATGTCTTCGTGAAAAGAGTGGGATCCAGGGAACCAGGTATGAAGCCTTTGCTCTTCAGAAAGTACTTGAGTGTATCATACCAGGCCCTGGGGGCTTGTTTCAGGCCATACAGTGCCTTGTTGAGCTTGTATACCATATCAGGATGTTTTGGGTTTTTAAAGCCAGGTGGTTGTGCAACATACACTTCTTCTTCAATCTTGCCATTGAGAAAGGCACTTTTCACATCCATTTGATATAGAAGTATGTTATGATGATTTGCATAGGCCAGCAGTATGCGTATAGCTTCAAGCCTAGCCACAGGAGCAAATGTTTCATCGAAGTCAATGCCCTCCACTTGAGTATATCCTTGAGCAACTAGACGAGCTTTGTTTCTGACAACTTGACCATGCTCATCTTGCTTGTTGCGGTATATCCATTTGGTGCCTATTATGTTGTGCTTTCGTGGATCAGGACGCTTAACCAGTTCCCATACATTATTCAGCTCAAACTGTTGAAGCTCTTCTTGCATAGCTTGAATCCATTCAGGTTCCATGAAGGCTTCTTCAACTTTCTTGGGTTCTGATATTGAGACGAATGCGAAATGCCCACAGAAGTTTGTTAGCTGAGTTTCCCTTGAACGAGTGAGTGGACCAGGTGCATTGATGCTGTCCAGTATTTTGTCAATTTGTACTTCATTTGCACCACGAGGGTGTGTGGGGCGAAGACTTTGCTCTTGCTGATCTATGTGGTCATTTGAAGGTATATCTTCAGGCTGAGCATTGTCTTCATGTGGATCAGGTGCTGAGATGATAAGTTCTTCTTCAGGTTGAGCTTCAGAAGGTACAATTTCTCCAGTTCCCATAAGCTTGATTGATTCATTTGCTGGAACTTCATCTAGCACATTTGGCAATTGCTCTCTTTGTGATCCATTGGTTTCATCAAACCGCATATCCACTGTTTCAACCACTTTGTAGTGGAAGAGATTGAAGACTCTGTAGGAGTGCGAATCCTTTCCATATCCAAGCATGAAGCCCTCATGTGCTTTTGGTGCAAACTTTGAGGTGTGGTGTGGGTTCTTGATCCAGCATTTTGCGCCAAATACTCTGAAGTAACTGACATTTGGCTTCTTTCCAGTTAGGAGTTCATAAGATGTCTTATTCAGAAGCTTGTGAAGATAAACACGATTGATTGTATGGCATGCAGTATCAATGGCTTCAGTCCAGAATTTTCTTGGAGTCTTGTATTCATCTAGCATTGTTCTGGCCATCTCAATGAGTGTTCTGTTCTTGCGTTCGACGACGCCATTCTGTTGTGGCGTGTATGGAGCTGAGAATTCATGTGTGATGCCCAAGGTATCCAAATATGTATCAAGCCCAGTGTTCTTGAATTCAGTGTCATTGTCACTTCTGATGTGCTTTATCTTGGCGCCAAAATTGTTCATAGCTCGATTTGCGAAGCGTCTGAAGACATCCTGCACTTCAGTCTTGTAAAGGATTATGTGCACCCAAGTATATCTAGAATAATCATCAACAATTACGAAGCCATAGAGGCATGCAGAAGTAGTAAAAGTTGAGTAGTGAGTGGGACCGAAAAGATCCATGTGAAGCAGTTCGAAGGGTTGTGTAGTAGTCATGATTGTCTTCGAAGGATGTTTTGCCCTTGTCATCTTCCCTGCTTCACAGGCACCGCATAAGTGATCTTTCTTAAACTTGACGCCCTCGATGCCTATGACGTGCTTTTTCTTCGCAAGGGTGTGGAGGTTCCTCATGCCAGCATGCCCAAGCCTTCGATGCCAAAGCCAGCATTCTGAAGTTTTTGCAAGAATACATACTGCAAGTTGTGGTCCTGCTGAGAAATCTACCACATACAAATCACCTTTCCTATACCCTTCAAACACTAGAGATTTGTCAGATTCCATTAGCACCAGGTAGCGATATTTGCCAAACATTACAATCATATTCAAATCGCAAAGCATTGAGACAGACATTAAGTTGAAGCCAAGGGATTCAACAAGCATGACTTTATCCATGTGTTGATCCTTTGAGATTGCAACTCTACCTAGACCCAATACCTTACTTTTACCAGTGTCAGCGAATGTAATGTGCCTCTTGTCGGATGGACGTAAAGTTGAGTCCATAAGAAGGCTTCTTCTGCCAGTCATGTGATTTGTACATCCACTGTCAATAATCCATTCTGAAGACTTTGAAGTCGCTGGTGTCGTACCCTACAGTGCAGTTAGGGGGATAGGCTTCACGAAGGGTATTGTGAAGCATAAACATTTGACGAACCAGTGGGTTATGAAAACTCAGATCCAGATTAGGACTGATAGGGAGAGTAGCATGCGATTCAGGAACGAAGTACATAATGATGCCATTTGGGCATTTTATCTTGCGCCCCACAAGATTTTTATGGTCCCCAGCAATAGCATCAGAAGATTTTGTTTTTATGCTGGAGACCTTTCCCTGTAAAAGAGAGTTAAGCTTTCTTAACCACCCACATCTTCAAGGGTGGCTTAGAAGCTATAAGTCTAAGTGCAGCATCTGAGAATTTTGGCTTTGAAGCCTTGGCAAACAGTCTAGCAGGTGGACAATAATACTCATAGGAATAAGCAGAATAATTTTTGGCCATATGAACATGACGGTTCGATGAACCACTCTCATATTCATATGCCTGAGTATGGTTCCCCTGCAAAACATTTGCGTTAGTGCGACTCAGGTGAGTCCCCTGTTTGTATGAAGCCTTTGGACCATATGAAGCCTTTGGTCTGAGGTTTGTCTTCTTCAAGTGAGGTGTCATGAAGACATTCACAGGAAGATTTTCCAAACATGTTTTCAGAACCCAGATCTTCTTCATAGGCGGTCCATTCCTGCAGTTAGTACCAATGTACCTGGCAAACACTTCACCATTCTGATTCTTAAACAGTTTATAGTTTGCATCAAAGGATTCATCAATGATAATTGGGTTAGCACAAGTGAAGCCAGACAGATTGGATGGATCTACTGAGGATTCCTTTGTAGCAACCCATATGGTTTTGGGGTACTGCTTAGGTTTCCAGTAAGAGCCATCTGCATTAATTCTCCTCTTGAACCCAACACCCTCTTTCCTAGGGTTTCGGTTCAGAATCTGCTTCTTAAGGACATCACATAATGTCTGATGCCCTTTCAGACTTTTGTACATCCCTGTTTCAAGCAATGTCTTCAACCTAGCATTCTCATCAGCAATACCAGTGGTATCCTCAGCAGAGGGGTTAGTTACCACATCAACAGTTGAAGATATTGAAACAGTAGTAGCAGTGGAACACTCAGCAACAGAATTAGCATTATTACGCTCAATGCATTTAAGACATGGTGGTTCAAATCCTTCCTGAGCGGGACTGATCTGTTCGGCGCGAAGTGACTCGTTTTCCTTTTGAAGATCTTCATGAGCCGCCCTCAATTTCTCAAGTTCTTGCTTCCTTTGAAGATAGTCATAGGAAAGCCTTTCATGAGTTGTTGAGAGAGTATCATGACGATCTTCAAGTTCCTGATACTTAACGTGAAGGTTTTTTATGTCTTCAATTAAGGATTCAGATCGAGTCATTTCAGCACCCAACAGATCATCGCTTCTGTCTGACAGTTTTTGAATGTGTTCCATAGCTTTCTGTTGTTCAGTTGCAATTTTAGCAAGTGTTTTGTAGCTAGGTTTTGAATCACATTCAGAGTCATCGTCACTGGATGTTTCATAGCGAGTGGTGCGTGAGTTTACCTTGGCACCGCGTGCCATGAAGCAGTAGGTAGGAGTGGAGTCGTTCTTGTCATTTGCGTCAGTGTCGGTGATGCAATTATTAACTTCAGTGTTGAAGATGGACTTGGCGACGTATGCTGTAGCCAGACTCGCAATGCCAGAATCAGACTCCTCCTCAGATTCCACCTCTGCCTCCTCAGATGCGGATTCCTCCTCTGAATCCATCTCCTTGCCTACAAACACGCGCGCCTTGCCAGATGAGCTCTTCTTGTGTGATGAAGACTTTGATGAAGACTTGGAAGAAGACTTTGAGTGTTTCTTCTTCTTCTTGTCGTCAGAATCATATTCCTTGCTCTTCTTCTTCCTTCTGTTCTCATTGTCCCACTGTGGACACTCAGAGATGAAGTGCCCAGTTTTCTTGCACTTGTGACATGTTTTCTTCTTGTAGTCATGAGCAGAAGCTTCATCATTCCTTGAGCTTGATCGTGAAGATTTTCTGAAGCCTTTCTTCTTGGTGAATTTTTGAAACTTCTTCACTAGCATTGCAAGTTCTCTTCCAATGTCTTCAGGATCATCAGAACTGCAGTCAGATTCTTCTTCAGATGAGGAGACAGCTTTTGCCTTCAAGGCACGAGTTCGCCCATAGTTTGGACCGTAAATATCTCTTTTCTCAGAAAGCTGAAACTCATGTGTGTTGAGCCTCTCAAGTATGTCAGACGGATCGAGTGTCTTGAAATCAGGACGTTCTTGAATCATCAGGGCCAGAATGTCAAACGAACTATCAAGTGATCTCAGCAGCGTCTTGACGATTTCATGTTTGGTGATCTCAGTAGCGCCGAGGGCTTGAAGCTCATTTGTGATGTCAGTGAGCCGATCAAAGATGTGCTGGACATTCTCATTGTCATTTCGTTTGAAGCGGTTGAAGAGATTGCGAAGGACACTGATTCTTTGATCTCTCTGGGTTGATATGCCTTCATTAACTTTGGAGAGCCAATCCCAGACCAGTTTGGATGTCTTCAAGGCACTCACACGGCCATACTGTCCTTTGGTCAGATGACCACAGATGATATTCTTGGCAGTAGAGTCCAGTTGAACGAACTTCTTGACATCAGCAGCAGTGACACCTTCTCCAGCCTTGGGAACGTCGTTTTCGACGACATACCATAGGTCGACGTCAATGGCTTCAAGATGCATGCGCATCTTATTCTTCCAGTAGGGATATTCAGTTCCATCGAAGACGGGACAAGCAGCGGAGACTTTGATTATCCCTGCAGTCGACATAGCTAAAACTCCAGGTGGTTAAACCGAATCACACAGAACAAGGGAGCACCTTGCTCTGATACCAATTGAAAGTGCGTTATATCGACTAGAGGGAGGGTTAATAGGCGATTTTTGTGAAAGTCTTCAGAACGTGAGAGTTATGAAGACAAACAGTGAAGATTATGCCTATTACTATGCAGCGGAAGTTAGATTACACTAGCCCAGCCATGGTCATGTATTCAATAGAGTGAAAGCGCAGTGACAAACAGCTTCAGTGTAATAAGGATCAGGTAGGAAGAAGTTATGAAGCCAAACAGATCATACATTCATGTTGTGAAGACAAAAGGTAAAGCAGGCATGTAATGGCTTCACAATGAATAACTGTAAGTAAAAGAAAGTGAAGATGAAACCAGTGACACGTTGAAGACAATGATTTGTTGGACCAGTTCCAGTTGCTGTGACAACTGTACGTCTGGTTGAAGCTGCTAGGTATTTAAACCAAAGGACACACAGTCCCGGACACCCAGTCAAGGACACTTAGTCCAAGACACCCAGTCCTCACCGTTTTCTCCTTGAGCTAAGGTCACACAGACCTCGCCCAATCACTCTGGTAAGTCTTCAAGGTAGACTCCCAAACCTTCACAGACTTCGTTCACTGGCAATCCACAATTTCTCTTGGATGCTCTGAACGCGACGCCTAACCGTCTGGAGGATGCACAGTCCTCAAGTGTAATAAGTCTTCAGATCACACAGACACGAAGACTTAAGTGATGCTCAATTTACTCTGGCTCTGGGTGGTTAGGGCTTTTCTCCTCACTAGGAATTTTTCTTTCAAAGGCTTCGAGGTGGGTTGCTCTCAAACGACAAAAGCCGTGCACTGAAATCTGAGCAGCCAACCGTTTAAGGTTGTGGGGGGTGGACTATTTATAGCCACTTGGCAACCCGACCTGATCTGTCCGAAATGACTCTGGGTCACTAAGGAACTGACACGTGTACCAACGGTCGGATTTCGAACTCACACGGCAACTTTACTTGGTCTACAAGTAAAGCTGACTTGTCTGACTCTGGACAAGATTTTCTCTCATAGGCTTCGCTCGAAGACATAGGATTTGAATTAGGCATCACTTCAGTCATTCTGACTGGTTCTCTTCGACCCCATTTAACAGTACGGTGATTCCTATGACACAACATGAATGAAATAAAACTACGAAGGATCTAGGTCTTCGAGTTCCAAAAGCTTCATAGGGAGTCTTCTCATGTCATTGTCTTCAATATAAATATCTTCATAAACCACCATTGTCTTCAATGTCTTCGTACATTTTTAGGGGTCATCTCTGATAGTAAAACCGAATCAATGAGGGACTTCTACCTGTGTTTTCCTGCAATTCTCACAAACACATTAGTCCCTCAACTAGGTTTGTCGTCAATACTCCAAAACCAACTAGGGGTGGCACTAGATGCACTTACAACTACACATAACTCGCGTACATATATGCATTGTTAAATACACTTGCTAATCACATCAATACAAAAATTTCCTTTTGAGGTTTTGCAGCTCTTTGGAAATAAAACAAAAGCGACCAAAGGGCAGCTTCGAATACCTTGCCTGCGGAGACCATGCATGTCCAGCAATGAACCTCACCAGGACTCAATCATTTGGCATGAACAGATTGCTGGGCTGCAGCACACAACAAGAAGAACCAGTTCAACACGGAGTTAATTTGAAAAAACCAATGTCCAAGACAGTTTGTAGTTAACAAAAATTAACATTATTGTTTCAGCTAACAACAAAAATTAACATTATTGTTTCAGTTAACAACTCCTTTCTTGCACGGACATGTATTATGTGATCAAGCAGTAAAAAGCATTTAAGGGATTATCTAAGTACAAAATTTAGAGAGAAAAACAAAACTTTCAGACCATGAACCACCGGTCTTCACAAAATAAGTTGTCTGAGGTTACTTATCTACCTAAGAGAGCGTGTACTGCACGTCGATGATGCCCATTTGCTCTATAGGATCCTGCACAATTTACAGATGTTTTTCCACTATCATGCGCCCATGGACGAGGCACCTTTAGAAGTGTTTGGCATATTATGCATCTCCGAAAATATTTAAATCAGACCCCATGCGTGGAACAACTTGTTCCGCCTGATATATGTGTGCAACATGTCAGATGCAAATAATTCGATCAACTAATTATTTATTCTAATCAGCATTGTGCTAAGCAATCAATCAATCAATTTATGTATTGGTTCATATGCCAACACATCTACAAACATCCCTGGTAAATACTGGAGCCAACACCTCCACAAACCCGTGTGAGCTGCAACCTCCACACACAGAATTGCCTGCTATTGATTGAAGAGGAAGAGTAGCTATACCTCGTACGGCTCTATGAACTGTTCTCATCTGCGTCGACCGCATCCGAAGCCTCGACGGCCACCATCCTGCTCATGTCGCTGGCACGGCAGGCTCGACAAAGGGGCGGGTGTCGATTTGGGGAGAGGAGGACTCGGCCACGAGGCGGTAGAGGCATGGGAAGGACCCGTCGCCGGTGGCGGCGGCGAGGACAAGTCGAGCACTGCCAAGCGCGGCCGCGAGATTCGCGAGGTCGGCGCGAGCAGGGCAGTCGGCAAAGACGGCATGGGCAGGGAGGCGGCGAGGTGCTTCCCAGGAGAGCGAGCGGCGGTCGAGGAGGCCGAGGATCAGGGCGAGGCGGAGGCTGCGGCTAGCGGCGGGAGAAGACTGTCCTTCCACCGCCGGCGGTGGCGACCTTTGTGTGATGTTGGTCGCCGGTTGTGTGCGTCTCTAGCCGCCGTCGGATGAGTGGAGGGGAGTTGGGGAGGGGATGAGATGGGGTGGCGGTGCGAGATGAGGTCGCCGGCTGTGGGGGCGAGAGCGGAGGCGATGGGGTGGGTGACTCGCCGAGATCTGCCATCGTGAGTGGACTGGGAGTCTGGGAGTGGAGAGAGTGAGGGGATCAGGGGAGGTAGTAGATAGGTGCTGGTTGGGCTTGGGTCGTGCGGGGAAGGAGAGGTTGGGTGCTGTTTTTTTTTGGTTTTTTAGGGGTAGATTGGGTGCTGGTTGGGCCGTGTTGGTAGCTGATTTGGGCAT
Source organism: Triticum urartu (assembly GCF_056163025.1). Lineage (NCBI taxonomy): Eukaryota > Viridiplantae > Streptophyta > Magnoliopsida > Poales > Poaceae > Triticum > Triticum urartu. Next base: position 722,210,709 of record NC_141879.1, read on the forward strand.
ACAAAAACATATGTATTAAAGTGTATACATATATTAATTAAACATGGAGCATACAAAAAATATATTTTTATACTTATTAGATATATTCAAAGTATCACACAAAAAACACAATTTTGAGAGAAGAAACCGAATATACTTGGTTTGTGTTGGATTGCTTGCATGCTTTTATCTTTCGTCGGGCAATTTTCCTTAGCCTATATAAATAAACTAAAATGATTCAAGAAATTTCAGATGACTGCTTATTTATATATGAACATTATAGTTGGTTGTTTTCTCCGAGATAAATGCAACGTCTTTTTTTATAATATGGAAAACGGGTTTTCTATTTTACAAAATAAAATAGTTGTGTTAGTTTCACTTTTATTTTTATTATATATATTATATATGTTTCTTTCATCAGAGATAAAAAGTGATGGGTTCTGACATACAAACTGATGTAACGATGACTGACCTAACTGAAACACTACGAGAAGAGGTGCATATAGCTAATCTTTGTATGTATGTTATACATGATAATACAAAAGGTGTATTCTTTATGTATTTTTTTCAGAATATAGGAGACATAGATATGGAATTTGGAGATGCACAAAAAGAATCCATCGACAAGGGTTCCGAAGTGACGTCACTAAAATGGGGCTTCATCGAATTTTTTACAACATAATGATGTGGAAGCGGTGTTATCTCATAAAAAATCAAAAAAGGATGCCAATTTAAATGTTACCGCGTAAGGTATTTTTTTTTCAATGTTGTTATAGATCTTTCCTTCGTCATATTGCCTAATTCACTCGTTTTTTTATCATGCCGACAGACTATGTTTGTACTTATTGCTAATTTTCCATTTTGTGATCACTTTACATTACAAGTGAAATGAACTTCAATTATTATGCACTTGTGACCATGTTACATTGTCTCTACATATGGTCTCTACCTGTGAAATATCTTTACATAACTTTAGAAAAATATTTCAGAAGCCCGTGGCAACGCACGGGCATTCTACTAGTATATGTGATAGGCCACCCCATAAAGTGTTGAGCCAGTTTCCCCAAAACCTTTGTTTTACAGACCCAGTGACACTTAAACTCAAGCTTGTAGAGAAGCTCTAGCACTTGTCGAGGACCTGCAGATAAACAAAGAGGGTATCACATCTGGTTGTCTGAGAATCGTTAACAGCTTTAGTCCTCTGCTAATCGTGGGGAGTATTGCATGACCTTAAAGGAAACTAAAGCTAGAGCTTCTAATTTTCAGGCATGTACCTTCTGTCACGAGCAGCACGATTGTAATGGGGAGCCACACCACCTAGCTAGAATGGCTACATCTCTAGAGATAAGGCATCATCTCTGGTTAAATAATCCTCCGGATCACCTGTATATCTCTATGAACTTTGATTTGAATAAAGTAAAGTTGTTCCACTAAAAAAAACAGGGGTGCCCGTGCAGCGGGCGCAGGCTGGGAGCATGGAGGCCACGTCGCACGGTGAGCGCTCAAGCGTCCTAAAGCCTATCTGTCACGAGCGGGTTCCTATAGCGAGCGGTTTTTTTAGGGATCCTATAATGAGAGGGTTAATTACGTGAGGTTGGTTTTTCTCTTCTCTAATTCTTCTCGGTTTAATGTTGTTTCTTCATTTTCCTTTTGGTTTTCTTTTTTCTTGCACCTTTCACAGATTCCTAAAAAAAAACAAGTGATCGGGAAAGCATAGCTATGCTACCACTAAAGTACAACATACACGCAAACCAACCTATGGTTGGATGGTTAGAGGCACAGTGGTATCCCCAACCCACCAGAGTTTAAGTCATGTGCTTGCGTCTGTACTAATGTTCAAAAAAAGTACAAAATACACCAAATGTGAAGTACCCTCAGGGCAAGGCCGGCCCTGAGATTTTGGGGGCCCAGGGCGAGACTTATACTCGTGGCCTTTAATATAGACATCATAACAATGGAAATTAATATACATATGTTTTTGAAATATTATCAAATACACTTCATTAAATGCATTCAAAATCAGTACGCATACCAAATAATTTGTACATATTACCTTAAAAAAATTCTAATATTCCTCGATGCAAAGTCACTTATGATGAGGTCAACGTCAATATAATCCAATAATTTCTTCTCGATGCATAATTTTGTTAAACAATTTAACATCACTTGAGTCGTTGTTGACCTCAGATAGTTCTTCGGCAATTTCAACTTTGAAAAGCTTGTTTCAGCCGTTACAGGCACAATAAATAAGGTGCGATAAATAATTGAGATATTAGGGTGACAATCAATTTCTCTGACATGCTCGAAAATCTCCATAGATGACGTTACACCATTTGGCAAAGTGAATCTCATGATCTTCAATTCAGAAATAAGATCATATATCTTAGGTTCAATCCTATTCAATGACGTCAAGGTGCCCGAGAGCAATAAAAAATATAAATTTAAATTTAAATGCCATGAGTTCTTTAAATCTATCTTTCAAAGAAGTGATCAATATATCAACCAAAACAAAAAAATATTTAACTTGGAAAGTATTCTCAGTTTCTAGAAAAAAAATTCTTGACAATCGCCTTCGTCAAACTGTTTTTTCCACGTAACACGACATTTTACTCGAAACAATGGCTCTACACCCATTTCAGTTGCAATACCTTTAGCAATGATTAAACTAGAAGATAACACCACATCACACTTCTCAAAATATTGTGTTATACTTTGTATTTGATTCAAAGCAGAGTCAAAGCACATGGCTGACGATTGCAACAGATTGCTCACTTTATTTATAGCAAATACAATATCATGCCAAATAATCATACCAACTAAGAACTCCAAGCGACTAAGTGCATAAAAAAATGCATCACCTTTATCCTTTAGGTTCAATTATGAAGCAGTTGAAGCACCAGTATTAGTCTTGAAAAACCTATGAATATTTCCGCGTTGTGATTGATAACGCTGAAAATAAATAAAAATTCGAATCAATTGACAATTGTTGAACAGCGCCGATGTGGAACCGCAACATGAATATAAGAGTAATATACCTCGGATGGTTGAATGGTTTATGGACGGAGAGCAAATCAGTGTTGCGATGGCGCCGGAGAATTGAAATCGGTGAACGATCTGAATTAGGGAGGAATATTCGATTCATGAGAAAAGGAAAAAAAAGAGCGCACGGCCGCAAATAGACGAGTTAATTGCAAGGCATTATCACACTTCGGCACGCCTTCGCGCGCTAGCCACTACAGCCGAGCGACGCTCGTGATAGATGACATGCGTCACTTTATTTATACAGCACAGCAACGCTGGGCCGTCTGGTTAGGCCCAGCGAGGCCAGCACTTTATTTTTTTTGTTTCGCGTTTTACTAGCCCGCATGCCCGGCTCGTTCGTTGCCCAGATTTCTTGCTTATGCTTTTTTTTCTTCTCTGTTTTTGGCTTATTTTTAGTTTTTTCTTCTTTTCTTTTGTTTTCTTTCACTGGGTTGGTTTTGTACTGGATTTTTAGCATACTTCTGAACATTTTTTAAGGTAGGTTTAAGTATATGATGAACATCTTTTCAAATACGTATGAACCTTTTTTTAGTGTATGCTGAAGACTTTTTCTGCGCATAGTCAACACTTTGTAATGCATGATGAACTTTTCTTTACAAATGGTATTTTTTAAATATAATGAACTTTTGGTAATGTATGTTGAACATATTTTGAATACAAATTGGACATTTTTGTAATATATGTTGAACAATTTTCTTAAGATATGATGAACATTTTAAATAATGCATTGTGAAATTTTTCTAATTTATATGGTGAACATTTATATATGATGAATTGTTTTGACAATGTGTATTTCAAAAACATGTTCAGCATGTATGAAAATTATTGTGTAAAAAAATTCTTGCATTGCAAAAAATGTTCAGCATTTCTCAAAATAATTTTTCAGACATGTTGTTATTTTTTTAAGTAACTGTGCGTTTAAAATAATACAATCAATATACAAGTAACTAAAAAAAACTGTGTGCTGGGCATATAATTTTTTTAATAGTTGCGCATTTGAAAAATATAATGAGAATAAATAATAAGTGTGCATGCATGTCATCCTGAGTGAATACACATAAAATTTGGGTGCTTGACACTTATACGAATACTAATAAGTTTATGTAAAAAAATGTATTTACACCCTGATAAAAAAAGAGTAACTCAGTGTGCTGGCCTCGTTGGGCCCAACAGCCGGCCCACTACTCGTCGTCTAGTATAAAACAAAGTCGCCTCAAACATCACCGGATCGTCGCACGGCGTGGTGGCTTGCGCGACTAGCCTCCGAACAAGAAACTTTCAAATAAGTCCGATTCTAGTATAAAATAAGTTCGATTCACTGCTAGTGCGTATATTTTCCTTCATTTTATTTATTTGTCCAACTCGCCGGAAACTTTCAAATAAGTCCGGCTGGGTGTTGAAAACTTGCAAACGAAAAAAATCATCTCTGGTTTCCTTGCAAAGTAAGGTGCCTTTACGTGATTACTTGTAAAGCAAGGGGGTTTTCTGGAAAAAAATTGCCACATCAGCACCTGGCAGGTGGGTCCGAGTGTCAGATACACCGTCAATACGTTATTATACGGTTGTCAGATCGTTTTGCAACACTTAGGTTTAGAGTTGGCACTACATGGCAAAAAAAAAATATTGATACTGATTCGTTACGACGTGCCGAAGTGTGGTAGTGCCTTGCAATTAACTTCAAATAAACGAAGGCGGCCACAGATGGGAAATCGGGAACTGCTGAGTGAATGCGTGCGTCATGGAATAGAAAGGGAATCAAGTTTCGCGTGCACGCACGTACTTAACTAGGAACGAATTGATCGCTGCCTCCTGCCTCGCTGCGTGGGTACCTGCTGCGTGAGGCCCAGCTGTCTATCCATAAGAAAAATTTGGGAGCACAATTGTACTACATGGGGGAATACAAAGCACACTACATGTAGAGTACAAAAGCGCTACACGCGGAGAGTGCACATACATGACCTACAGTAGTATAAGTTCAATATATGCAGAAGAGTGCAAGTTTACTACAGCAGAGAACAAATTGCATCAAAAAAAGTTTGTCCAAACGACCAAACCTATCACCATGTTTTCCCATTCAATCCAAAAAAAAAAGATTCAGATTGCACTATCAAGAGATAACGGAACAAAAACACACACATACAAAGCGTTATGAATTTATGGTACAAACATAACCAACAACAGAAAGCTGAAGTATCCCTACAGATTAGCTAGAGTTGACGCAAAAGGCTAAGAACAAAGATCGAGCACAACCTAGTAACACTAACATGCAGCAAACCACAAAAACCTTTCAACATAGGATCTAGTTTTGAATGTATCAAGCAAGGAGCACAACGGTGAAAATGGTTTGTGATTTGGACGCACGGTTTACTAAATTTACAAAAAAAACACGTACAACCAACCTCCGACCCCTTGGATGCGCAGTTGGGAAAACCCGTCAAAACTCTCTGGTGGTGACAAGTGGATCACATGTGTTGCACCACTTGTCACCACAAGAGAAGTTTGAAGGTAACCTTTGCAAAGGGTGTCCCTTAAATAGTGATTTTGACCTTTCGTTCCCACGCTTTCCCATGAGTGCTTTTTAGTAAATTTGATCTTTTTAATTTAGCGGGAAAAAACTTAGTTTGAATTTGCACATGACCCTTTTCCGCAGCACCGAATAACTTATCTTGCACCGAAGATGCAAAAATCCTAGGTGGCCATACATTAATATCATCAATGTTGAGACCTCTCGTAGTCAGGAGTATGACAAGCTAGGATAAAATATAGAATTTAGTCTGGTGGAGGCATGGTTAGGATATAGAGTTTGGTCTTTGATCGGTGATGGAAAGATGATAGTATCATCATCGTCGTGAAATAAGGTCTCCTCACCTCCACTCGTTTCGGTGGTGTCTGTACATATTTTCGGAGGTGTGTGGAGGATAGTGTGTTCCCCGATCTGGTTCTTCGAGTCGTGATTTTTCTTTTGTAGATTTGTCTTCATGGTGTTATCCAGCAGAGAGGACATCATGGTTATGCGTCTTGGTCCTCTGATTCCTGTTTCAACAGATGAAGGTTGACCAGCTTCATCCTTGTTGGGGAGTAGTTGAGAGTTTTGTTCCTCGGCTTTGTCTCGTCAGACATAGGGCATTCCATAGGCCCTAGAAGCTCCAAACATCAAGACCCATCACCAAAGAGTTGCGCCGAATCCGTTTCAAACCACTCGTAACCTAGCTTCCAACAAAACAAACATCGTTAATAAGACCGACTTGCCTCACAAATAGTCTAGAGAAACCTTCAAGTTCACAGAGGGAGAAGAAGCTTCTAGGTAATGACTCTAGCAAGGAAAATGGTGCTCGAAGGCCTCATCGTCACCGGTACTGGCCATAGCCAAGCAAAGCTTCCGCTAAAGTCCAATCTTGGAGAGCAACCACGGCGCTACCCAAGCAATCATGGTAGCAGTGCATTAAGTAACTACTGGTGATTATCGTGGCATGATACCAGCTCCAATTGTCCCTTAGGATCGAGAAAGATTGGACAAACTGACAAACTTACCGTTTAAAGGAAGTTTTGGGCTAATTGTGACAATGATAATCAACTATAGAGAAATTATGAGGATCCTGAAGATGACGTATGGAATGATATGGACACACCAGCTAAATGCAAGGAGGTAACTTTCAGCACATATAAGAAAACCAAGGAAAAGATACTGGACCCTACCGCGACCTTGCACCGCGGAGCCATCCCCACATAAGGGCACATCCCACGCAGCAAGGACAACAAAGGGAAAGAGACAGGACCATGCTGCAACACCCTCGATGAGTGCTAACCCCCTATGAGCGACACATAAGGGCACATGCACGCCATCACGTACGAGATTGGTGTAGACCAAGCCCTCTGGTCACTGGATCTCCAACAAACCCCAGGTCTGGTACCAAAAAATCGTCATGAAAGCAGGACAAATATACTGGTGTTGCACTGCGATTTCGCATGCCAACACAATTGTAAAAAAGCAGGTCAGTGCCAAAGGGAAATTTATGGGAGACACAACCACTAATTTTGATTGAGACTTTAAAATTGACCTTAGAGCATGTATAGTGTTTGATAAAACAGTCTTTTCTCATGCAATTCAAGTCAATTGGAGAAAAAAAATAGGCAATGAATCAGGTCTTAGTGTCATGTCTAATAAATAATGTTTGCATGTTCAAATTATGGGAAATTAAAACTAAAACTTATGTAAGTATGAGATCTTGTACAATTGAGGTGAATTATCTTATCTCCTGTACTAAGAGATCATCGCTTAGCCAAGATAAGAACATTCTCTCTCTCTCTCTCTCTCTCTCTCTCTCTTCTACTTCAAAACCATCCTTTTCTTTTCTTTTTTGCAAATTCATCAACCATCTCGTATGTGTTTCACGTCTAAGATATCACCATTAGAAGTGCTATTAGATTTCTAGAAACTACCAAATTGTTCTTCTTTCGAATACATATTTGTGGCAATCATACATTCTAGAAACCTTTGTGAAAATATTTGTTAGATAATACACTTAGAGCTCTTTAGATATTTAAAATTGGACCTGAACGCCTACAAGTACACTAATTCATCAACTGACACATATTAATCCACAGAAGAATGTGATTTTTTTCTATTTGTTGTTTATTTTTGTATAAAAGAGATTCAATGGAATGAATGTGTTTATTATAAAAAATATATATTAAGAGACAACAACATAACTTTGCCGCACAATACGGTTTTAATTTGAAGCAAATGTACTAACAATGTTAAATATTTGAACTGTATGTTAATACTTAACTATATGAAATATGCTCATTGAAATTTGTGTTAACAAAAATAAATTATAAATAAGTAAAAAAGTTTATTATAAATATAAAAATTTTGCACATTAAATCTGCAGGGTGCGTACATATAAAACAATGTCTACTCACTATAAAGGTATCACAATCATCGCTGTTAAATCCCCTTGCGGCAATGTAAACATATTATGAGATGACTAATCGTCGGCATCATCCCTTCGGTGACTGTTATGTCTAATCACAAACCTTTTTTATTGACCTATTATAAGAAAGGTGTCGATGTATAGTAATAAGTAGAAATTCCAGTTGACTATTGCTATTTGTAATCAAAATTCATTTCAAATTATTTATTATAAAGTAAGAAAAATCAACAATATTAAAGTTTATTTCTGACATGATGCATGTTTTCATCTATTACACATACTCAAAATATAAAATAATAATAATAATTGTACTACGCCTCTTACAAATCAGTTTAATCATTTGTCATCCTTTCTGATTTTTCCCTCATACAACACATGCATGAAGGTACCTGACGTTCTACCAAGACGCCATCGGTCAGGCTTTCAAGGGTCGCTATTAGATTGGCTGGGTAGAATGAATGCACATAACCATGCCCTTCTCAGTGTTTTTAATTGCTAGTTGTGGCAGGCTTGAAAAAAAAATGTGAGAGATGAGATGGAAATAGAAGACCTGAAGATGGTGGCTAGATGAAAAAATTTCATGGTTGAGGAAGAGAACTCGGACATCCAAAGCTCTTCGCATGGTTGTGGCTCTGATTGACAATGTCAAGATCAATATTGATGAAGCATTCCCATGGACTGGAGCAAGAGGTGGCGACGGTGTGATTATTCATGACCACAATGACAATTTTGTTGCAAGAGCTTGTCATCTTCTCCAGTGACGTTCGACTAGAAGCTGCGGATGAACAGTCATTAGAACTAACTAAGCAGATCCATGTGAATGGCTTATCTTCAAGATGAATAACGAGGTTGTTGGGGAAAGTTGAATGAGGAAGTAAAGGACTTCTCGGCCAGGGGGCTCTTGTAGAGCACCCGAAGGCTTGGTGCACTAATTCCAACATTGTTTGGTGAAGCCGGTTTCACCGGACGGCCAATAAAGTAGCTCATAAGAGCAATGCTACGGGGACGACAATGTTTGGATGACTCATGCACGGCGATTAAATCGAGCCGACGAATCTTGAGCACAGCTGAGCAGTGGCCGCTGGATCCTCTGGTCGTGCACTTATCGTCCATACACTGTCCTGTGTGGAGCAGTTTCGAGCTCATAATTTAGTTAGGGAGGCTTGCGCTCATAAAACCTGGTTGGGCCAACTGTTGGAGTACGTACTTTTGGCCCTACCAAGGGACCTACAAAAGATACCTGATATTTCGGTAATACAACCGGCCTTTCCACTAAAACAAAGAGGGAGCACATTCTTTTTGTGTGTTAGGGCATGCATTTGTTTTATGGGCTATTTATAAAATATTCTGAGAACCAACTAGAGGTTGGATGTACGTGTGAAGAACAATAGCACACTAGCTGAGCCACCTCCTCCTCCAAGAAAGAAAGTTAGGGTTCTTGCCTCTCGCCGGCGCCGACGCAGGTCCGCCTCGTCTCCGGTGGCTCTAGGGCCACGGAGGCGCGATAGATCCTGGCAAGGGCCGGCGGGAGGGCTCCGTTTTTTTTTCAATCTTGCTAGGGTTTGTGTCCTGCCCAAGAAGGTGAGACGTCGGCGGCTCTCTGAAGATGGAATAAAGGTCTCTCCGCCTAGCCCCCATTTCAACGGTGCGTCTGGCATCGTTGGTGGGTGTGTGGAGGTGTGTCTCCGGCAGATCTATCTTTGGTGGATTTGCTCGGATCTCGTCGTTGTTCGTCTATGTTCATGTGTCTTCAGTTTGGATCCTTCCGATCTATGTTATTTTTCGTCGGCGGCGGTTGCTGTTCTGGGGTGCTGGTCCTATGGGGCCTTAGCACGACGAATTCCCGACTGTCTACTACAACAAGTTGTGCCCGACTCCGGCGATGGAGGGGCAAACTGAATACATTACCTGGGGCGATCCAAACGCGTCGAAAGTTATTTGTTCTTCGTTTTCGGCCTAGTGTGATACCAACCACCTGATCTCCAACAAGCAGCAGGTTTTGATGTAAGCCAAAATTTCCATTTCACAAGAGCATTGTGTTTCAGTGTATTTTACACCTCTGTACAGTGCACACACATCAAATTGTGCTAAAATGCTTTCAACACGCTTAATTAACCATGCATTTTCCCTAGGTTCCTTCAACATAGAAAAAGAGCACTAAAAATATGTTTCCAAGACTTGTCAAAATTCCTGAAGTCTTCCTTGGTGTAGTGGTGATCTCTGGTTGAACATGACGAAAAGCTTGAAGACCACTCCGTCAGTTTGGCCATTCACTCAGAGATGCACAAGTCCAAAGCAGCATTTTCTGTGTTCTCCATTTGCATTAATCACACTTGAGCAGCACTGTCGCTATCTTGGCCTTCACTTGTCGGTGTAACACGACGCAACTCATCAAGTACCTCAGTAAAATCATCTGGAGGGGGACATGAGAACTCAAGTACCTTTCCAGAGTGGGGATGCTTGAATCTGTCAAGGAAACAATAACCAAAGTCAAATGCAAGAAAAAATTCCTAAAAGGAAAATGAGACCCAAGAAAAATGTCAGTAAGATGCATCTTGGATAATACATACCCGAGCAATGCAGCATGGAGACATGGCCTGTCTATCTTTGATACCAGATTTGTAAGATCACCGTGATATTTTGAAGGAGTTCTGGGTCTCAAAAGTGACAATGCCATGCTTTTGGTACCTCCATATGTTTCATCACCAAGTAGGGGGTTCCCTAGATATTTCGCATGTGCCCGGATCTGAAAACCGGTTGGTGCGGGATAATTAACAAGATAAAATAAGTGGTTGCATTTGAGAATCATTTTTTCCAACATTGAGATGTACACTGTATATAATTCAGAATTCCAACCGTTGCCTAGAATGCTTTTTAAGCAACGGCAAATTCGAACAAATATTGTAGTTAGTTCTTAAAATATGAGACTATCATGTAATGTATCACCTGGTGAGTGCGCCCTGTCTCCAATCTCCACTCTACCAGTGCAGACCCACCAGCACAAAAGACCTCTCTTACTTTATACCTGTAAAATTTCTTGAAATAGCAGAGAAATAAATTTCTGGTCTTGAGAAGAAAAAACTAAGCAACCAAGCTTGAAAACATTTGGAAGTTGCATAAGCAATATATAGTATTTCAAAATAAAATGATGGGGACAGTATTTATGTGGAGAAGTTCTACTCTTGTGAGCGAGCTATGTATAATTACATGAAACAGCAAGGTTTAACTTCATAACTCTTCGCCAGCACAGCTAATGCTAGGAGTAAGGAGTCAAAAGCAAGGAATTAAGTTGAATTAATCCCTCTTCACACTACTCAGCATAATAATCTAAACAGTATGAACCTTTTGGTCATCTTGCCTGTATGACTATGACATCAGGCTGGTTTCATCCAGAAGAACTTGCCTTTAGGGACAACAGATCATTTTAACTAGAAGAACTTTCTTTTAAAAAGAAAATCATGAAGTATTTATTCAGAAACATTATTTTAGTATGTATGCTTGGCTGTCCTAGTAAGTATTTATATTTTAACTAAACAGCTTTGGAGAAGCAGCATGAATCACCTACTAGCAGCATGCTTCGCATATCTGTGGCCTGATCCAGGAGCAGCAACCATACGTATCCGGTTGTTAGGATCACGAGATATAGGAACTTCAATTCTGGCAGAATTTGGGCTAGGTACACCACAAGTAAGACTGATGTATACCCTACTTATTGTATGCAACTTGAATTGCTCTGCTAATTGAGCATGTGAATGCTCATCCTGTCAACAAGGTGAATCCAAAGTAAGTCCATAACAAACTTGATACAACAAATAAGAGAGACCAATGTTAATAGGTAAACAATAACAATTTCATTTTCATATGCAAGTCCTATGGGAAGCTATTAGTGTTTATATTTTGGGACAGAACCGACTGGGCAATACCTTAGCTACAACAAGAAGTCCGCTTGTCCCCTTATCAAGCCTATGCACAATACCAGGGCGCACAATAGCTTCGCGGACCTCTGAACTTACTTCACCAATAGTAAATTGGTCAACATCAAATACGTCAACATCATCATCTGAAGATTCAGGGCACTCATCATAAATTGGACTGCGTGCTAAACAGGTAAAAGTTGAAATCTTGCAGTGGTGAAGTATAGCATTGACTAAGGTGCCATTTGCATTCCCTGGTGCTGGGTGAACAACCTAAAAGTCAAAACACATAGAATGCAAGAATAATTATTCTCCCTACCAGTAGAAAGAAAACTGCATGTAAGAGTTTAAAAAATTAAATAGAATTAGGATGGGGGCAATGTTTTGTGGAAAAGGTCGTTAACAGGACAGTATAACCAACATTAACTTGAATGTCGATGTACTACGGAAAACACGTGAATGAACAAGCCTCAAAATTTGAAGTAGAACGAGTTACCTTTCAGTATACACTGATTTTACAGGTAGCCAGAGACTTCTCATCAACTGTATGTGTGGTTATCTACTGGATATTTTTTTAATCATTATGTTTCTCGTTTAACTAGACACCCTCATTAAGCTCATAAGTCTCATGCTGAAGGTCCAGCTATGTAGAAAATATGCTCTCCACAAACTAGTGTACATAAAAGTGATAAAACCTTATTGAGACATTCCTAAGAACAAGGTAACTACAAGTAAATCTTGCTCCTCCATATCACTACAAAAGATAGTGCGTACCATATGAGCCGGTTTGTTCACAACGAGAAGATGTTCATCCTCGTAAACAATGTCCAGCGGGATGTCCTCCGCCTCTGCCCTCAGCGGCTGCAGCTCCGACACGGTGCAGCTGACCTTGTCCCCTCCCTTCACCGTCTGCGAAACCTACTACGTGCAGAAGCGCAAAGCAAGCCAGCTTTAGAATACCATCAAATGCTACCAACCCACGGCGTCTGCACCGAAACTTGCACTATTTTTGTATCATGCAATGCATTGTCTCCTCAGCTGTTTAGCATGAATATTTCTAGTTTGAGCTCACAACTGTTGTTTTCCAATATACAGGAGCACTCTGGTTTAAGAGAACAATTAATAACAGATAAGAAATGCTTAAGAAGCTTCCTAGCTGAATTTTGCAACGGCGAGAAGATGTAAACTTCCTAGCACCTTGGAGACGGGGCGGCCGTTGACGGCGACGAGGCCGGCGCGGATGCTGGCCTGCACGCGGGCGCGGCTAACGCCCCCGCCGCCCAGCCGCGCGGAGATCCACGCGTCGACCCGCGACCGCCCCTCCGCGGCCGGCACGGCCTCCTCCAGGCGGGTCCCGGCGTGGCCTCCCCTCCGCGCCGGCGCAGGCTCAGCCTCCGCGACCGCGTCCGAGGAGACGCACCTGGGGCGAGAGGAGACCCGGAGGGAATGGCTTCGGCTCGCGCCGCGGCGGAGGAGCGCGGAGAGCGCGGTGGCGACCGCCGGCGGCGGCGCCGCCGTCGCTGCTGCCGCCATGCTCTCTGGTGGGTTGGGTCCGTGGCTACCAGTCGAGCGGAGAGCGGAGGAGCAGGAGGATAACGTTTGGATATTTTTGGGCCTGAAATGGGACCCGGTGTTTAGATGGGCTGGATTGATCTCTGTCAAACTATGGGTCGGGCTGAATTCCATATCTGTTTCTTTTTGCATCTGATGGGATTTGTCATCTTTGTGTAAGTTTGAAGATTACCTAAAAAAAGGTGTTTCTCAAAAAAGAAAACTTTAAAAATAAGTTTGAAGAGGAGCTAAAAGAAAGAGTTTGGAGAGTGCCTAGAAAAATTATGAGTTTGAAAAGAATGGCAAAGACAACTTGATAGAAACGGTCGACCATGGGGGAGCTCCCGCACGGTCGATTCGAAAGGCACCAACAACATAGAACGCCCATGCATCTTCTTCGTTTCTTCTGGCTCGGGCCACCTGCAGGGATCCCAGCGGGAATTATTATGCAGGGCGAATAAGTGAGTGCCATGTGCCCATGTGGGCAACAACTTCAATCAAGTCAATTTTTTTTGCTGCTTTAGTCATCCGAGATGATGAGCCTCATTGCTTGGCTGGCGTTCAAGATCGATGAGTACTTAATTTAGGAACTCCACAATCAGTGATCTTGACGTTCTTGCACGTGCAGCTGAGCTTTTTGCCGGATCAATGTTGTTCTTATATGCTCGTGCTTTAACTTGGAAAGATGGCTGACGCAGGGGTGGCGTAAGGCCCCATGCAGCCAGGGCCTCGGCCTGGGGCATGGCTGGCTGACCCTTTGTCGTGTATAGCTACAACTAACAGTATATGACACATTTTGTGATTTTGTCACACGTACATACACGTCACTCCGACCTGACGCCGGTACTAGGCAGATGGATTGGTCCTTAGAACGGCGGTGTTCAACAGGAGATTTCAACAAATGTGTTCCGCTCATGGATAATCAGCCAACCAGCACCAGCCAAAGATTGTCCTCCGCCACTTGCGGTGAGCGTCACTATTGTATCTATTCGCGCTTCCTCTATACCGACGAGTACTTGGAAACAAACGAGAAGCAAAATAGTCTAGCTCGGCTGAAGTCATTTTCTATAGGTTCCATCAATAATATGTAGCCGCCACATGTATAGCATACTTGGTATTCTGAATAGTACATATTCAGTATATGCTTTTCACTATTCATATACCAGAAACAATAACTAATAACATTTATTTATTTTGACAAAATCCAAAATAATGGTAAAATATTTAAAAAATTCAAAAGAATTATCTCAAAAGTCTCAAAAAGACTTTGATATAATATCTTTTTTTTGGTTCAATTTTTTCCAAAAATATCAGTGATATACAAAACTTTGGGAATAGTTTTACCAAAATTTCAGAAGCACAAATTAAACTATTTCTACATATTACAAAACATTAAAAATATAAATCATAAATATTCATGCTATTTTCAATTATTTATGTCATATTTAAATCATTTTAAGAAACATTCCGCACACAAAAATCAGTTTGAAAAAACATTTAGCACAATCTTCAATTGTTTGAAAAACAATTTCACTTTCAACTCATAGTTTTCTCACACACGTTTCAATTATTTCAGACATATTTCATTCGATCTCAACCTTTTAAACATACACCAACAAACTTAAAAAAGTATTCCACGCACAGTTTCACAATAGTTTCGTCAAACAGATTTTGAAATAATACGAAAATTCGTATTTCAAAAACTAGTTTGTATTCTACTTTGTTAAGTCTTTTAAAAAAATCTGATGTGAAGCATTTTCGCTGTTCCTTTAGAAGCTGGCCCATTCTGTTTAGAGGAAAAAACCTGGGATCATTTCGGTATAAAACGTTAAGGCTTCTACAGGGCCGAAATTCTTGAAGACGCGCAGCAAAGCCTTTTTTCCCACGCGGCCCATCACTTAAACCCATAAACCCTCCTGTCCATCCCCCCGTCCGCCTGCAGCAGCTGCTAGGGTTCCTCTCGTCCACCCCGCCGCCGCCGCCCGTCCACCCGCCGCCGCCATGGCCGCCGACACCACGAAGCCGCTCTTCCCGGCGGCGCCGCACACCTCGCTCCTCCCGTCCCACGGGAACGCCAACCGCCTCTCGCCGGAGGCCGCCTACTGGCGCAACTTCCGCTCCTCCACGCTCGACACGGGCTCCACCGCCTTCTCCGTCACCCACCTCGCCTTCTCCCCGGCGCACGCCAGGCCCACGCTCGCCGCCGCCTGGTCCTCCGCCGTGCACCTCTTCGCCGGCGACCCGCTCTCGCCGCGGCCCAAGACGACCGTCTGCAAGGACGGCGCCGCGTTCTCGCCCTCCTTCCGCTGCGACGGGGCGCTGCTCGCCGCCGGCGACGGGAGGGGCGTCGTCCGCGTCTTCCGCGTCGACAAGCCCACCGCGGGCCCGCTCCGCACCCTCTCCGCCCACGCCGCGCAGACCCGCGTGGTCCGCTACCCGGAGGCCGGCGGCGACAAGGTCCACCTCCTCACCGCCGGCGACGACGCGCTGCTCGCCTACTGGGACGTCCCCTCCGAGACGCCCGTCTTCACCGTCCCCGCCGCCCACCGCGACTACATCCGCGCCGGCGCGCCGTCCCCCGTCGACCACAACCTCTTCGCCACCGGCTCCTACGACCAGAGCGTCAAGCTGTGGGACGCCCGCACGGGGAAGGCCCCCGCTTTGTCCTTATCCCATGGCGCCTCGGTGGAGAGCGTGCTGTTCCTGCCGTCCGGCGGGTTGCTTGCCACGGCTGGAGGCACCACGGTCAAGATTTGGGATGTGATTGGTGGTGGCCGGCTCGTGCACTCGGTGGAGAGCCATGTCAAGACAATCTTCGCGCTCGCGCTCCGGAAGATGGGCGCCACTGGGGAAACTCGGCTGCTTAGCGCAGGGAGTGATGGTTATGTGAAGTGCTTTGATTATGGGGAGCTCAAGATGACACACTCAATGCGGTATCCCAAGGAATTGCTGTCCGTGGCTTGCTCGCCGTGTGGGACGGTGCTTGTTGCCGGGTCTTCAAAGGGTGACATCTTTGTGCGCAGAAGGAAGAAGAATGCAACAGAGGAGGTGGAAGAGGAGGTTGTAAGCAGCGAGTTCGCCTGGACAATGCCCAAGCCAGAGAAGCAGGCGCTCAAGCCGAGCTACTACAGATACTTCCTCCGCGGCCAGAATGAAAAGGCCAAGCAGGGCGACTTCGTGATCTCAAGGCCCAAGAAGGCGAAGTTCGCAGAGCACGACAAGCTGCTGAGGAAGTTCAGGCACAAGGACGCTCTGGTTTCAGCATTAGCCAAGAACAATCCGAGGAGCGTCGTGGCAGTGATGGAGGAGCTGGTCGCAAGGAGGAAGCTGGTGAGATGCATCGGGAATCTGGACGTGGCCGAGCTCGGGCTTCTCCTCGACTTCCTGCATCGCAACGCGACCCTGCCGAGGTACGCAAGGCTGTTGCTTGGGGTGGCGAACAAGGTGCTGGAGATGCGCGCGGAGGATATCATAAGCGAGGATGGGGGGAAGCTGAGGGGGTGCATCAGGAACCTTAAGCGGATGGTCGTGGAGGAGATTAAGATACAGCACACGCTGCAGGAGATCCAGGGGATGATATCTCCCATGCTCGCGCTTTCTGCGAGTAGATTAAAGTGAATTTTTGTTACCTGTTTGGGCTGCCATAAGTGCTCGTGTATGTTCATTTACGCTTCATAGACCATGCTTGCTTGGTGGTGAAATTTTGGCTTGTTTCTACTGAGTGAGATCCTAGTGCCTAGAGACTTTTGATCCGATTGTTCTTCTAGTATGTCCCCTTATTTTGATGATGTTCAGTATCGATCCATGTATCCTGTGCTGATCATCGTGCCAGAGCTAGAATGGTTACATTTATCTGGAAGAAATCGATAGTTTTGCTGTTCCAGAGACTGGAGCTTTTCTTTGTCATTTTTCTTGCAGGCCTGTCTTGATATTTTTGTGAACTTTGCAATGAATCGTCAAACGAGTTCTGGACAACGGCAATCCTTCTCCTGTCACAACAAAATTTGCGAAAGTTGGCTGCTTCTTTCGCACTCCTTAACCCATCCCAAAACATGCTACTTTCACCTTGCATCCGGCTATCAGGTATTTTTATTCTTACCTGTTTCAATCCTAAATTCAATGCTCTGCAATTACCACATGGCCATAATCCTGACTTTTGATCGGATTATTTCTCTAGTATGTTTATTTTAATGATATCCAGTTCAAGTGATGTGGTCGCTTATTCCTTGTGCTTCTCATATTTGTGCTTCTCTTCCAGACAAATATAATCAATCATTCAGTTTCTAAGTTTCTAGAGACCCTGTGGCCAGAGCTAAAATGGTCACATTAGTCTGGAAGAAATCGATGGTTTTGCTGTTCCAGAGAGCATTTCTTGCCCTTCCATCAAAATGCTATAACTGCATTAAACTAGATGGTACCTATATATAGTGAGCATTTGTTTTCTTAGCTTGTTGAATCATGTACTTGGAATGACCTGAAGCTCATCTGCATGATACATTGGGTTGTACATGAGAACTGCTGGTTTTATCAACAAAACGTGTATAGAATACTCAAAAGAACCTTGGTGTGTTGTCATGCACTTGGTATGGAACATAATATGTTCAGTAGCTATTAGGTCTTGCTCGCTCTCTGCATAATTCTCTGGTGGACTCTACCAGATTATATAACACTTGCAAAAGATGTTGCTTACAGTACTAGTTGAGCAATGTACTGGAGGCAGCTAGTGCTGTTCGATTCAGTGATTTAATTGATGTTCTGAGAGGCACTAGGCACATGGCAGAAGTTGAGTATGCCAACATACATGCATTGACTCTTGTGCACGTCTACGGAAAGTTGGAAACACTGAAGAGAGGTTTCTTTCATATATATATATATATACTCATGTGTAGTGTATAGCTGTAGAGATTTCAGATTTGTAACAACACCTTGTGCTAAGAGGAATAACATACAACGTTCAAGTTTCCATATTATTTCTGAAACTTAGACCCTGATCTATTAATAATATTCTGATTGACTGCTCGGTTTTTGGTGAAGAGCTTAGTTAGCAACTCCATGATTTTGTGAAAATTTTAGCTTGTGTTTCTGCTAATCGAGTTTTTGAACAGCAGATAGTTCCGAGTTTGGTAGAAATCAAGTTTTCTTTGGATACTGTAAATCATGCATTAGTAGCCAGCTGATGGATACAGCTAGCTTGTGATATTTTAATCTATGTGTTGTGCTGAATGTTGAGTTACATGCATTCTGTATTATTTAAGTTACATGTTAGTCCTGGGTCTCCTGAATCGTGCCTCTGCATAGAGTGCATTCATTACAACTAAAAGTGGCTAGACATTGATTCATTACATTTGGGACTTGAACTATTTGTGTGTTATCCAAGATTGTAAGATTTGAGAAAGTTGGCTGCTTATTTCGTACTCCTTATTCCTTAATCTCTTTTGATCCTTCCCATCCCTCCCTTGGGTAGTGAAACCGTTTTGCTGATTCTTATCTCTTTCGATTCTCAATTCAATGCTCAATGCTCACCACATGACCAGATTCATAGTTTATCTGCTTGTTTATGAAGTGCCATAATTTACCAGTTGCAGCTTCTTGGCTTAATTATATGGTTGCATTTTCCCTATGATTTATCACTGGACTTGATTTTGTCAAGTGTTGCCTACTTAGTCACTCAACTTATTGTCTGAACTCTGAAGTGTCTAGCAAGTACATAGACATAACTTACCTTTGATCATATTTCATCCACGACAAATTGAATTTAGTGTCATCATATTTCCCCTTCTACTTATTCCAGATCTGATGCTGTTTCTCCTAGTGAATGCTTAAACCCCTTTACCCATTTGTGAATTCTTGGGATATTAGATGGGCTACCTATGAATTATGATTCCCTGAATCTTGTTTTGTCTACAGATAGGAAACCCAAGTTTGAGTTTGAGGAGGTGGAGCCCTCCAGGAAGGGGAGGTATTTGACAAAGAGGCGTTTGAAGCTCCAGAGGAAGTGGGAAAAGAGGAAGAGGAAGGAGGCCAATAAAAATGATCCACGGCAATATCAGACCCAAGGGGGAAGAACAAAATAGAAATTTCCTACAGCTGAAGCTCGACTCAAATATAAGATCAAGGTATCGACAAGTCAGCCTTGTTTTCTCTTTTGCTATTTGCTTGGCTTGGTTACTTCCTCACTGAAACATTTTGACAATGTGTGGTTTCCTTGACAAGGAAGTTGTTTGCTTGCTTTTTCTATATTAGGTATGGGACTTGCTAATATCAGACCCAAGGAGTACTTTATATTTAGATCGTAAATTGGAAGATGCCTAACATTATAAACCTGAACATGGTTTGACAGTTGACATCCATATGTCAGCACAGTACCGGCAGCCTGTTTCCAGTTCTTATGTCCATAAACACAGCTGGTGGCAGCGCTTGGTTCTGATCATTAGCCCTCAGGCCGACTCTATATGTGCACATCTTTTCAAGTGCCCACTGATACATGTCTTCTTTTTATCCCCAGGCACTTGAAAAATCCAAATATGAACAATAGCTGGTGACAGTTTGTCGTTTCACTGTAGTATCTGAAAAGGAGCTCGAACTATACTATCGGCATGTTGCACTTCATGGGAAAACACAATCCCAGAATGCTGATCTGGTTCATGGTGGTAGCAAGGAAGCTTCTTCAATCTTCACTAGGAATAGAGGAATTGGATCATGGAAAGGAGCAAGGACCGCATCCGGGCTGTTACGGCCCCTGATGCATCAACGACAGCGTCCACTGAACAAGAGTCTGACTAGGAGGTGTCAGTTCCTGGAGATGGGGCTCAGTTAACTGAAGAAGGTTCAGAGAAGGAAACTGCCCAGCCCAGCCCGGCCCAGCCCAGCGCGGCCCATACGCACCACCCGCGTGGTTTGGCCCAACCCCAAGGTCACCGGCCCGAACTGGACGCGCCGAGCATAAAGGCGAAGGGTCAGGCACAGGTAGGGTTGTCGTTGGACCAGAACCTGAAGAAAGAATCCCCTTGTCATCTCACCTGCTCCTAATCTGAATTCCTCTGTCTTCCTCATCCCAGTTCTCCTTGTATCCAGACATGTGTTCCCTGTAGAAACTCTGATCCATGGCAACTTGTGTGCTATCGTGAGTACAAAGGGGTGAGATTTGTGTGTGCTTTCTCTGATATACTGACCTCATGGATGCATATCCGTGCCTGATGAAGAATATGATTCTGGTAATGGATCTGATGTCGATGATGTTGCGAGTGGAGTTGATATATGCGGTTCTGAAGACAGTGCTGTTTCTGATCATGGGGTGAGGTGCAATTGGCTCCTGTGCCTTGTGGAACTCTTGATAACATTGAATTGCTTCAGAGAGTGAGCCACCACTGTCGCGTGCTCTTTCTTGCTGACCAGTCCAGCAGCGCAGTGAAAGAAACAGAGGGAGAGGGAGAGGGAGAGCAGAGGAGCGCCAGAAGAAATTTGCTCAGCAGAGACAGAGCAAATGCCCGTGCCTCCGCCGGGCCTCCACCACAATCGTCTCCTCCGGCGACGGCGATCGCGGCCATGGAATCGTGCGGCGGCGAGGAGGGGTGGAATCGCGAGGCGCCTCTCTGTTGTCCGGGAGACCGGGACCCTCTGGTAGTATACTTCATTGATGGCGGTGAGCCGGTTAATTTTCGGACGATTAAACATGGGTCAGAGTGCGGTTTTCTGAGTTGAAAAGCTGACATGGCAAGTGCTTTGCTAACTTGTGCACTTTGGGATGACAGGAGAACAATTCTGGCAGTCGAAGTAAAAGGATTACTATACATGGTGATTTTTTTCTAAATACACGTACCTGCCTTGCTTCGAATAGCAAGCCTTTTAATCCTTTTTTTTCAAGGTATCTGGTTAACACACTCAAATGAAGCCCGCAGCCCGAAGTGCTACTGCAAGGATGATCATTCTTTGATGCATAGCAGTTAACTAGAGGTTATATCGATTATTCTGCAATCGTGAATTATATATATATATATATAATATATAGGTAAAATGTTTGGGGCACCTAATTCGGATCCGACCTGCTAATTCATTTTCCGCTTACAAATAATTAATAGTACCTTTCAAATAATTCACTTTCCTTTTCTACTTGCATGCAATACCATTGATTGTAGATCGGTCTCCAAAAATCTGCATGCTGTTAATTCTCTCATAAACAATTTCTTTCCATAAATAATAGGGTATCATTCAAAATAGGCTGAAACTCGTATTGGGTATGTATATATACCTTATGATTTTTTAATTTTTTTGCGAATACCCTATGATTTATTCTAGTTATTAGATGTCTTTCCTTAAATACTATAGTATATACCCTATGTTTTATTGTAGGTATTAGATACCTACAAGCATATCTGGTATATTGAAAAGTGGATACTCAAGTTTTCGCAAAAAATAAATAGTGCATAATGAAGATATATCTGTAAATACCTCAATGTGAAATTTGTTGGTATATACCCATAAGTGTTATTTCCTTTTTATGAGTGAATACATGAACGTAAACTAAATACCTCGACAAATGATATGTGACGTTTTTGTCGTTATGAACATCCGTACAACATACATGATGGTGATGTATCCGAGGCATAATAATATAGGAATCATACCCAAAAAAATATGGCTACATTCTAAAAAAAATATGTATTATACTCACATACTTTGTGGGTATATACCGTAAACACAACTAGGTATCATAGAAAGAGAAACCTTTTTTTGGTATACTCCCAACGGAGACAGAAAGTGGCAAAATCCACTATTTTTTTAAAGGCGCGCTGGCAATACGCGTAAATGTACAGCGTCTATGTATTAATTACTATAAGATTTTCCTAGTGTTTGACACGTACATGGGTCAATAAAATAGGCGGCTTCTTGTATTGTAAGGAAGTGTTGGTGCATGCATCCAAATTAATGCCTACGTCTAAATTAGAGCAAGTAATCACTAATTAACATGTAGTTAAATGGAATTAATTAGGACGTTGCAATAACTTTTCAAATTGAATACTGCAAACGGTTATACCCGTTAGCGTCTACACCATCCACAACGGCACATATCTTAATGCAATCCAAAGGTAGACAAATAAGGAGTCTGGACACCTAGGTGTCCCAAATTACCGTTATATATATATATATATATATATATATATATATATATATATATATATATATATATATATATATTTATGTGTTGAGCAAATCCATCGGTATAAGAAGCAGTCGTATCCACACACACACAAACACACATAAGCTGAGAAATATTGTCTGGTTGTCACCGTGTCAGCAACCTCCAATTTGGCCAACATGAGCACGTCATCTCAATTCCATTCACCGAGTGAAGCCCCATGATTAGGGGTGCGGAGCGGCGTCCCGCGAAGTCCCGCAAAAGTGCCCAACTAGTACAAATTACTCTATACGCATTCTGCTTCAGCTAAAACAGATTTTTCTCGTATTGAACTGGAAGCGGGGCAGATCAGGCACCGCCCTGCATCCCTACCGACAATACAGAAGGTACATTCATGATGCCCAAACAACCTCAATCTCAGATGTTGGTGAGTGCTAGCTCGATTTCTCGTAGGTGCATGTTCCTCGGTTAATTTTATGGTTTCGCCATGATGTCTTCACATGTCAACCTGTGCCAGCTCCCGTCAGATGATGGCAGTGGACCAGAAGGAGGCTAGGCGCGAGCCTTGACATCGTGTCCATTGAAGGGAAGAGTGCCGGTTCCCGCTCGAGAAGGTATGTAGTCATGGTGTGTGGTGGCGCAGAGGACCCAAGTGAAGGAAATATGCCCTAGAGGCAATAATAAAGTTATTATTTATTTCCTTATATCATGATAAATGTTTATTATTCATGCTAGAATTGTATTAACCGGAAACATAATACATGTGTGAATACATAGACAAACAGAGTGTCACTAATATGCCTCTACTTGACTAGCTCGCTAATCAAAGATGGTTATGTTTTCTAACCATGGACAAAGAGTTGTTATTTGATTAACGGGATCACATCATTAGTTGAATGATCTGATTGACATGACCCATTTCATTAGCTTAGCACCCGATCGTTTAGTATGTTGCTATTGCTTTCTTCATGACTTATACATGTTCCTATGACTATGAGATTATGCAACTCCCGTTTGCCGGAGGAACACTTTGTGTGCTACCAAACGTCACAACGTAAATGGGTGATTATAAAGGAGCTCTACAGGTGTCTCCAAGGGTAGATGTTGGGTTGGCGTATTTCGAGATTAGGATTTGTCACTCCGAATGTCGGAGAGGTATCTCTGGGCCCTCTCGGTAATGCACATCACTTAAGCCTTGCAAGCATTGCAACTAATGAGTTAGTTGCGGGATGATGTATTACGGAATGAGTAAAGAGACTTGCCGGTAACGAGATTGAACTAGGTATTGGATACCGACGATCGAATCTCGGGCAAGTAACATACCGATGACAAAGGGAACAACGTATGTTGTTATGCGGTCTGACCGATAAAGATCTTCGTAGAATATGTAGGAGCCAATATGGGCATCCAGGTCCCGCTATTGGTTATTGACCGGAGACGTGTCTCGGTCATGTCTACATTGTTCTCGAACCGTAGGGTCCGCACGCTTAAAGTTATGATGACAGTTATTATGAGTTTATGCATTTTGATGTACCGAAGGTTGTTCGGAGTCCCGGATGTGATCACGGACATGACGAGGAGTCTCGAAATGGTCGAGACATAAAGATTGATATATTGGAAGCCTATGTTTGGATATCGAAAGTGTTCCGGGTGAAATCGGGATTTTACCGGAGTATCGGGAGGTTACCGGAACCCCCCGGGAGCCATATGAGCCTTAGTGGGCTTTAGTGGAAAGGTGAAAGGGGCAGTCCAAGGTGGGCTATGCGCCTCCCCCTTCCCTAGTCCTATTAGGACTAGGAGAGGTGGCCGGCCCCCCTTCTCTCTCTCCCCACTCGAGGATTCCTATTCCAACTAGGATTGGGGGGGGGGGGAATCCTACTCCCAGAGGGAGTAGGACTCTCCTGGCGCACCAACCATGGCCGGCCAGCCCCTTCCCTTGGATCCTTTATATACTGAGGCAGGGGACACCCCTAGACACACAAGTTGATCCTTGAGATCGTTCCTTAGCCGTGTGCAGTGCCCCCTGCCACCATATTCCACCTCGATCATATCGTTGTAGTGCTTAGGCGAAGCCCTGCGTCGGTAGAACATCAAGATCGTCACCACGCCGTCGTGCTGACGGAACTCTTCCCCGACGCTTTGCTGGATCGGAGCCCGGGGATCGTCATCGAGCTGTACGTGTGCTAAGAACTCGGAGGTGCCGGAGTAACGGTGCTTGGATCGGTCAGATCGGGAAGACGTACGACTACTTCCTCTACGTTGTGTGATCGCTTCCACAGTCGGTCTGCGTGGGTATGTAGACAACACTCTCCCCTCTCATTGCTATGCATCACCATGATCTTGCGTGTGCGTAGGAATTTTTTTGAAATTACTACGTTCCCCAACAGTGGCATCCGAGCCTAGGTTTTATGGTTTGATGTTATATGCTCGAGTAGAACACAAGTGAGTTGTGGGCGATATAAGTCATACTACCTACCAGCATGTCATACTTTGGTTCGGCGGTATTGTTGGACGAGACGACCCGGACCAACCTTACGCGTACGCTTACGCGAGACCGGTTTCCCCGACGTGCTTTGCACACAGGTGACTTGCGGGCGACTGTCTCTCCAACTTTAGTTGAACCAAGTGTGGCTACGCCCGGTCCTTGCGAAGGTTAAAACGGAGTCTATTTGACAAACTATCGTTGTGGTTTTGATGCGTAGGTGAGATTGGTTCTTGCTTAAGCCCGTAGCAGCCACGTAAAACTTGCAACAACAAAGTAGAGGACGTCTAACTTGTTTTTGCAGGGCATGTTGTGATGTGATATGGTCAAGGCATGATGCTGATTTTATTGTATGAGATGATCATGTTTTGTAACCGGGTTATCGGCAACTGGCAGGAGCCATATGGTTGTCGCTTTATTGTATGCAATGCAATCGCGCTGTAATGCTTTACTTTATCACTAAGCGGTAGCGATAGTCGTGGAAGCATAAGATTGGCGAGACGACAACGATGCTACGATGGAGATCAAGGTGTCGCGCCGGTGACGATGGTGATCATGACGGTGCTTCGGAGATGGAGATCACAGGCACAAGATGATGATGGCCATATCATATCACTTATATTGATTGCATGTGATGTTTATCTTTTATGCATCTTATCTTGCTTTGATTGACGGTAGCATTATAAGACGATCTCTCACTAAATTATCAAGAAGTGTTCTCCCTGAGTATGCACCGTTGCGAAAGTTCTTCGTGCTGAGACACCACGTGATGATCGGGTGTGATAGGCTCTACGTTCAAATACAATGGGTGCAAAACAGTTGCACACGCGGAATACTCAGGTTATACTTGACGAGCCAAGCATATACAGATATGGTCTCGGAACACGGAGACCGAAAGGTCGAGCGTGAATCATATAGTAGATATGATCAACATAGTGATGTTCACCAATGAAACTACTCCATCTCACGTGATGATCGGACATGGTTTAGTTGATTTGGATCACGTGATCACTTAGAGGATTAGAGGGATGTCTATCTAAGTGAGAGTTCTTTAAGTAATTTGATTAATTGAACTTAAATTTATCATGAACTTAGTCCTGGTAGTATTAGCATATCTATGTTGTAGATCAATAGCTCGCGTTGTTGCTTCCCTGTGTTTATTTTGATATGTTCCTAGAGAAAAATTGTGTTGAAAAATGTTAGTAGCAATGATGCGGATTGGATCCGTGATCTGAGGTTTATCCTCATTGCTGCACAGAAGAATTATGTCCTTGATGCACCGCTAAGTGACAGACCTATTGCAGGAGCAGATGCAGACGTTATGAACGTTTGGCTAGCTCAATATGATGGCTACTTGATAGTTTAGTGCACCATGCTTAATGGCTTAGAATCGGGACTTCAAAGACGTTTTGAACGTCATGGACCATATGAGATGTTCCAGGAGTTGAAGTTAATATTTCAAGCAAATACCCGAGTTGAGAGATATGAAGTCTCCAACAAGTTCTATAGCTAAAAGATGGAGGAGAATCGCTCAACTAGAGAGCATGTGCTCAGATTGTCTGGGTACTACAATCGCTTGAATCAAGTGGGAGTTAATCTTCCAGATAAGATAGTGATTGACAGAATTCTCTAATCACCATCACCAAGTTAGTAGAACTTCGTGATGAACTATAATATGCAAGGGATAACGGATACAACTCCCAAGCTCTTCGTGATGATGAAATCAACGAAGGTAGAAATCAAGAAAAACATCAAGTGTTGATGGTTGACAAGACCACTAGTTTCAAGAAAAGGGCAAAGGGAAGAAGGGGAACTTCAAGAAGAACGGCAAGCAAGTTGCTGCTCAAGTGAAGAAGCCCAAGTCTGATGCTAAGCCTGAGACTAAGTGCTTCTACTGCAAAGGGACTGGTCACTGGAAGCGGAACTACCCCAAGTGATTGGTGGATAAGAAGGATGGCAAAGTGAACATAAGTATATTTGATATACATGTTATTGATGTGTACTTTACTAGTGTTTATAGCAACCCCTCAGTATTTGATGCTAGTTCAGTTGCTAAGAGTAGTAACTCGAAACGGGAGTTGCAGAATGAACAGAGACTAGTTAAGGGTGAAGTGACGATGTGTGTTGGAAGTGGTTCCAAGATTGATATAATCATCATCGCACACTCCCTATACTTTCGGGATTAGTGTTGAACCTAAATAAGTGTTATTTGGTGTTTGCGTTGAGCATGAATATGATTTGATCATGTTTATTGTAATACGGTTATTCATTTAAGTAAAATAATAAATTGTTGTTCTGTTTACATGAATAAAACCTTATATGGTTACACACCCAATGAAAATAGTTCATTGGATCTCGATCTTAATAATACACATATTCATAATATTGAAACCAAAAGATGCGAAGTTAATAATGATAGTGCAACTTATTTGTGGCACTGCCGTTTAGGTCATATTGGTGTAAAGCGCATGAAGAAACTCCATGCTGATGGGATTTTGGAATCACTTGATTATGAATCACTTGATGCTTGCGAACCATGCCTTATGGGCAAGATGACTAAAACGCCGTTCTCCGGAACAATGAAGCAAACAACAGATTTGTTGGAAATCATACATACTGATGTATGTGGTCCGATGAATATTAAGGCTTACAGCAGGTATCATTATTTTCTGACCTTCACAAGATGATTTGAGCAGATATGGGGATATCTACTTGATGAAACATAAGTCTGAAACACTTGAATAGTTCAAAGAATTTTAGAGTGAAGTGGAAAATCATCGTGACAAGAAAATAAAAGTTTCTACGATATGATCGCAGAGGTAAAATATTTGAGTTACGAGTTTGGTCTTCAGTTAAAACAATGTGAAATAGTTTCACTACTCACGCCACCTGGAACACCACAGCATAATGGTGTGTCCGAACGTCATAACCGTACTTTATTGGATATAGTGCAATCTATGATGTATCTTACCGATCTACCACTATCGTTTTGGGGTTATGCATTAGAGACAGCAGCATTCACGTTAAATAGGGCACCATCAAAATCCGTTGAGACGACGCCTTATGAACTATGGTTTGGCAAGAAACCAAAGTTGCCGTTTCTTAAAATTTGGGGTGGTGATGCTTATATGAAAAAGTTTCATCCTAATAAGCTCAAACCCAAATCGGAGAAATATGTCTTCATAGGATACCCAAAGGAAACTGTTGGGTACACCTTCTATCACAGATCCGAAGGCAAGACATTCGTTGTTAAGAATGGATCCTTTCCAGAGAAGGAGTTTCTCTCGAAAGAAGTGAGTGGGAGGAAAGTAGAAAACTTGATAAGGTAATTGTACCTTCTCCCTTATTGGAAAGTAGTTCATCACAAAACCTGTTCTTGTGACTACTACACCAATTAGTGAGGAAGCTAATGATGATGATCATCAAGTTACTACCGAATCTCGTAGGTAATCCAGAGTGAGATCCGCACCAGAGTGGTACGGTAATCCTGTTCTGGAAGTCATGTTACTAGACCATGACGAACTTGCGAACTATGAGGAAGCGATGATGAGCCCAGATTCCGCAAAATGGTTTGAGGCCATGAAATCTGAGATATGATCCATGTATGAGAACAAAGTTTGGACTTTGGTTGACTTGCCCGATGATCAGCAAGCAATTGAGAATAAATGGATCTTCAAGAGGAAGACGGACGCTGATAGTAGTGTTACTATCTACAAAGCTAGAATTGTCGCAAAAGGTTTTCGACAAGTTCAAGGTGTTGACTACGATGAGAGTTTCTCACTCGTATCTATGCTAGAGTCTGTCAGAATCATGTTAGTAATTGTCGCATTTTATGAAATCTGGCAAATGGATAAACAAAACTGCATTCCTTAATGGATTTATTAAAGAAGAGTTGTATATGATGCAATCAGAAGGTTTTGTCAATCCGAAAGGTGCTAACAAAATGTGCAAGCTCTAGCGATCCATCTGTGGACTGGTGCAAGCATCTCGGAGTTGGAATATACGCTTTGATGAGTTGATCAAAGCATATAGTTTTATACAGACTTGCGGTGAAGCCTGTATTTACAAGAAAGTGAGTGGGAGCACTACAGCATTTCTGATAAGTATATGTGAATGACATATTGTTGATCGGAAATAATGTAGAATTATTCTGTAAAGCATAAAGGAGTGTTTGAAAGGAGTTTTTCAAAGAAAGACTTCGGTGAAGCTGCTTACATATTGAGCTTCAAGATCTATAGAGATAGATCAAGACGCTTGATAAGTTTTTTCAATGAGTACATACCTTGACAAGATTTTGAAGTAGTTCAAAATGGAGCAGTCAAAGAAAGAGTTCTTGCCTGTATTACAAGGTGTGAAGTTGAGTAAGACTCAAAGCCCGACCATGGCAGAAGATAGAAAGAGAATGAAAGTCATTCCCTATGACTTGGCCATAGGTTCTATAAAGTATGTCATGCTGTATACCGGATCTATTATATACCCTGCACTGATTTGGCAAGGGAGTACAATAGTGATCTAGGAGTAGATCACTAGACAGCGGTCAGAATTATCCTTAGTGAAATAAGGGTATGTTTCTCGATTATGGACGTGACAAAAAGGTTCGTCGTAAAGGGTTACGTTGATGCAAGTTTTTTGACACTAATCTAGATGACTCCAAGTCTCGGTCTAGATACATATTGAAAGTGGGAGCAATTAGCTATAGTAGCTCCATGCAGAGCATTGTTGACATAGAAACTTGCAAAATACATGTGGATCTAAATGTGGCAGACCCGTTGACTAAAATTCTCTCACAAGAAAAACATGATCACTTTTTGGGTGTTAATCACATAGCGATGTGAACTAGATTACTGACTCTAGTAAACCCTTTGAGTGTTGGTCACATGACGATGTGAACTATGGGTGTTAATCGCATGGTGATGTAAACTATTGATGTTAAATCACATGGCGATGTGAACTAGATTATTGACTCTAGTGCAAGTGGGAGACTGAAGGAAATATGCCCTAGAGGCAATAATAAAGTTATTATTTATTTCCTTATATCATGATAAATGTTTATTATTCATGCTAGAATTGTATTAATCGGAAACATAATACATGTGTGAATACATAGACAAACAGAGTGTCACTAGTATGCCTCTACTTGACTAGCTCGTTAATCAAAGATGGTTATGTTTCCTAACCATGGACAAAGAGTTGTTATTTGATTAACGGGATCACATCATTAGTTGAATGATCTGATTGACATGACCCATTCCATTAGCTTAGCACCCGATCGTTTAGTATGTTGCTATTGCTTTCTTCATGACTTATACATGTTCCTATGACTATGAGATTATGCAACTCCCGTTTGCCGGAGGAACACTTTGTGTGCTACCAAACGTCACAACGTAAATGGGTGATTATAAAGGAGCTCTACAGGTGTCTCCAAGGGTAGATGTTGGGTTGGCGTATTTCGAGATTAGGATTTGTCACTCCGAATGTCGGAGAGGTATCTCTGGGCCCTCTCGGTAATGCACATCACTTAAGCCTTGCAAGCATTGCAACTAATGAATTAGTTGCGGGATGATGTATTACGGAACGAGTAAATAGACTTGCCGGTAACGAGATTGAACTAGGTATTGGATACCGACGATCGAATCTCGGGCAAGTAGCATACTGATGACAAAGGGAACAACGTATGTTGTTATGCGGTTTGACCGATAAAGATCTTTGTAGAATATGTAGGAGCCAATATGGGCATCCAGGTCCCGCTATTGGTTATTGACCGGAGACGTGTCTCGGTCATGTCTACATTGTTCTCGAACCATAGGGTCCGCACGCTTAAAGTTACGATGACAGTTATTATGAGTTTATGCATTTTGATGTACCGAAGGTTGTTCGGAGTCCCGGATGTGATCACGGACATGACGAGGAGTCTGGAAATGGTCGAGACATAAAGATTGATATATTGGAAGCCTATGTTTGGATATCGGAAGTGTTCCGGGTGAAATCGGGATTTTACCGGAGTACCGGGAGGTTACCGGAACCCCCCGGGAGCCATATGGGCCTTAGTGGGCTTTAGTGGAAAGGTGAAAGGGGCAGCCCAAGGTGGGCTATGCGCCTCCCCCTTCCCTAGTCCTATTAGGACTAGGAGAGGTGGCCGGCCCCCCTTCTCTCTCTCCCCACTCGAGGATTCCTATTCCAACTAGGATTGGGGGGGGGGGGGGAATCCTACTCCCAGAGGGAGTAGGACTCTCCTGGCGCACCAACCATGGCCGGCCAGCCCCTCCCCTTGGATCCTTTATATACTGAGGCAGGGGACACCCCTAGACACACAAGTTGATCCTTGAGATCGTTCCTTAGCCGTGTGCGGTGCCCCCTGCCACCATATTCCACCTCGATCATATCGTTGTAGTGCTTAGGCGAAGCCTTGCGTCGGTAGAACATCAAGATCGTCACCACGCCGTCGTGCTGACGGAACTCTTCCCCGATGCTTTGCTGGATCGGAGCCCGGGGATCGTCATCGAGCTGTACGTGTGCTAAGAACTCGGAGGTGCCGGAGTAACGGTGCTTGGATCGGTCGGATCGGGAAGACGTACGACTACTTCCTCTACGTTGTGTGATCGCTTCCGCAGTCGGTCTGCGTGGGTACGTAGACAACACTCTCCCCTCTCGTTGCTGTGAATCACCATGATCTTGCATGTGCGTAGGAATTTTTTTGAAATTACTACGTTCCCCAACACCAAGCGTGGCCGGAAGCGAGCATCCCCATGGAGTTGACCTTTGCCAACATGATGGAATTGTCTTCGGTTCCTTGTTAGCACAACAGCGAGAAAGCAAGTACACAACCCAAAGCCAGTGAAACCCAAAGCAACTCATCTGAACTAAAAAGAAAATAAAAAATGTTTTTCACCAGCTGACAAACATGGTCCACCAGCGAAAAAAGCTCAAAACTCTCTTATCTCTCCATTCCTTGGGAGCTTATCAGATGAACTAAAAAAGAAAAAGAAAAATATGTTTTTCTCCAGTTGATGAACAATCCACCAAGACAAGAAAAAAAACTCAAAGGGCTCATAACTCTCTATCCTTTGGGAGCTTAGTATTTGTAAGGATTCTAGATCATCTGCTTTGGGTTTGAAGCGGAAGCTGAAAATGCCACGTTCTGGAAAATCACGAGTGCAATCCAAATTTGTGTACTGAATGAACTCGTAAGGGTTACACCACAGTCTCTTCGCTCTCTAGAGATCAAAAATCTTCATCTTCCTATCCCACTATTTGTAACACACGTCCTATCTTGTTTACATCCAGAGGCGGACCACGAAAAAAATTTAAGGTGGGGCGAAGTCTTACTAAGATTTTTCTTTATGCAAATCAAAGAAGTCAATACACACTAACAGGGCACACTACAAACGAATAACCAAATACAACGAAATTGCAGACATGTTTCAATAAAAAACAACCTAAAACATACCGATAATGAAGCATTTAGTGGCGTGTAGAAGACCCAGGCAATGGCAGTGCCCTACCCTCCTTCTGAAAATCTTCCTTAATTTTATTGAGATCAATACTTTTGAAGATCTCTCGCTCAATGTAACACACCATCAAGTCATTTAGCCAGCCATCACACATCTTGCTGCGCAACTCAGTCTTGATGATTTTCATTGATGAGAAGGCTCTTTCAACTGTTGCCGTCGCTACCGGTAGTAGCAATGCCAACTCAATGAGGCGATAAACAGCAGGAAACATGACATGCCTTTCAAGTTCAACCATCTTTTTTGCTAGACTTGCAATATCATGACAAGCTCTAAAGTCTTCAATTCTTCTCATATGGATAATGAATAGCTCTAGGTTATCAACTATATGTTCACGTTCATAATCTGAGAAATCCTCATGATAAATCTCTGTAAGTCTAGCAAGCTTATTCACATTGAACCTAGAAAAGGAGTTTCTAGGGTCAAGACAAGCGAAGTTCTGGAGCAGCTCTGAAGATACCTCATTAAAACGATGATCAAACTCTGTGATGATGGAGTCTATGGCAGCATAGAAGGTGTCCACGCGGAAAAAATGGTCAGCTGTGACATTGTTTCGTCCACCTTTTCTTGATTTCCCCCACTTTGTAAAGATGTCATCCATATTTGGTATGGGAATGTCGTTTTTGGCGCAAAAGGCTTTGACATCTTCCAAGAGTGGCTCCCAACCATTATTTCTCCAGTTGATCAAACGTGTTCTCACATCCGTAACCAATGACATTGCCTGAAATGAGACAATTACAATTTTAGATGCATGTATGTTTACATGAACAAAAGATATCAAGCAGACTAGATACATATAGCATGTTCCATCACATACCTGAACAACATTTTGATCCTTCTTTTGCAATAGAAGAGACAAATCATTTGTCATGCGAAGGATTTTTAGCATCATCTTCAGGATGAACACAAAGCTAAAAGTCTCCATTTGATGAACCAAACCTCCAGCCCTACATGGAACACGCACATCATCCTCAACAATGCCCAAAACCTCTATGACTGCATCCCACATTGATTCAATGCGAGATAAGGTTGTGTAATGAGAGCCCCATCTTGTATCTCCAGGTCTGACCAAGGATGTTTCTTGATTTTTCCCTCTTCCCGTCGGCATCTCACCACTCTGAATCTTATCCAAAAGAACCTCTTTTTGCTTGTCAAGCAATTTATCCTTCCTCTTGCAAGATGAAGTACTGAGATTAGCAATCATGGTCACATATTCAAAAAAATCCTCAACACCCTTGCAGCATCTCGAAACAGCAACAACTACCAACTGTAGTTGATGGGCAAAGCAATGGATATAGAAAGCATATGGGTTCTCATCTCGAATTAACTTCTGAAGGCCATTGAATTCTCCTCTCATATTAGATGCCCCGTCATACCCTTGCCCTCGTAGTCGTGCAACAACTAGACCATTTTTAGCAAAAACCTCCAACAATGCCTTCTTTAAAGAAGCGGATGTTGTGTCCGGAACATGCTTAATAGCTAAAAAGCGTTCAATAGTCTCTCCTTGTTTGCTCAAATACCTACAGAAAATCATATAATTAGTTGACCACTCTACATGGAACAAAATGATCAAAAAGCACATAGACATTTCAAAAACTTAAACACGTACCTGATTACCACGGCCATTTGTTCTTTCACCGATATATCACGGCACTCATCAATTAGAACGGAGAAAAGACAATCACCCATCTCTTCTTTGATTGCTTTGGTGACTGCTTGTGCACAATGAGAAGTAAGGATTTTTTGAATTTTTCCGGAAGTCATTTTGGCATTCTTAGGGCATAACTCATCAAATGCAACCTTCACTTCTGGAATTCTTTCTTTCACCCAATCAAGTAACTCTAAAAAATTCCCCTTGTTCAAAGAAGTACTGGATTCATCATGCCCACGAAATGGTTCACCTTGCAATGCTAGATAACTTACAATGCCCAAAGATGTATCCACACGAGTTTCATACTTGACTAGTGAACCTTTGCTGTAAGTTGTAACTTTACTTTTCACACTTGACCTTTGATTTTTAAAATCATCACATGCTGTTTTTGAAATATTGTGGATGCTACATGGCCCACCAACATGTTTACGGAATGCCGCAACCGCATTTTTCCAACAGTCAAAACCCAATTTGGAGAAAACGTCATGCCCAAATTTATCATCCATTCGGTCATGCTTAAAAAGATAACAATAGAAGCAATAGGCCTTATGCTTTGTTACACTATATTCCAACCAATCAAAGTTCTTATACCATTGTGACCGGAAGCATCTTCCATCCTTATTTGGGGGGAAAGTGCAACTAGTTGGTCGAGTTGCACCCATTCGTATATAAGCAAATCTAACATCATCTCTAATGTTGGGGGCAAATCTATCAAGTGGAATGCGAAGTCCAGGATCACCATTTATGTAATCTTCACTAAAAACAGATATACCTTCAACTCCATGAACTTCAACATTCTCTTCCACTATAGCTTCAAGAGAGTCTGTAGTTTCTTCCACTTGTTCAGTTTGCATCAAATTCTCATGCTCTACTTCCACCGAACTCACTTGATCTTGATGAGTGGCATGTGCCAAAACATTGACACTTTCACGGGTACTTGGGTTCGATTTCGAGCTGCTGCCACTACCAAGCACTTCAAAATATCTTTTCAAATCTGCAATTCACAACAAGAATGTTCACAACATTAATATGTCACTACAATCTGCTTGAATTTGAGGCGTCAAGCTACTGTTAAAATTTGCTACAAAATTTCAGGAAAGTTGAGAAATCACCTCCTCCCCTTTCATTTGGGTTTCCTGTTCCCTTCCTCTTCCTTTCCATCTTCGGGCAATCTGGCCGGGACTGTGCTGGACTAAGAAGTGGTCGGACGGTCGGACAACCGGACTGCTGTTGGCCTGCCGCTGCTGCTAGGTGCTCGGCATCTGCACTCTGCAGCAGGCACTTTTCTCTTCTAGAATATAGAGGACTAAAAGGATTAAAGGAGTATCCAGCTTCAGTGGAAAAGAAATTCACAATGATTTGAATGTTAAGCTTAGCTTGGCACTTGACTTTCTCGTACTTGAATCTTTTTCACCCCGGCTGGAGACGCCGCTTGCACACAGAGCCCCGGAGCGCCGCTACCGCTTGTGCCCAGAGCGCCGCTGCCGCTTGCTGCCGCGGTGCCGCCCTCCTCTAGCCCCCTAGACAGCCGCCGCCGTTGCCTTCCCTACCCGCCGTTGCCTGCCCCGCCCGCTCCTGGCGACCTGGCCAGCCGTCGCCGCCGCCGCCGCGCTAGCTTAGGGTTAGGGTGTGCGTGGCCTCGTGGGGTGGGGATAGAACAGAGCGGTCGCCTCTGGTCTGGTCGACTGCGTGTGCGTTCTGCTCGTGGCCGCCGCTCGCTCGCTCGATGCCTCGGGCCTCTGTTGCCTGTTGGCCCATCAGGTCGCTAGCCCGTTAACAGCGACAGCCAGATCGATCATCGATGCATACTAGTATTAATTATTTTTTTGCTCAAAATCAAGGTATGGCAGGCGCCATACCCTGCCCACCGGGGAGCTCTGCCAGTGTTTACATCTTCAACGGGTGTAAGTGCATCTAGTGCCCCTTAGTGATTTTGGTGTATTGAAGACTTATAGGTTAAGGATCTAATGTGTTTATGAGTGTACACAGGTCTATAAGTCTATGAGGAGTTTGATATTTACAGAGAAAGTCGACCCCTAAAAATGAAGTTCTTCAACTGAAGACTTTGATATTCCGAAGACCTTTTGAAGACTTTGAAAGTGAAGAGATTGGTGTAACCCTGAAGACTTGGAATTCATTCGAGGAACATGAAGCGTGAAGACTTTTGTTTTCGTTGTTTCATTTTCTATTTCTTGAGTCATAGGAAACACCGTACTGTTAAAGGGGGTTGAGAAAATACTAAGGAGAAAATTTCCATGTGATGCTCAACTCAAAATCCTACACATACCAATCCCTTCGAGTGAAGCCATTGGAAATCTCATTCAGTTCAGTCAATTTCTTCAGTGACAGAGACACAGTTCTTCTGGTCACTGAGGACTTTGTTCTGACTGAGGAGTTAGGAATTCGCCAGTGTGAATTGCCTACACAGTGAGGAACATGATAGCCCTGAGGAATTTGTACCTCAAATTTCCGACCGTTGCTGTGCTACGCGCCAGCTGTCCCAAAATATCTTATCCACCTAACGGTCATACCATTGAAGGGAATTTATGTCTTATCATGCCGGGCTGCTCCCTAGGCTATAAATAGCCACCCCCTACAACCACTAGCTGGTTGGCTGTTCCGCGAGAAACTAATACTTGTCATTTGAGAGCATCCCATCCTCCGAGGACTTTGAGTGAAAATCATCAAGTGAGGAAAATCCAAAACCCAAACCCAAACACCTACAAACCCAAAGTGATTGAACATCACTGAAGAGATTGATCCTGAGTGGATCCGACGCTTGTTACCTTTGAAGACTGTGCTTCTTCCAGACGGTTAGGTGTCATGGTCTAGAGCATCCAAGAGGAATTGTGGATCGCTGAGTGACCGAGTTTGTGAAGGTTCGGAAGTCACCTGAAGACTTACCATGAGTGATTGGGCGAGGACTGTGTGTCCTTAGCTCAAGGAGAATACGGTGAGGACTGTGTGTCCGGGACTGGGTGTCCTCGAGTTTAAATACTCAGCCGCTCCATCCAGATGTACAACTGAGACAGCAGTTGGAACTGGTCTACCAAATCATTGTCTTCTCCAAGCCAACTGGTTCTATTTCCTCAACACTTTCATTTCCTCATTACTGTGTTGTGTGTTTGTTCATATCTGTGTTTGAAGACTTTAACTGAAGACTTTCTCTATTTCCTCAGTTCAATTTCTTCAGTCTGTTTGTCTTCATCTTGTGCTATCATGTGTTTACGCTTTCTGTACTCTGTGTTTGTCTTCATTTCATCATGATGACCATGCATGTATTCTGCTATGTTTACTTCTGAGTACTTATTCCGCTGCTAGTAGTTCTTCACTAAGGAATTTCCTCACTAGCAAATTCCTCAGTGAAGAATTTCATAAAAATCGCCTATTCACCCCCCTCTAGTCGATATAACGCACTTTCAATTGGTATCAGAGTAAGGTACTCCCTTGTTCTGTGTGATTTTGGTTTAACCGCCTGGAGTTTCAGTTATGTCGACCGCAGGTATGATCAAGGTCTCTGCTGGGTGTCCTACCTTTGATGGGACGGACTACCCCTACTGGAAGAACAAGATGCGCATGCATCTTGAGGCAATTGATAACGATCTCTGGTACGTTGTAGAAAATGGTGTTCCCTCCGTCTCACCCTCACTGAACGCTACCGATGTGAAGAGATTCAAGCAACTCGATTCCCAAGCGAAGAATATCATATGTGGCCATCTGAGTAAAGAACAGTATGGTAGAGTGAGTGCTTTGGAAACTGCTAAGCTTATCTGGGATAGGCTGTCTAAGGTCAATGAAGGACTTTCAACTCAGCGTGACTCTCGAGTTGATGTTCTTCGCAATCTCTCCAACCGCTTCAAAAGACTCGACAATGAAAATGTTCAGCAAACCTTCGATCGCCTCACTGACATCTCAAATGAGCTTCAAGCACTTGGTGCCACTGACATCACCGACCATGAAGTGGTGAAGAAATTGCTGAGATTGCTTGATTCCTCATTTGATACTCTGGCACTGATGATACAAGAGCGTGCTGATTACAAGTCACTTGACCCCGCTGATATCCTCGAGAGACTAAACACTCATGAGTTCCAGCTTGCTGAAAAGAGAGACCTCTATGGTTCGAGCTATGGCAGATCACGTGCACTGAAGGCCAAGGCAGTATCAGAATCCGAAGATGAAGACTCTGGTAGCAGCCTTGGTGACCCTGAAGAACTGAGTCATGATCTAGCACTGCTTGTGAAGAAATTCCAGAAGTTCTCAAGACGTGGTCGTTTTGGAAAACCCTCAAGGAGCAATGATTCCTCATCCAGTGACTACAAGAAGAGGCTTTGTCACAAGTGCAAGAAACCAGGACATTACATTCAAGATTATCCTCAGTGGGAAAAGGAATCAAAGAAGAAGAAATACAAGGATTACAGTTCTGATGATGCAAAGAAAAAGAAGAAGTCTTCAAAATCTTCATCGTCAAAATCCTCAAAGTCTTCATCTCACAAGAAGAGCAGCTCCAAGAAGGCTCGGGCATTCATTGGCAAGGAAATGGACTCTGAAGCTGAATCTGAGGAACAAGAGGAAGAGGAGGCTTCTGAGGACTCTGAATCAGGTGTGGCGAGCCTAGCTCTCGCTACCGCATTCGTCAGCAAGTCTATCTTCAACTCTGAAGAAAATGATCTCACCAACAAGGCTGATGAAGGCAACGATGACTACGCTCCCACCTATTGCTTCATGGCAAAGGGTGCCAAGGTACCCAGATATACCTCCTCTGAGTCGAGTGAAGATGAATCTGATGACAGTCTTAAGCCTAGCTATTCTAAACTTGCTAAGATTGCTGTGAAACAACAAAAGGCTTTTGAAAAGGTTCAAAACATGCTAGACAAAAGTGATGATATGTTGGGTGAAGAAATGGATCGCACTAAAGCCTTGACTGAAAATCTTCAGAGACTTCAGACCAGGTTTGACAACCTTCAAGGTGATCATAACACTCTCTTGTCTGATCATGAGAAGCTTTCTTATGAATTTCTTCAAAGAAAGCAAGATCTTGAGAAGCTGAGAGTGAGTTATGAAGATCTTCAGAAGGAGCGCGATTCATTACTTGCTCAACAAATCAGCGCTGCTCAGGAAGAATTCATTCCTCCATGTTTAAAATGCATTGAACAAGAAACTGCTAATTCTTCACTTGAATGTTCAAATGCTTCTAATGTTACAAAGTCTTCACCTGCCTCTGCTATCACTAATTCCTCATCTGAGGACATTACTAGTATCACTAACGATGCAGGGCTGAAGGAATTGTACATGACAGGCATGTACAAAAGCCTCAAAGGGCATCAGGCTCTTTGTGATGTGCTGAAAAAGCAGATCCTCAACAGGAACCCTAGGAAAGAGGGTATTGCCTTTGAGAGGAAACTCAATGCTGATGGTACATATTGGAAGCCTGAGCAGTACCCCAAAACCTCATGGGTTGCTGCAAAGGGACCTCCAGGTTATCCATCTAATTTATCTGGCTATACATGTGAATCTTCTCATTCTTCTGATGAGTCATTTGACTCCAACTATAAACTATTCAAAAATCAGAATGGTGAAGTATTTGCTAGATATGTTGGCACTAACTGCAGGAACGGTTCACCTATGAAGAAAATCTGGGTTCCCAAAAAGTGCCTTTAAAGTCTTCAGGTGAATGTCCTCATGACACCACCTGTGAAGAAAAGGAACCCTAGATCAAACTCTTCATATGGACCAAATTCTTCATATGGATCCAAGTCCTCATACGGACCAAGTTCCTCACGTGGATCAAATTCCTCAAAAGGATCAAAGTCCTCATATGAACATCATCGTGCTAACAACTCTATTTCGCAGGAAAGAGCCAAGGGCTATGAATATGAGCATTATTCTTCTAATCATTATGTTCATAAGTCCTCAAAGAATTTCTCTGCTTATTCATATGCTTACCCTAACCCGTCTTATGTGAAACGAAAAGGTTTGGCCGCTATGCCACCATTCTCATATGGAGCTCGCAGAGTGATGAACTCTTTGCCACCCCTTCATATGTGGGTGGTGAAGAAAAAGAACTAATCTCTTATGCAATGTCAGGTCTCCAGACGTACGGTAACGTCTGAAGAATTTGCTGGGGACCTGACAAATTGCCTGAACGGATGCAGGCTAATCATGAAGAAATGAATTTTCATTTCTCACGTCCTCACACTGCTTTATCTGTCTTACCACTTGATGAAATTGATCTGATGAATTGTGATATCATATTGTTCACTGCTGAAGTATATGAGGTTCGTAAGTTGCACTAATTCATCTGCAGGATGATCAACCCAAAGCCACTGAGTGGGTCCTTGATAGTGGATGTACAAATCACATGACTGGCGACAGGAATCTGTTGATGGATGCTCCCTTATCGTCATCACATCTGAAGCATATCATCTTCGCTGACAAGAGCAAAAGTCAGGTATTGGGTCTAGGTAAGGTTGCTATCACAAAGGATCGACACATGGACAAAGTCATGCTTGTTGAGTCCTTAGGATACAACCTTATGTCTGTCTCAATGCTTTGTGATCTTGATATCGTGGTTGTCTTTGGCAAGTATCGTTGTGTTGTGATTATGGAAGCTGACAAATCCAAAGTCTTCGAAGGCTTTACGAGAGGAGACTTGTATATTGTTGATTTCTTTGCAGATTCACAACCAGTTGTGTGCCTACTTGCAAAAGCTTCAGAAGGATGGCTATGGCATCGACGACTTGGTCATGCAGGCATGAGGAATTTGCACACGCTTGTAAAGAAGAAGCATGTTATTGGCATTGAGAATGTCAAATTCCTCAAGGATCACTTATGCGGTGCCTGTGAAGCTGGAAAGATGACCAAGGCCAAGCATCCAGCGAAGACTATCATGACCACTACTCGTCCATTCGAATTGCTTCACATGGATCTCTTCGGTCCTAATCACTATTCCTCTGTTTCAAATGAAGCATCTCAATATGGATTTGTTATTGTTGATGATTACTCTCGCTACACATGGGTACACCTTGTTTCTTACAAACATGAAGTGCAGGAAGTCTTCAAACGATTTTCCTCGAGGGCTTCAACCAACTTTGGTGTGAAGATCAAGCACATCAGAAGTGACAATGGCACTGAGTTCAAGAATTCAGGTCTCGATGACTATCTTGATGAACTTGGTATTACTCATGAGTTATCTGCTCCTTATACTCAACAGAATGGCGTCGTGGAGTGCAAGAACAGGACTCTTGCTGAGATGGCTCGCACTATGCTCGATGAGTACAAAACCCCTCGTCGTTTCTGGGTTGATGCAATTGATACTGCGTGCCACATCAGCAACAGAGTATATCTTCACAAATTCTTCAAGAAGACTGCCTTTGAACTCCTCACTGACAAGAAACCCAATGTGAGTTATTTCAAAGTCTTCGGTGCTAAATGCTGGATTAGAGATCCTCATCACAACTCTAAATTTGCCCCAAAAGCACATGAAGGTTTTATGCTTGGTTACGGAAAGGACTCGCACACCTACAGAGTCTTCAACAATGTTCTTCACAAGATTGTTGAAACTGTAGTTGTGCGGTTCGATGAAACTAATGGCTCGCAAAGAGAGCACCTACCTTCTGTGTTAGATGAACCAGCACCTGAGGATTCTATCAAGCACAAGGCTACCGAAGATGTCATTCCTACTGAAGAATCTGCTGAAGAATTCATTCCAGAACGTGAAGAACATCGAGCTGATGTACCTGAAGAAAATGCTGAGGAAATTGATGCTGAAGAAAATGCTGATCAAATTCCTCAACGACAACCAGCTCATCCTCGCGTTGCAAAAGAAGTGCAAGTGGAGAAGATCATCGATGACATTAGAGCACCAGGTCCTCTGACACGCTCAAAAGCTTCACATCTATCTAACTTGTGTGGCCACTTTGCCTTTGTCTCTATCACAGAGCCCACTAAGGTAGATGAAGCATTTTTGGAGCCTGAGTGGATTCAGGCCATGCAAGAAGAATTACATCAGTTCAAGCTCAACAACGTCTGGGAACTGGTCAATCGTCCCGATCCTCGCAAGCATAACATCATTGGCACAAAGTGGATCTACCGCAACAAGCAAGATGAAAATGGTGTTGTGGTGAGGAATAAGGCACGACTAGTAGCTCAAGGCTACACACAGGTTGAAGGAGTTGATTTCGATGAAACTTTTGCACCTGTTGCTAGACTTGAGGCTATCCGCATATTACTTGCTTATGCTAACCATCATGATATCATCTTATATCAATTGGATGTGAAAAGTGCATTTCTCAATGGTAAGCTTGAGGAAGAAGTATATGTTGCTCAACCCCCAGGTTTTGAAGATCCGAAACATCCTGACAAAGTCTTCAGACTAAATAAGGCCCTCTATGGCCTCAAGCAGGCCCCACGGGCGTGGTATGATACATTGAATGAATTCTTCATGAAGAAAGGCTTCACACCCGGTTCACTTGATCCCACTCTCTTTACTAAATCTTATGATGGTGAACTGTTTGTCTGCCAAATATATGTTGATGATATCATCTTTGGCTGTACTGACCAACGTTATAGTGATGAATTTGCCTATATGATGAGTGAAGAATATCAAATGTCTATGATGGGAGAGTTGAAATTCTTCTTAGGTCTTCAAATTCATCAACAGCGCAATGGCATATTCATATCTCAGGAGAAATACCTCAAGGATGTCCTGAAGAAATTTGGCATGCAAGATTGCAAAGGCATCAAAATTCCTATGCTCACAAATGGTCATCTATGCACTGATGAAAATGGTATTGACTTCAATCATAAGGTATACCGCTCCATGATTGGCTCTTTATTGTACTTATGTGCATCTAGGCCAGATATAATGCTTAGTGTTTGCATGTGTGCCCGATTTCAAGCTGCACCGAAGGAATCACACCATAAGGTTGTGAAGTATATTCTTCGATATCTAGCTCACACACCAACACTAGGATTATGGTATCCCAAGGGCTCGGATTTTGATCTCATTGGATATTCTGACTCTGACTATGCTGGTGATCGTGTGGACCGCAAGTCAACATCTGGTACTTGTCATTTCCTCGGACGATCCTTGGTCTGTTGGTCCTCGAAGAAACAGAACTGCGTATCACTGTCTACTGTTGAAGCTGAGTACATTGCTGCTGGTTCTTGCTGTGCTCAACTGCTATGGATGAAGCAAACACTCAAGGACTATGGCGTCAACGTGAAGAATGTGCCTCTCCTCTGTGACAATGAGAGTGCCATCAAGATTGCTCACAACCCAGTTCAGCACTCGAAGACAAAGCACATTCAGATTCGTCATCATTTTCTTCGCGATCATGTGTTGAAGGGCGACATTTCTATTGAGCATGTGAAGACTGAAGAACAACTAGCCGATATCTTCACAAAGCCCTTGGATGAGAAGAGATTTAGCAAGTTGCGGTGTGAGCTAAATATCTTAGAGTCTTCGAATGTACTTTGAAAAGGCACTCATCCTAACACTTATGCAAAATTGATGACTTAGATGTGCAACACATGAAGAAACGTTTTTCTTCAATCAATGAAGAATAACACTCTAAGTGTGAAGAAATTAATGAATAATTTGATTCTCAGAACCCTACGACAATTGTACGCGGTGTCTGAAATCATCGTTCTTATACGGTGGGTCACGCCACCACAAAAGTTGAAAATCTTCAATTTGAGTTTTTCCTCAGCTTTTGAAATTCCTTAGTTTGTTCAAATTCTTCAACTTTGCAAAATCTTCACTTATTTCGTCGTTTTTCTTCATTGGCTATATATATATATGT
The DNA here is from genome assembly GCF_056163025.1 of Triticum urartu. Lineage (NCBI taxonomy): Eukaryota > Viridiplantae > Streptophyta > Magnoliopsida > Poales > Poaceae > Triticum > Triticum urartu. The sequence goes on from NC_141879.1 coordinate 722,254,709, forward strand.
GAGTTTATGTCCTCTACAGCATTCACTTATAGCTATCTCTTCAAGTTGGTTTTTTCTGCTAAGTGAATGTGATCGGACCCTTCCCCTCTATGCTATACTCAATCCAATCTATTCACAAATTATTCATGTGCATTCTATTTGAAACTCGTTCAAAATCTTCACTGTGTCCTTGTCAGCTGAAGAAATTGCGAACGGAACGTTAAAACTAATTTTATCCAAAATTTTCGGTTTTGCCGCTCAAACCGTTCCGCATCCCACGATGCATTATTCTATTCACCCACGATCTTACACGATCTCCACTACACAGTACGTGGGTGACACATGTCGTGAGAAGGAGAAAGGTCAGGGGCACGTTCGTCCTAAATCTTCGGGCGAACAGTTTTTCACTGCCACTATAAATACCCCCTCACCCCTTCCTCACTTCTTTTACTCCGCTCGATCTCTCTCTCCCGCTCGAGCTTCCCAAACCCTAGCGCCGCCGCTACTCCATCATCGCCGGTGAGGAAGAGCTTCACTGCCTTAACCTCGTCACCGTCGTACTCGCGCCGACCGCGGAAATCTTCACCTCCGCCGCCGCCGTAGACGTCTTCCTCCGCCGAGTTAGGGCGTGGAAGATCTACACCGACGAACTTCACTGTTTGACCTCACTGTTCGTCGTGTTCTTCATTCAGGGTAATTAAAAGTTACTTTTACTGCCCTCTTTGATTCGGAACTTTTCTACAAAATCTTCAAAAGGTGTTTTATTCTCCAAATCTTCACACACAAAACACCTCACAAATCTTCTGTTCTTGATTCATTTCTCTAAGCATCATTTTTCTTCAAGATTCGTCAATTGTGTGGATCCTCGATCTATACAACTCTAGAACCTAAGACAAAGTACGCTTAGTGAAATTCTTCAAGACGCATCTGGTCAAATTCCTCAAACTTGTTCTTTTTGAAAAACCTTCTGAGAACGCATGTGACCTCTCCAAATTCCTCGCAACTACATTCTGTTCACAGGTACTCATGTCCGCTGCTGAATCACTAGGTTCTCATCAACTTAACTCATTTGCAGCGTTCCTTGAAGAGAAACTGCATACTTCTTCAGAGAATTCGATTATTCAAATTCCTCAGCTGAAGAATATGGCAGATGGTAAGAAGCCGCAGAAAGGAGGAAAGAAACCTGAGGTTATGACTGCGTTTGAAATCCCTGAGGATATATATGCTGAGTACTGCACACCTGATGAAGCCAAGTTTGGCAAAGAAAACAAAAATCAGCGCAAGGTGCGCATTCGAAGGATAGAATGGAGATGGGCACGTGAATGGAGGGAGTACAGATATGTCACTCCAAAGTACATGAAGAAATTCGCTCTCAACCCTCCATGCCCAAGACATCCACTGGCACCTGGCCAAGTTGCTGATCCCACTAGCCTCAAACGCGGTGAGGACTTTCCTGAAGAATGGGCCAGGCGTCAAGCCAAGTTGGCAAGACAAGCCAGAGAAGCAGTGAGGAAATTCAATGAAGATTCTGCTGCTACTGAGGCCTCTGTCAAGCCGAGGAAATCAATGGCTAAGAAGCCTGCTCATAAGCCAAGTGCTTCACCAACAATGCCCTCACGGCCAAGTTCCTCAGCTGCGCCCTCTCGGCCAGGAACTTCAAAATCTTCAAGACCAATTCCTCATGCTGCTCCTGCTCCTTCAAAATCCTCAGCACCTCCTCCAAAGTCCTCAGCTGTTCTGACAAAGTCCTCAACACCTGTGCATCTGGCTACGTGCCAAAGGACTGCTGGCATCTCTATTGCCTCTGGTGTCTCAGCAAGTTCCTCGGCTGCACCAAATTCTTTATCTGGCCCCACTCTGCTGAAGACTAAAGCAACTGCTGGACAAGGTCCTCGACCAAGTCCTAAGAAGAAACAGGTCGCCTTTCAAGAGCCACCTGAAGATGATGAGGCTGATGATGATGAACTTGCAGAAATCATCAGGGACCGACAAGTCAGGGCCGCTAGAGCCAAAGGCACACCTGTGCCACTGCTTTTGGATCCAAGGGCGATCCTCAATTATATTGATCTCTGGCATAAGGATCCAAATTCACCTATGCCTGACTTCAAGTTGACGCCTGGTCAAAATCACATGTTGACTCACTTCATTCAAGAGGAGAAGTGGAAATATGACTAGGCCAGGCAGATCAAGAAGGCCCAATACAAGAAAGAAAAGTATCTGAAGGCCAACGTGGTCAAAATGACGACTGATGAACTCATAAAGATTCAGTCTGAAATCAAAACCCTCAGCGACAAATTCAACTCATACTATGCAGACTGGCAAGGAGCTAAAGTCAGGTTCGTGAAACTGACTGAAAAGTTCACCAATGTTGCAGCCCATCGCAACAAGAAGTTCCTCAAGCCGAAGCTTCTGCTCAGCCGACTGAAGAACACGCCAGCACCGCTGATGATTTTCAGGCTGCCGAAGAAAATGCTAGTTCCAGGGCTGATGACTCCATTCCAGTCGCTGAAGAAATTGCCAGGGCATCCACTAGTGGTGCGCCTGAAGAAACTGAAGATGTCAGGGCAACTGCATCAGTTGCGCCTGAAGAAATTCAAACAGATTCCTCAGCTCCACCTGCGCCTACACCAACTCCTATCCTTCCATCTGCATCAGATGTGAAGAAGACCAAGGCTGCAGAGCGAGCTGCAGTGAAGAAAAGGAAAGCATCAAGTGCTTCAGAATCTTCAGCTTCAAAGAAGATCAAGCCTTTGACCAGCTCATATGAAAATCCGATCGATGCTGTTCCGATTTCCACCATGCCATCAAAGGACCTTGTTCCATTTGATGAAGAATATGTGATCCCAAGCGGATCTGATGAAGAAACTCAATCTACTGCTTCATCAGAGCAGATTGATGAAGAAATTGAAGTGGATGCGATCCCTTCAACCCCAGTGGTATCATCACCAATGCCTCAGTTTACTGCTGAAGAGGCTGGTGTTGAAGAAATTGATGATGAAGATGTGGACATTGGAAGCACAACTCCAGTGATGAATGACGACTTTTGGGAAAGTCAGCATCCCAATTCTCCCCTCTTCACCCCGCTGCAGCAAATCCCTCACTCCCCTGCACCAACAGTTCAATTGGGCTCTGAAGAAACTCATCCTAACTCATCTGTCCGTGAAGAAATTCCAGCCACTAGTGCTGAAGAACCTGCTGCTGCTGAAAATGTGACAACTCAGACTGCACCTAAGGAAGAACCTGAAATTCCTCAGCCTGAAGAACCCGAGCTCGCGATTCCTGAGGTAGTGATGCAACTCACTGACACTCCTCTGCCCAAGCCAAAGGATCCGTTCTCACGCAAGCAAAAGTTCAAGGCTGAAGACTTCTTTGGCGAGTATGTATTCTTCACAGATTACAACCCCTATGACTCTGCTCGCATAAGGAAGAGGCGTTTCTGGACTGCTAGTCAAGCCAACTTTTATTCCTCAGTGCTGTTCAACAAACACAAAGTCTTCGACCATGCACATATTCCTCATGTAGACATGGAGTCTCTGTCGTGCTTCACGCCAGTCCTCAGTGTTCTTTATGACGCTGGGCTACTCAATTTCTGCACTGACATCTGTGATTGGAATGAAGAACTCATTCTTCAGTTCTACGCAACGCTGCACATCACCGGCAACTCTGAAGATGTAAATTCATGGGTTCTGGACTGGATGACAGAGAACACTCATTATAAGGCACCAGCGTCTGAATTGCTTCGTGCCCTACCACTCAGTCCTCCCCTTGAAGATGCACGTTGTGTGTACAACGAACCTGAGCTTTCAAATCACTATATGCAAGTGCTGATGAAGCCTTTGAAGCCAGGGCAGGCCCCTCGAACCAAATTCCTCGTCAAGGAATTGTTGTATGTGCCTCGGACTGTCTATCGCATTCTGTCGAAGACAATGAGTCCTATCAAAGGCCACGACTCTAATGATGAAGAAGTTGTTGGCATCATGAATAATATGCTTTTCAACATCATTCATGGCGTTCCCGTCAACTTCCATGATTTCTTCATGAGGACTATGGCAAATATTGCTATGTCACCATTTGAGCTGAAGCCTTATGCGCCATGGATTATGAGATTCATCAGGACAAGGTCTTCACTCAATTACAAAGCTGACACTCTGAACCACTGCAGCTACTTGCCTCCAATTGAAGTCCTCAAAAGGACACTTTCCTCAGCTGAAGAAAAGGGCAAGGCAACTGCTGTGATCGATGAAGGCATTCGTCCATTGGATGGTCAATTTCGCAAAGCTGCATCTTATTCCACCAATGATGACTCTGCCACACATGACTCTGCCGCCAACAATGCCAAGACAAATCCTCAAGCCACAGCACCTAGGGTGATGACTGATCGTGAGTTACTCCTCAGTCTTCATCAGAAGGTTGATCGCAATCACAAATGGGTCAAGCGTCAGTTTGGTTCAATTCTTCACAACATGACTTCAACACACAATGCAGTGAAGAAAAACCACTACTACCTCCATGAAACCCTCAACCGCACCTGGGCTGTTCTGTCTCAAGTCTACAGCGCTGAAGATCTAAAGAAAATGGTCTCAAAGAAGAGTTTGACTGGTCTGCACCTCCTCCGAAGAAATACAAGAAGGTCAAGGTTCCTTCTTTGGTGGCCAGCTCCTATTCTTCATCGCGAGAGACTGATGAAAATGAAGACTTGGATGACACTGCGGCAGGCCCTACTACGACAAACGACCCCGACAACGCTGGCGCTCCTTCATCAACTTGATTATCTTCAGGGGCGTTAGTCCTCAGGTTCGATCCTTTTGGTCATTTGATGACAAAGGGGGAGAAATCTGAGTTAGTCTTCAAGCGGGTCTATTATAAGGGCGTTTTTTTGATAAGTTACAACTCTCGTTCTTCTGAAACTTTTATTGGATCGAGTTGTAAACTTAAACCCGATGGTGGTCTGATACTTCTGCTACTTTATTCTGCATGCTTATTCCTCATTAATATTATTGCACGCATGCTGAAATTCGTCAGTCACCATCTTTCTTCATCGCATTTCAAATTCTTCATATTATATATCAAATGCGTGTATGAATTACAAGATATAGGGGGAGATCTTCATGATTCAACTCTTCAAGTGTGCATTGCTTCAAAAGCAAATTCCTCACTATGCACATCTTCAGGGGGAGTTCTTCTATATCTTGCAATCAAATTCCTCAATATCAGTATTTACACTTCATATATTTATCCCCGTTGAAAACTTAACCTATATTGTCATCAATCACCAAAAAGGGGGAGATTGTAAGTGCATCTAGTGCCCCTTAGTGATTTTGGTGTATTGAAGACTTATAGGTTAAGGATCTAATGTGTTTATGAGTGTACACATGTCTATAAGTCTATGAGGAGTTTGATATTTACAGAGAAAGTCGACCCCTAAAAATGAAGTTCTTCAACTGAAGACTTTGATATTCCGAAGACCTTCTGAAGACTTTGAAAGTGAAGAGATTGGTGTAACCCTGAAGACTTGGAATTCATTCGAGGAACATGAAGCGTGAAGACTTTTGTTTTCGTTGTTTCATTTTCTCTTTCTTGAGTCATAGGAAACACTGTACTGTTAAAGGGGGTCGAGGAAATACTAAGGAGAAAATTTCCATGTGATGCTCAACTCAAAATCCTACACATACCAATCCCTTCGAGTGAAGCCATTGGAAATCTCATTCAGTTCAGTCAATTTCTTCAGTGACAGAGACGCAGTTCTTCTGGTCACTGAGGACTTTGTTCTGACTGAGGAGTTAGGAATTCGCCAGTGCGAATTGCCTACACAGTGAGGAACATGATAGCCCTGAGGAATTTGTACCTCAAATTTCCGACCGTTGCTGTGCTACGCGCCAGCTGTCCCAAAATATCTTATCCACCTAACGGTCATATCATTGAAGGGCATTTATTTCTTATCATGTCGGACTGCTCCCTAGGCTATAAATAGCCACCCCCTACAACCACTAGCTGGTTGGCTGCTCCGCGAGAAACTGACACTTGTCATTTGAGAGCATCCCATCCTCCGAGGACTTTGAGTGAAAATCATCAAGTGAGGAAAATTCAAAACCCAAACCCAAAGTGATTGAACATCACTGAAGAGATTGATCCTGAGTGGATCCGACGCTTGTTACCTTTGAAGACTGTGCTTCTTCCAGACGGTTAGGCGTCATGGTCTAGAGCATCCAAGAGGAATTGTGGATCGCTGAGTGCCCGAGTTTGTGAAGGTTCGGAAGTCACCTGAAGACTTACCACGAGTGATTGGGCGAGGACTGTGTGTCCTTAGCTCAAGGAGAATACGGTGAGGACTGTGTGTCCGGGACTGGATGTCCTCGAGTTTAAATACTCAGCCGCTCCATCCAGATGTACAACTGAGACAGCAGTTGGAACTGGTCTACCAAATCATTGTCTTCTCCAAGCCAACTGGCTCTATTTCCTCAACACTTTCATTTCCTCATTACTGTGTTGTGTGTTTGTTCATATCTGTGTTTGAAGACTTTGACTGAAGATTTTCTCTATTTTCTCAGTTCAATTTCTTCAGTTTGTTTGTCTTCATCTTGTGCTATCCTGTGTTTACGCTTTCTGTACTCTGTGTTTGTCTTCATTTCATCATGATGACCATGCATGTATTCTGCTATGTTTACTTCTGAGTACTTATTCCGCTGCTAGTAGTTCTTCACTAAGGAATTTCCTCACTAGCAAATTCCTCAGTGAAGAATTTCATAAAAATCGCCTATTCACCCCCCCTCTAGTCGATATAACGCACTTTCAACGGGTTGAGGTCCCTCCACCACTTTCTCCCTCTTCCACTCTCCTCCTTCCACTTGTGGGGCAAATCCTAAACGGCGTGTAAGGCGCCCGTTTCTTCTGTTTAAGCAAACGGGCGCACGCCCCCGCGGCACGCTGGGCCGGCCCATTGTAGACTCTTTTTTTTCTGTAAATACGTCAGGAAGATGCGTCTGATGAGTTCTGAACTCCCGACCCCTTCGCTTACTACCGAAGTCTTAGTATTTCTTCGAGCAGAGATTGATACTGCGAAAAAGGTGTTTATAAGAGATTTCATTGTAATTCTTAATCATAGGAGTTACTTTGTATTTTCTTGGATCTTAGGTCCATATCAGTGTACATGTAATTATTATGACTATTAATAAAATTACAGGTGTTTCAAAAAACTAGCCACATTATTTGTTGCGATTAGGTTACTTCTTTTTTCTTCTTTATATATAACGCTACAGAAAGCAGCATTTTCCCTATTTGTTTTTTCTTTTCTTCTCTCTTCTTTTCATTTTTATTTTTTTATTTTTCATTTTCCATTTTTGTTTTTTGGAAATGTGCGAATTGTTTTCATCAAATTCGATGAACTTTTTTAGAATTCGATGAACTTTTTTTTTCAAATTTGATGAACTTTTTACAGATTCAATGATTTTTTCAAATTTGATGAACTTTTTCCCATTTTGATGATCTTTTTTTAATTATTTTTGATGGTTTTTTGTGAACTTTATGCAAAAGTCAACAGTCAACAAAGACCAAATACTTTTTTTAAACAACACATCCAACGATTTGAACTAAAAAAAATCCAACGAACAAGTGACCCGCCTGAAATCGAGCAAAGCGGTCATGTATAATGGGCCAGCCCAAATTCCATCCCGCGTGGGCGTCAGCCACCTGTTCTAACCCAAGGCGCCCTATAGGAGCTCCCAACTTGTGGTGTTGGATTTGATTTGTTATTCTGTTACCCTCTCAAGGCCACCCCAAATAGATTTATGGTCCAGAATAAATTAGAATACACATTTTTATATTAAAATTTTATACCTTTTAAACTTATCTTTATCATATTAGATAGATGCATAATTATCTATTGCTTAGTTGTCAAGGTTAACCACGTAAAAATACTACTAAATATTAACTATAAAATTCTATGTCATACAACTATAGTGTACTATAAAAATTGGATCTGCTAAATTTCATTTGTATGTTCTATGTTGTAACAAAAATTCTCTTTTGAGTTAATTTTTGATGATAATATAGATTATATAATTTATACTCATATGTTTGTGTGTGTATACATGTGCTCATATATATTTAATTAGCATGGTAGAGATCTCTAAGATGTGTGCCAAATATATATCTTAAACTTATCTATTCGTGTGTTTATAAATGTGCTTGTATATATTTGAATATTTTTAAATATTATGGCAAAGATCTCTAAGATGTCTAGTAAGCACATTTGTAGAAATTCTAGATTATAAATTAAAAAATTGACAAATATGTCTTCTAAGATGTCTAAAAATATATTATTCTTAGGGGAATTCTTGTTTGGTATATATTCTTAGGGGAATTCTTGTTTGGTATCTAGTGGGTATCAATGGAGAAAGTTCTAAATCCATGTCCAACCTGAGGTATCCAGCAGCGAAAATCCACATGTATAAAATGTCAGCAAACCCTTGCCCACCGAACATGATATCAAGGGATACCTGTATCCATGGATAATTTCTTCACTGGCGCATATATTGATAAACTCTTAATATTTAGTTGTTATACACTTTGTTTTTGTTTAGTAGTATCATAGTATTTCATAAGGGATCTCTTATATTTTGAAGAGTTTTTAAGAGGGTCTTGTTTTGAGATTTTTAAAAAAATATTATTTTTTATAACAAATTCGGATAATGTATCTCTTAGATTTAAAATTTCAAAACTATGACCTCGTCGGCCTGGCTGAATCCGATGTAGGAAATTTCGGTCTTCCCTAGGTCAAAAAGCGCTTTTCGGTCTACTGTGGGCCAAAGAGGTGTGGATAGGGGCCAAAAAGTGGCTTTCGGTGGCCCATTGACCGAAGAAATTAACTTCAGCCTGGCTTCGACTGAAGAGGTGGACTTTGGCCTACCAGCTAGTGAAGAGTTCTCTTCGGCCTACCCATGACCAAAGAGGTCGAGATAAGGTCGAGCGTCTTCTTCCTCCAGCCGGTTGTTTCTTCTCTGATTTTTCTCTCCTTTCTCTCGCGATTTTCTGTTGATCTCCTCCATTTTCTGGCCAATCTCGCATCCAACCCACAGAAAATAGTAGAGCATAGCTATCCCCGATGGCCTAGGGTCCTATCTATCCATGAGCATAGGTGAGGAGGAGCCATGGTGGGTTCGAGGTGTAGCTGGGGAGGAGGTGGTGGTGGGGAAGTGGTGCGGTTTAGGGGAGGGGAGGAGGCGCTGGTGGTGATGAACCTTGGTGGGAGGTAGCCGGAGTCCAACCTCCAGGAGCCGAGGGGGAGATGGTGGGCAAGAACTCCGGGAGGTGGCTGGTGGCGCTGAGTTGAAGAGAGGATCAAGAAGCAGCGGACCCACACGCCGAAGGTATAAGCATGTCGGCTAAAAATATTGGAGTACACACACCACAATGGCTATTTCAGAGGTTGCTCGATGAAGAATGAAGCGAGGTTCAACGCCTGGTTTTATAGGTTCGGTGCACATGCATGCGGAAAATGGTTGGCGGGAAAATAAGACGTGAATGATGGCGGGAAATGCTTGGCGGGAGCACTCTTCGACCTGGTGTAAACCGAAGAGTGGTGCCATGCAACTTCGGTCTGTAGTTCACGCGAAGAGGTGGGCTCTAGCGAACTCTTTGACCTGGTGTAAACCGAACCGGAGAGTTCTTTTCGGCTCGTTTCCATATCTCTTTGGTCTACAGTACGCCAAAGTGTTGTTTTCGGCCTACGTACGACCCAAGAGTGTCTCTTCGGCTTCAGCTGGGCCAACGGGGTCATAGTTTTGAAAATTTTAATCTAGGGCGTACATATTCCGAATTTGTTATAAACAAAATAATATATTTTTAAAAAATTCTAATTTTGAGACCACAAAGGACAGGGTCAGGGTGGACCTAGCGTTCAGGAAAAAAATAATTAGAGTGATGGACCTGGGCCTAGTGGGCCTGGACATTTTTGTCCACGTTGTTCCACTTGGAAAAAGAAGAGCAAAAAAAAAGTTCCACTAAAAATAATGACACTCCGTCCTCGTCGTCTACAATGGTCGATATCCCCCAATCCCACGGGACGCCGGCCGGAATCCGCCGCCGCCGCCGCCTGCGCCGTGTTTCCTTGATTCAAGCGAGCACCGCAAAAAACCATGCCCCCCCCCCCCCCCCCCGCCCCCCGCCCCACCTGCCCCTCTTCCTACACCGTACATCGCTGAAGCGCTCTCGCGCCGGACCCCGGCGGCCGTCGGGGTGGAGGATCGAGGGACCAAGCCGGGACTTTTCGAGGCCGGCGGCGGAGCGCCAAGGGGAGGAGGCCGCGGCGAGTAGAGGGAGTGTGCGAGCATCCTGGAGACAAAGCGCATCCAAATCCACATGTGCGTGCGTCTTCCCGGAAGTCAAGAACAGTAAGCGTCTTCTTGCTTCCATTTTCCTCACGAGCAATCAAGCACGTCCTGCCCAGCCCAGGCCATTATTGCGCTTGAAACAAAGCTGCTAGATTCGTCGTATGCGCCAGATTGGTCCTAGAGCAGGGCGTACTCTACTCTCCACCCCACCCCTGCAAAGTTCTAATAATGGCGGCGACAGTGGTGGTCAGATTTGGGGAAGAACACTTCGTCCTATGCGCATCCGATCCGTGGAGAAGCCATTCAAGAAGCCCCACCATCTTTCTCAGCTCAGGCCATCATTGCCGGTGCCCACCTCTGCATGCTCTCTGCACTTCGGTACCTCTGCTCACAAGATGAACAGCGCTCAAGCCACAGGTTAAGTGAAAAATTGCTTGCTTCCACATATACGGGGCATTGTTTCCTTCCATGCTCCTCACAAGAAAACAAAAACATTTTTGCTCACACCATTGTTGCCCTCTCCACCTTGCGAGGCGCTCCAATGGCGGCGACGGTGGTGGTCAACATCGTGGTCGGGCCGCTGGTCAAGATCGTGCTGGAGAAGGCGTCCAACTACCTCCTCGACAAGTACAAGGTGATGAAGGGCATGGAGCAGCAGCATGAGATCCTCAAGCGCAGGCTGCCTGCCATCCTCGACGTCATCGCCGACGCCGAGCAGGCGGCAGCCCACAGGGAAGGGGCCGCGGCCTGGCTCCAGGCCATCAAGAAGGTGACCTACCAGGCGAATGAGGTCTTCGACGAGTTCAAGTACGAGGCGCTTCGTCGCAAGGCCAAAAAGGAGGGACACTACAAGGAGCTTGGCTTCAGTGTGGTAAAGCTCTTTCCCACCCACAACCGCTTCATATTCCGTAACAGGATGGGGAGAAAGCTCCGCAAGATTGTGCGGGCCATTGAGGTCCTTGTGGCTGAAATGAAGGACTTTGACTTTAAGCATCAGCAACCACTGCAGGCATACAGCCAATGGCGACAGAAGGATCATGATATCTTTGATCCAGGGAAAATCACTAGCAGATCGAGAGCCAAAGATAAGAAGAAACTTGTTGATATACTGGTTGGTCAAGCTAACAATGCAGATCTCACGGTTGTTCCCATCGTTGGAATAGGGGGTCTGGGAAAGACCACGTTAGCTCAACTTGTCTACAATGACACTGAAATTCAGAAGCATTTCAATTTGCTGCTATGGGTGTGTGTCTCTGACAACTTTGATGTGGATTCTCTGGCTAAAAGTATAGTTGAAGCAGCTCTCGAGAAAAGTGGTACAGAAGCAGCTACTTCCATGAGGACGAAGACACCGCTGGATGGCCTTCAGAATGTATTGAGCGGGCAAAGGTACCTCCTTGTATTGGATGATGTCTGGACACGAGAGGTTCATAAATGGGAGCAGCTCAAGGCCTGCCTTGAACGTGGTGGCATGGGGAGTGTGGTCCTGACAACAACTCGTGATAAAGGAGTTGCGAAAATAGTGGGGACTGTTGAAGCTTATACTCTCGGAGCTTTGGATGGACAATACATAAAGGAAATTATCGAGACAATGTCATTCAGTTGTTTGAAGAAGGGAGAGGAAAGGCCAGCCGTGTTGATGAATATGGTTGATGAGATTGTGGAGCGATGTGCTGGCTCTCCTTTAGCTGCAATGGCTCTGGGCTCTGTACTGCGTAACAAGACCAGTGAAGAAGAATGGAAAGATGTATCAAGCAGAAGCAACATTTGCACAGTGGAGTCTGGAATCTTACCGATACTCAAGCTCAGTTACAATGACTTGCCGCCACAAATGAAGCAATGCTTTGCTTTTTGTGCTATATTTCCCAAAGATTACGAGATTAATGTGGACAAGCTGATCCAACTATGGATTGCACATGGCTTTATTATCCAAGAAAAGCAAGTTCGTCTTGAAAACATTGGCAAACAGATTTTCAATGAACTAGTCTCAAGGTCATTCTTTCAGGATGTGAAACAAGTCCAGACCACAATCGGTGAAATTGAACAGGACGGGGCGTGTTCTGTCAGAAGTACATGTAAAATCCATGATCTTATGCATGATGTTGCACTGTCTGTAATGGAGAATGAATGTGCCTTGACAACTGAGGACCCAGGCAAGATTGGATATGTTGTTGCAACTGAGGAACCAAGTCAGAGTGAGTGGCTTCCAGACACGGCTCGGCATTTATTTTTGTCATGCAAGGAACCAGGAAGAAAATTGAATAGTTCTCTCAAGAACAGTTCTTCAGCCATCCAAACACTTCTGTGTGATAGCTTTATGAGCAGATCATTGCATCATTTGGCAAAATACAGCTCCTTGCAAGCATTACAGCTCCGTTTGTTGGGATCATTTCCGCTGAAACCAAAACATCTGCATCACCTGAGGTACCTAGATCTCTCAAGAAGTTTAATAAAAGCACTTCCTGAAGATATGAGCATTCTATACAACCTGCAAACGTTGAACCTCTCTGGCTGCGTATCTCTTCGTGAACTTCCAAGACAAATGAAGTATATGGCTGCCCTCCGCCACCTTTACACTCATGGTTGTCCAGAGCTGAAAGGCATGCCTAGAGACCTAAGAAAACTCACATCCCTACAGACACTTACATGTTTTGTAGCAGGTAGTGGCTCTAATTGCAGCAATGTTGGAGAGCTCGGGAATTTAAACCTCGGTGGTCAACTAGAGTTACATCATCTAGAGAACGTGACAGAAGAAGCTGCAAAAGCTGCAAACCTCGTGATGAAGAAGGAAGTAACAGAACTGACATTAAAATGGACTGTTGGATCGGATAAAGTTGTTGATGAATCTAGCAGTCGGGATGATGCAAAAGTGCTCGAGGAACTTAAACCTCATGATGGGCTGCATGCTATAAGGATACACACCTATGGAGGCACCACCTTTCCAACATGGACAACTATGTTGCAAAACATTGTCGTGATCCATATTTCTCATTGTAACAAACTGCAATGGTTCTTTAGCGGTGACATTAACACATCCTTTGCATTTCCAAATCTGAAGGAGCTTACGTTGCAAGAGCTTGTCTGCTTTGAGAGATGGTGGGAAATGGATAATGGAACGCAAGGAGAAGTGGTGATGTTTCCTCGGCTTGAGAAGTTGCGCATTAGTCAGTGTGAAAAGTTGACAGCATTGCCAGGGCAACCGACCTTCCCAAACCTCCAGAACACTCGTATTGAGAGATGTCCAGAGTTGACAACTAGAGTTGAATCACCAAACCTCGGTGTATTAAAGATGGAAGGACGTGACGTACAGTTGTTCCAGTGGGTAGCCAGGCATATGACTTCATTGACCAATCTGGAACTGCATAGCCTTGTAGACAGTACAGAAACAACCTCGGCGGCGGCTGAGCATGGTTTGAGGGAAGTTCTGTATTGCAAGGAAAAAGGGAATGATCATGATTTTCCTCTGACAGTTTTGGTGCTACAAAACTTCAAGCCAGGTATAACAGAGCTGTGTTCATGTTTTGTACACCTGCAAGATTTGTCAGTTTGGAGGTGCCATGCGCTCCTCCACTGGCCAGAAAAGGAGTTTGAAGGATTGGTATCCTTGAGGAAGCTTGCGATTCACCAATGTGAGAATCTGACTGGATATGCACAAGTTTCTACCGAGCCATCAACATCATCAGAAAAGAGTCCGCTCCTTCCACGTCTAGAATTACTAGTGTTAAGGAAATGTGAAAGTTTGGTTGAGGTCTTCAATGTCCCTGCATCTCTCAGGGTAATGGAAATTCTTTATTGCAAGAAGCTTGAGTCTATATCTGGCAGGAGGCTGCTGCAGGGACAGTCAGCATCGTCGATTCATCAAGGGCCATCTAGTATAGCAGAGGTGTCACCATCATCATCTGGAGATTGGGCAGAGAATTTGGAAAAACTGAAATTAGTCGAGTGTCATGGCTTAACAGGGGTCCTCCATCTTCCCTCGTCCCTGAAGGCTCTAGACATTGATAGTTGCAGTGGGTTGACATCTCTTGAATCTAGCTCAGGAGAGCTTCCATTATTGGAGTGCCTCTATCTTTGGAGTTGCAATAACCTGTTATCCCTACCGGATTGGCCACAAGCATACTCATATCTCCAATGTCTCTACATTATGAACTGCACTGTTATAAAGACGCTCCCTAGAAGCCTGCAGCAACGCCTGGGCACCATCCAGGAGGAACATGTAGATGCTCATTATTACGGAAGTAAGCATGCAGCAATTTCTTTGTTACTCCTTACTAGTGAGCTAATTGTGCTAGTTGGATCACTATAATAGCATCACTAGTAGTATGAGAGAAAAATGAAGCAAAGTAAATGTTCTTCAAACCTAAATTCGTCATTACTTAATTTATTGATGTTCCTTGAGTGTAATTTTTTGCATTATTAACCTGTGCAGATAAGCCAAGGCCTGTCCCTATCCTGCTCAAACCAAATACATGGAAATGCTCCATCCGTAGAGATTAGAGAGCTATAAACAGAATCGCAGGACGAGAATGCCAATATTTAAGTTATTCCACAGGTTTGTGATGAAATATGCCTATGCTGCCAGAACCCTTTGATTGGTCTTCTTATTTCTTGCAAAAAGAATTAAGCTGGTGGAATTGTTTGCAGAATTCTTCCAGCACATACATACGGGGAAGAGAGATCACTTGGGGGTGGAGCTATTCTCTTGCGAGACGCCCACAAGAAGTTGTTGTCATGCTGAACTGTAAGATCCGTAATCAGAAAGTGCTTCTAACACTATTGGCTATCAATGATTTCGTTCTGTTTCCGAAAAAAGATCTTGTTTGAATAATAAGTACTTGTATTTCCCCGCCTCTGTTTACCTACTGTCATGTCACTGTATTTTATTTCCAACAAGTATGGTGGTAGTCTGCCCTGGGCAGTGTCAATTTTTCTATCAAAATCATGTTGCAATTTCCCAGTAATATCTATGGGCCTGTATAAACAGAGTACTGCCATTTACAGTCAGTATCCCGTTTACCGTGTATATCGGCAGTGTTATTTACAAAGCTGTTGATTTCCCCTCATACTCTGCACCGCGTTTTAGTAAGGTGATTATCCCAGATTGGGCAAACGACAGGTGCTGATTGTGAAGATATAGCTTGCCTGTGGATTAGCAAGAGGAAAAATGCTGTGATCAACATGGCTACCGCTGCAATGGTGTCGAAACAGAGGAATGACATTTCTCTTTGGGCGATGCACGTGGTCTGGTTTACAGGTTGTCTGGCACATCTGGAAACCCCAATGTTAACCTACTGCTGGGGAAGAGAAGAACTTCAGCCTCAGACCTTGTCGCGGTGGCCAGGCAGCTGTTAAAGACTGTTCTCTGAAGAATTAGGCTGCTCTGTTTTTTATTTCAGTTTCCGATGTTTCTTGCAGTGTTTCCTCGGCTGCCTTAGCAGCGATATGCATCTACCTGGAGCCTTTTGGCGCCTGTTACTATGCGATTCATTTTCAATGAAAATGGAACTGGGCGTGCGCCTTTTGATCAGTTTTTTATTTTTTTTTATTTTCAGTACAATCTAAGCTAGAGATATAAGATTTCAGTTTCTCAAGATACGGCGTTCACCCGAATCCATCCTTGACTTGTGCATACATGCTCCTTTGGTTATTGACCATCTTATGCATTTGAATCTGTTTATTACACACCTCATACTCTGCTTTTGTTTGTTTCTCAAGAACAGCTGCTGGAATATTGTTCTCAAAATGAGGCTAGGAACTTTGGTATACAAAATGCATAGCCATGAACTGCTTCAAATTATCAGTACTACCTAGAGAGCTGGGACTTCAAATTTTCAAGATATGATGTTCATCGCTAATATTGCCCTGCTACCGATCGTCCAGTAAATCAGCAACTTCGCAGCTCATACACGCAAGATGTATATTGTACAATAGCAGTGTAATAACATATACGTATAACATTACTTGATGAGGTGAGTTCATTAGTCTGGACAACGTTCGTAAACTGGTCCGGTGCTTTTTTTTGTTGTTGTCATTTCTCAGTAGTAGTACATACAGTACTAAATTACATCAATCAGGAGGGAGATAAAAAATCAAAAGCAAAAACAAAACGTTATACAGAAGGAGCTCTTTAAATTTAGGGTTTGTTCTATAGATATGTCAGCCTCCTAGCAGCAGCAGCAACATCAACAGACATAGCAGCAGACAGTTGTTCGTCGTCATCGTTGATCGTCGTCGAGGAGGGTGATGATCTAGAACCTCCTCCTGAACAATGAGCAGGTGAGCTTGATCAGCCAGCAAATCCAGCAAGCTCTGCACCTTCTCCCTGATCTGGAAATGCTGAGAACGACAACCAGAAAGTTCAGAAAAAAAAACATGCAAGAAGTTTAGAAAAACATTTACATTACTCTAAACAACCAATGAGGTACTGACTACTGACTACAACAGAATAAGCAAAATGTCTGAATAATTACAGGGTAGAATGCAATGAACACGACGATCAATTAGCCGTAGCCCGGTTAAGAAGAGAGGTTTATGGGAGTTGATAAAGGCTCAGATATGCTTATACCTGTGTATATTAAGTAGAAGCATATGCTTAATCAGAGAGATAATTTGAGAAAACAAAACCATGTCCAACTGTATGTTCTGTTAATCATGTTATATGTAGACACCAACTCTACTGCTGCTAGATAATTTGAGAAACTGAACTTGGAAGGGCTTACTATGTTAACATGTAATGTTGTGCGTAGACTGTAAATAGACCAAGGCACCCATACGGCACCAGCACCAGCGCCGGTTATGAAGCTGTGTTGCCGTTTGAGGTGTTGGTGCTGAAGCTGAATGCAAACGGAAGATGCAGGTGTTGTTGTTCCCTGCAAGCAAGTTAAGCTGGTGGTAATGATCCTGTACATGGGATGGAAGCTTGCGGTAAGGAATGCACAAGGAGCATCAACTAGAAAGAGCATCAGTAATACTAGGGAAAAGGCATTAAACAACACGAGCCTTGACATTTGGATTCTGTACATGCAATTGATCGGAAAGGATTCAGAAAACACTGGAGAACATACAACCGAATAATGATTGAAATAATCGAGGGCCTGTACTCACTTTAGTTTCAGCTAGGGCCCAAGCAAAAATCCTCTTTGGTATGCAGAGTTTTTTTATGTGCCATTCCCTGCAAGTGACCAGGAATGCATGCTTCAGACAAGTGACCAGAAATATATAATGCACTAGTAGATTGCATGACTGAAACTGTAAAGACTAAACAGCAGGGAAACAGTAACAAACATGGTGACCATCAGTTACGACAAGAAAACACTTATTGTGAAGAAGCATCAGGGCATGTAGACTAGCATGTACGTACTTAGGTAGAACTGTTGTATCCAAGCTCAAATGGAAAATCCAAACAGATAGAACGCATCCATTTCCTCATGAGCATAGCAATAATAGGGTATGTACAGATATTAGTACCAAACAAAAGCAAAGAGCAGCAGGAGATGCGTTGAGTCACTTGATTAACTAAGCTTCACATGGATATATTATCTCCAGCAGTAGCTAGTAAACTGCCACACAGATATGCACTAACATGCAACTTGCTTCAGATTCAAGTATTTCACTGAAGAAAACTGGAAAGGGTTGAATGCTGGAATCTCAGGGAAAAAATATTGCCAGATATATATTTAGAACATTACACTGTTGAGGATTATATCACGTGGGTGCAGAATAATCCCCATCAGAACAAATTTCTGTTAACAAATTACAATTGCATTATTAAAAGTAATCTACCAACGGTAGCTGATCAACGTCTGGGTCACTTTCATGTTCCATAAGCCGCAGATTCAACACTGGAAGTACCTGATAAGGTCAATGGATTATTTCTCCAGTTCATTCAGCTAGATATAGAAGAAAAACAAATGTTTAACAAGAAAAGCACTGCCATAGCATTGCAATTAAATCATTTACTTTTCAACTTTAAAGAAAAATAAATAATATGATGGTTCACTACTCAGTACAAATATAGTTAGTGAGACCACAGAACCAAATGCCCCATAGTGATATGGTTGATGCATTGTCAGCCTGAATGTGATAGTAAGACAAGGCAATACGGAGACTTTCTTCCCTCCTTTTAGAAAAAATACCTGTACATTTGCCCATTCGCACTATCTTAACACTTATTAATAAAAACTATGCACTCCCAGGTGTGCTGAATTTTTTTTACAGAAGTGCGACTAGGTGTTGGCAGATCATATTAAAGCTCCTAGGTTTTGGCAGATCATATTAAAATAAAAATACAAGAACCAGAAGTTTAGACATACCAAATAGTGCAACCTTTGGAGAGTGGACACACGCTGACACGCACATGGCTATTTACAGAAACACCATGGAAGGCAGGATATACTGGCATGAGTTTAGCTCATGCATCATAACCTTTTGGTACCTCTTAGCTAATATCTACATTACAGATATGTGCAATCTTAACCCAATCAAGTCCCTTATTCTTTTGGCATCGCTGTTTGAGCTCAGAGTGGCAATTGTTTATTCGTAGAGTCCTCAGAGAAGCAGGCATGTCAGGCAAACTCCGTATCAACTTCACATTGGATATATCGAAGGATTCAATAGAGCTCAGTCGTGCTACTTGTGGGGGCAGGCATATCAGATGAGAAGCATCAGACACTACTAGTTCTTTAAGTGCCTCATTTTGCAGTAACCACTCCTCAGGCAAGTGTCTCAGTTCAGGACCACCAGCAATTATAAGTTTCTTGACACACGACATGCTTCGTAATGGCTCACTTAGCAAGAGTGACGGATTGTCAATATCAAGCTCAGTCAGGCTAGACAAACTAGCAGGGTCATCCACCCTCTCAACGGATAGATCTGCAGTGATCTTTTTGCATCCCTGGATTTGCATTGACATTAGTGATGGACTCCCATGGATCCCACTGATTGAAACTAGCTCTTGGCAATCCCATATGGACAAGTTTTCAAGATTTGTCAATCTTGCAAAGGCTTCAGCCAAGGGAAGAGATGTAATTGCACAATTACCAAACACCATATTAGTTAACCCTGCCAAACATGCAAACACTTCTGAAGGGAAAACTGACAGTGCACAACCATCTAAAAATAGCATTGTCAATGAATTAAGACCTTTCATTGAATGAACTAGTGGCTGTTCAGCTTCACCGCACAATCCGAAAATGATGGTTCTCACGGTAGGGGGCAACCTGATTTCTCCTGTCACCAAATTTGAGCATTTCACTACTTCAAAGGTTTCCAGGGAGGCAAGTGAACCAAATGAATCCTCCGGTAGACATGACAAGCTTGCGCATTGTTGGATGGACAACTCCACGAGTGCAGATAGAGAACACCCCTGCCATAAAGTTTCTAAACTTTGGCAGTGGGAAATCATGAGCTTAGAGAGAGCCAGGTCCAATGATGGTGACGAGTTTGTATCAGAACTCCCAAAAAATGTTGGCATAGCCAATAGGCCAGCATTATGGATTTCAACATGGCGAATACTGGTAGGTACACTTGGCAATGTTCTCAGCGCCTCACAGTCACGCACTTTCAGCATCTCAAGCCTAGGGAATACATTCTTACCCTCCAATCCAACCCATTCCAGGCATTTTGGCATGCTTTCAATCTCTAGCACCTTCAGACAGTGCAATCCACAGGGATTTTCACTTCCATAAAATGAAGAATCCACACCCTCTACTAATTTCATGTTAATTATGTAAATATACTGTAGAGAATGTAACTGCCCAAGAGGTGGAAGACGCTCCAATCTTTCACAGTCACGTATGTGAACATATGTCAAATTAATGAGTGTGGGATTTTGCAGCCAACATGGAGATCGAGAACCAGGATATCCTTCAATCCTCAATTTATGGGAATTGCGGTGTGGTTCAAGTTTGTCGAGAACCAACTCAGCTTGGCTTGGCGTGCATGAATTTGAAGAGCCTGGAGACCAACTTAATGTTACTGCTGACAGACACTTTTTCTGGTTCAACATAGCTTCAGCAGCTTCTTCTGCGCTGTTTACCTTGTCAAGACCAGAAACATATAAATGACGGATGTTTGTCAGATTCTTTAGTTCACCAATAGTGTAACCACCTTCTTGTTTGATGCAGAAACCATATAGCTCATGGAGGGAAGTAAGCTTTCCTACAAAAGGAATTGTTGGTATTATCCCGTAAGATAGTTGTAGATGACGTAAGTTAACTAGGTTGCACACTCTGTCCATTTCCTTTTTCTGAGGAGCTGTGAGTTGGGGATCATCATACTTCATTACTTGTAAGTGATAAAGCTTGTACACAGGCTTGGGAAACCAACAGAAATGCGTCATTTTTTTCCGGCCCCACTTAAGAGACAAATAGCGAAGGTGCATTAAACCACGCATCGAATCAGGAAGCTTACACTGTGAGTTTGTTATTATGGATAACACTCGTAAGCTTCTGGCCACACCCAACACTTCACTGAGCATGTGCACTTGATCTGCCTCGTGTTGGTCTTCAAAATGCATAAGAAGTGTGCGCAGTCTCTTTGCATGAGAGATCTGTTCAACAACAGTAGGATTTATCATGTGAATGCATATATGACGGACAGTCTTCGGAATACAACCAGAGAAATTTAAGTCCACTCTTGTGCATTCACTCGCTGACACAGACCGGGCCAACTCATGCAAGAGATCATGCATGGCAAATTTTTCTTCATAATATTCATCATATAAACAGCATTTTATAATGCGACTATCATGAGGCTCTGTTTTGATATCAAAAAAGGACTTTCTAGATAATGTGTCTAAATACTCCATTCCAATATCCTCTAGCTGTATTGTGTCATCCACCAATGGCTGGATCAGTCCTGAACCCATCCACAAGTACACCAATTCTTTCTTTGTGAACTCATAGCCTTTGTGAAATAAGCTGCAATACCTGAAACAAACCTGCAAATGTGTTGCTAAATGTTGATAACTTAGCCTCAACACCGTCATAATCCCTTCACTGCCCTGTTGTGCATTATGAACACCCGAGTCCAAAATTCTGTTCCACGTGCTACTATCCTTGTTGCCGTTCAACAATCCACCGAGAACTTTTCCTGCCAATGGAGAACCACTGAGTTTGTTTACCATTTTCTTGCTGATCTGTTGTAGGTTCCTATAATCATCAGGATTGACACCGAAAAATGCATGCCTGTTCAAAAGAAGCAGGAGGTCAGTTTCTTCCAAGCCAGACAATGCTAGAGAGTGGCATTCCACCTGTAGTGTTCTTTCCCCCTGCACTGCTCTTGCAGCAACATCAGCTACCAACTGCATTCGGGTTGTCAGCAGGATCTTGCTTCCTTTCTTCCCACATCTCAATGGACACAAAAAATTCGCCCAATCCTGATACCTCTCATCATTCCATACATCATCCAGCACAAGGAGAAAGGTCTTGGAACTCAACCTCTCCTTGAGTTCTTTCTGGAGTGCATTTAGACTAACCATGGGTGCCTCTCCTCCGGTCATGTCCTCAAGGATCTTTCTTGTTAGTGCCTGAATGTCGAAATCGTGAGAAACACAAACCCAGATGATGAAATCGAAGCGGTCTTTGACATCTCTAGCATTGCATACATCTTGAGCAAGTGCTGTCTTCCCTATTCCACCTATACCAACCACTGAAAACACGGCAATGTTATCGCCGGCACCACTTTCAGGCTTGGTCAACCACTGGACTATAACCTTCGTCTCTTCCTCTCTGCCAAGCAGAGGGCCACGAGACAGCGAGCTTGTCTGGCGCGAGTTTCTGAACTCCACATCCTGTTTATGTTTCTTCATCGTATCGTTGTTCAAGTGGCTGAGAACCTGCAAGAAACGCTCTACGCCAGCCGCGACACCATCTAGGGTGGTGACTGAATTTCTCAGCCTCTCTAGTGACCCTGTGTTGAATGCACGATTGAGCCCTTGGATGACCTTGCGCTTGTACTTACTGACAGAGCCACGCACCTTGTTATTCTCTTGCCTTTTCACCCCCTCCTCCTCGAGCCTGTAGTACTCGAGCTCATCGACGGCGTCTTCGGCTTCCTCCACGGCATCTCTGAGCTGCCACAACCATCCATCCAGCGCGTTGCTCTGACCCCTGATTTCCTCCGTGTCAACGGCATCAAAGACGACCTGGATCTGTGGAAGCAGCCTCTCTAGCCTCTCTCTGGCACTCTTGAGCCCTCCGGCTTTGTGGCTGTCCTTGAGATAGTCAAAGGCCTTGTTGACAATGTTGGTGATGATTGACGTTGCAATGGCTTTGCCGGCGAAAACCGCGGCGGCGGAGGCCATGGCTGGGTTATTGGGGGACCCACGGCCGGTGAAGGAGAGGCTGCAGAGGCGAGCACACCGCAGCGGGCGGACGATATGGGCGCCGCTCGAGGAAGATGCTGGCGGACGAACGGCGCAGCTTTGAGGTGGCGATGGCGGAGGAGCTGGCGGCACTCGTGGATGAACCGATGCGGGCGGCCGGGGCCCAGTCCAATCGCAGAGACGGCGTGCGAGCCGAGCTCCGCTCAGATCGGAGAACTTCCGGACGAGGGCAGAGCAGGTGTGGTGGCCGGAGACGCTCGGTGCCGGTGGATATGCCGGCGGGCGGCGCAGCCTGCAGGCGGCGGCGGTGGCCGTAGTCAGAGGAGCTAGCAGCGCTCGTGGATGGACGGGAGATGGCGGCGTACCGATGCGGGCGGGGTGGTGGGGGCGCGCGACGCGGGCGGGTGGTGGACGAACGCAAGGGGATGCACCACCCGCTCAGCGCTAAGCTCCTCGTCTGATCCCCTCCGGCGCGGCGGCACCCACCGGACCTGGCACCTCCCCGGCGGCGTGCTCACCCTCGCCGCTCCGCCTTCTGATGCGCACCTGGTCAACTCCTCGTCTGATCCCCTCCCTCCCTCCGGCACCCAGCGGCTGTTGACTTGTGTAATTCTGTTTCGCTTTGCAATCTCCGTCTCCATCTCCACTACTATTTAAACAATTAAACATGAATTTTCTTACGTGCACCCTGCAATTAGTCCCACAATACCACACAAACCAATCAGCATCGCACGATTAGACTCACAACTTTTAATCTAACAACCATCATTTATGTAATAACGGGATGGTGTAGATTTAGCAATTACCAATGACAGACCATACTCCACCAGCAAAGGAGTATTGGTTGGCCTATAAATGCCGCAACCCACAATCTTTTCCACTATTATTTGAACAGTTAAAGAATTTTCTTACGTGCATCCCGCAATTACTCCCACAACACCGCACAAACCAATCATCATCACACGATTAGTCTCACAAATTTTAATCTAACACCTGTCATTTATCTAATAACGAGATGGTGTGGATTTAGCAATTTCCAATGACTGACCATAATCCATCAGCAGAGGAGTATTCGTTGGCCTATAGATGCCGCAACCCACAATCTTCTCTACTACTATTTAAACAATCAAACAGAAACTTCCTTACGTGCACTCCGCAATTAGTCTCACAACACCGCACGAACCAATCAGCATCGCACGATTAGGCTCATAAATTTTAATCTAACAGCCATCATTTATATATATATATAATAACGAGATGGTGTGGATTTAGCAATTTCTAATGATTGACCATACTCTACCAGTAGAGGAGTATTCGTTGGCCTGTCGTCGCCTATCTCGCTCGGTGACTGCGGAGAGCGGAGAGTCTGTGCCTTGGACGCGCTCCTCCTGCCTCCTTGTATCGTTTGTGGTCGCTGGGCGAGGTCTCCATAAAAGGAAGTGCGAGATCTCTTTGGAGGAACGGACGTAGATCGTGTGTCAACTGTCAAGAAGAGACGGAGGGTGCTTGAGAACGTACTGGAGGCGAGATGGGACTCCACCGTTCATTCCCCAGTGGCTTGATATGTACTCTATTTATGATGACAGATGGATGGCTTTGTCGATGCAGATAACAGAAGACGAACACGAACCAACGCGTACGAAAGAGAAATTAAATAAGGCTTCATTAGTTCGGTGGAGAAGATGAATACACTGGTAGAAAAAGGGCCTATAATTCCGGTTCGTAAGGGTCTTTAGTCCCGGTTCCTGACTAAAGTGTCGGTACTAATGCCCCGACCCTTTAGTCCCGGTTCAATCTAGAACTGGGACTGATGGGCCTCCACGTGGGCAGTGCGCAGAGCCCAGGCAGGAGACCCTTTGGTCCCGGTTGGTGGCACCAACCGGGACCAATAGGCATCCACGCATCAGCATTTCTATGGCTGGGGTTTTTGTTTTTTTTTGAAAGGGGGGGTTGGGGGGTTAATTTAGGTGTTTCATATATTGTGTTAGCTAGCTATAATTAATAGAGAGAAGTGTCCTCTCTTATGTCCGTGCTTGGTCGACGCTACGTACTATACATACGTATAGAGAGGACTAGACACGCTGGCTAGCTAGTAAGCAAAAGAAGGAAACAGAAGATCGTCATGAACATATATGCATACAGAGAGAAGTGATATCGACCACCTCTCCTTCTCCGAGAGATTGGTCGAACAACAAGTTCTCGTATATCTATCTGACACTACCGGCTACATATATACAATAATTATCTCTTACAATATAATCATACAGACTCAGGGTTCACATAGAATTCTCCGTCTTCAGGGATCACGTGGTCAAGAAAGAATGTCGCCAATTCCTCTTGAATTGCTCGCATGCGAGCTGGTGCTAGGAGTTCATCCCGCTTCCGAAACATCTAATTTAAAGAAGGGGGTCAATACATATATATATGAATGAATGAAACTCAACACAAATGATGGTAATAAAATAAAATTGTGAATGTTGTTATTTACGTACTTCATATTGTTCGTCAGTGTAGCCCCGCTCACAGGTCGTGTGGCGGATGGACTCGCAAACATAGTATCCACATAAATCATTCCCTTGTTCCTGCCACAACCACTTTACAAGAAATAGAGGTTAATCAAACTGATAAGCAAGAATGCCAAATGGTATTGATGAAACTAGCGCTTGAATGACTAGTAGATGCGCTTAAAATGCTACTATAGTACTTACTTTCGGGTGTCTAAATTGCAGCTCCTTCGGCAGTCCCGGAGCTTTTCTGGTGAATTTTCTCCAAACCCTGCCGGACAAAGAAAATAATTACTTGATATATCAGGAAATGAACAAAGTTGCTGATATGGTGGATAATGATCGATTTAACTTACTTCTCGAGTATTTGAGTCATGTCTGCATAGTCCTGGGGATCTTTTCGTCTTGAGTCTAAGACAGTTACTAGTCCCTGCTCAAGCTTAATCTCTAGGAGAATATAGTGGAAACTGCACACGCATGCATAACTCATCAATTACATTACTATAACCTTGACTAATATATAAGGGAACCGAATACGCACAAGACAGTAACACTCACTTGAAGTTGTAAGGAAAGAGTATTATATCTTTGTTTTCATTTATTACAAACGATCGTAGCAAGTTGGCCTCGGTAGCTGCGGCATGAAATTTAACCTGAGTTGCATCTATGAGATATGTGTTAATGAACCCAATATCACCGACTTGTCTTTTCTTCAATTCGGCGATCTTCAATCTGCATAATATAGTGAGGATGATTATAAATACATGCAATGAAAGAGCTAAGCTATATAGAGAAACTTAATGACAGAAGTAGTACTACTTACAGACAGTAGCAGGCGACCGTTGTTTTATCGAGGGCCAATTGATTGAAAAACTGATAGAACTCCTCAAATGGAACAGGCAACAGATCAATTCCAACGAGGTCATGCTCCTTTTTAACTTTCACATACAAAGTACTCCTCCCCCCAGAGTCTCTGCGGATTTTCAAGTACCAATCATGCAATCTTGGCATCATCGTTGATAGAGATCTTTCATCTTTGACGAGAGGCTTCACGTACTTGTATCTTTGTATCTGCATGTCCATGGGTTCATAATGTACTTCGTCGGGCAGGTAATCTGCAAGATTGCTATAACCGGGAACCATCCTCGGATCATTAGCGACGTTGTGGCTAGGCACCTTGAGCGGGGGGCACGATTGCTTCGCTTGTTCGCCGAGCTGCGCAATTTGTTTCCCAGCTCGTCGTTCTTTCAGCCTTTGATCACTGACAGTACTTCCCGACCGCTCCGCTTCGGCAAATTCCTTTCCAATAATGCGCTCATAGTTTCCTTTCGGCGGAGACTTCGGTGGTTTTGTAAGGGCAGCCAGAGTGCGCTTCACTTTCACCGGATCTACCTTCTCCTCCGGAGGTGGATGTCTCTTTGCTCTCAACCCTTGAAACTAGTCATCCACTTCGGTTCGCGCGATCTCGGCGTTCTCCTCCGGCGTCCTCTCATATGGTAACTTCTCTGGAGTCTTCAGAGAAGGACCGAATCTGTATGTCCTCCCACCTCTGGTTGTACTGCTAGACGCCGACCGAGCAGACGGAGCGGTTGTCTTCTTTACTTGCTTACGAGGCGGAGGAGAAGGACTACGACGCGCCGGAGCAGCTGGAGCGGCGGCAGGTCTCTTCCGCCCTTGCTGACGAGGCGGAGAAGGAGGAGGCTGGCTGCTCGGGCGCGTCGGCGCAGGCGGAGAAGGAGGCGGAGTGCCGCCACGCGCCGGAGAAGGAGCCGGCCGAGGGCCCTGATCGTGACTCGCCGGAGGAGGAGGCGGTGGAGGAGGCGGAGTGCCCTGACTCGCCGGAGGAGGAGGAGGAGGCGGAGGCGTCCAGTTCGGAAGGTTGATGAGCTCCTTCCTCCATAGGCATGGAGTCTTTAGAGCAGACCCCAGCCGAGTCTCCCCTTCACCGGTAGGGTGGTCAAGCTGGAGGTCCTCAAATCCCTCCGTTATTTCATCCACCATCACCCTAGCATATCCTTCTGGAATCGGCCGGCAGTGAAAAGTTGCGCCGGGTTCAGTAGGATAAACAGAGCCAACAGCCGCCTTGACCTTCAAATTCATCCATTGCGTCATAAGGTGGCAATTTTGAGACTCCGTGATAGCATCCACGGGATAG
Source organism: Triticum urartu (assembly GCF_056163025.1). Taxonomy (NCBI): domain Eukaryota; kingdom Viridiplantae; phylum Streptophyta; class Magnoliopsida; order Poales; family Poaceae; genus Triticum; species Triticum urartu. The sequence goes on from NC_141879.1 coordinate 722,282,000, forward strand.
CTGGCAGGAGCCGTCAAGGCATGCTCCGGCTGAAGCAGCTCGGTGGAAGCCACACTCCTTCTGCGCTGAGATGGCGGGGTAGCTTCGCGGGAGGCTTCGGTAGTACGTTTGCTGCGATTTGCTTCTCGTTCCTCTATCGCGTCTACCCTTGCTTGTAGCGCCTGCATTTGGGTCTGCTGCACTTTTTTCCTCCTCTCATGGGATTTGTAACCGCCTGCGTCCGGAAACCCAACCTTCCACGGAATGGATCCTGGCATGCCTCGTGTCCGTCCAGGGTGCTCAGGATTCCCGAGGGCCATTGTGAGCTCGTCATTCTCTCTGTCTGGAAAGAACGTCCCTTCCTGCGCTGCTTTGATATACTGCTTAAGCTTACTGACTGGTATGTCCATTTGATCGTTCGTCCAAATGCACTTCCTTGTTATAGGGTCCAAGGTTCCGCCAGCCCCGAAGAACCAAGTCCGACAACGGTCTGGCCAGTTAATTGTCTCTGGTTTGATCCCTTTATGAACCAGATCATTCTCAGTCTTGGACCACTTAGGCCGGGCTACGAGGTAGCCACCTGACCCCGTGCGATGGTGAAGCTTCTTCTTTGCAGCATTTTGCTTGTTTGTCGCCGACATCTTCTTACTCTTTTCCGATGTCTTGTGGGCCACAAATGCGGGCCAGTGATCTCTGATCTTCTCATATCTGCCCTTGAATTCTGGTGTCTCATTATTTTCGACAAACTTATTCAGCTCTTTCTTCCACCTCCTGAATAGTTCTGCCATCCTCTTCAGAGCAAAAGACTTGATTAATTTCTCTTTAACTGGGTTCTCTGGATTATCCTCTGGCGGTAGGGTGAAATTTGACTTCAGCTCAGTCCAAAGATCATTTTTCTGCATATCATTGACATAAGACACCTAAGGGTCTTCTGTAGCCGGCTTAAACCATTGCTGGATGCTTATCGGGATCTTGTCCCTAACCAGTACCCCGCACTGAGCAACAAATGTGCTCTTTGTCCGGAGGGGTTCAATAGGTTGGCCGTCGGGCGCGATTGCTATGATCTCAAACTTTTCATCCGAGCTCAACTTTTTCTTCGGGCCTCGTCTCTTTACCGAAGTTGTGCTCGATCCGGAGGGCTAGAAAAAAGAACAAAGACTTAATTAATATGTGTACATACCAAAACAATGAATGCATCAATCAGCTAGTCAGCATAGGCTTAACTAATATATATACCTGGCCGGACTCGGTTCGGTCACCGGAGCCGTCATCACGGTCTCCTTCTTGCACCGGCATTGGGTCACCGGAGCCGTCCTCATGTTCTTCTTCTTGCACCGGCATTAGGTCACTGTAGCCAGCTTGTTCACCCTCTCCTTCCATACCATCGGTTTCGTTGAGAAAAAAACGAGATGGCATCACTTCCTTCTGCGATTATGTCCCTCAACAACGCTTCTTTTGCTTCGTCTAGGGCGGTGTCCATAGTTTCTACAAATATTTACAACATGGCAATTATTATTCAAACATGACAGATGGATATATTAGTGCCAAACGTAGAACTAGCTACCTAATCATAGTAAGCTATCGGGAGGGGGTATATATCGACAACGACAACACTACATCTATGTCCCTCGATGACCCTCGTTCCCGATAAAAAAATAGGAAGAAGAAGAAAAAAAGAGGAGAAGAAAGAATAGAGGAGAAGAACTCCTCTATTCTTTCTTCTCCTCTTTTTTTTCTTCTTCCTCTTCGTTTTTTATCCTCTTCTTCCTCTCATGTTCGAGAGGATCGCCGAGGGGTCGGGAGGTTGCCTAGTGTCAAAGGATTCAACAAAACCATGTCTTCATCATTAGGCGAAAGTAACATGTGCATGATGGTACGAAGCTCTTCAAAGTTGTTCTGGAATGAAGTCCCAGATAGGATAATTCACTTTTTGGTAGAAAGTTCAGAAAGAGCCTTCCGAATATCGCTATTTGGAAGGCCTTTGCTGAATTCGTACCAAAAGGCGGATTATTCTATCCGGGACTCATTCCAGAACAACTTTGCAGAACTTCGTACCAACATGCCCTGGTTACTTCCGGCTAATGATGAAGGCATGGATTTCTTCAATACTTTGACACTAGGAAACCTCTCTCGACCCCTCGGAGATCCTTGACCCCTCGAACCCTGGAACCTCGACCCCTAGACGACCCTGGAACCCTCGACCCTCGATCCTATAGAACCCTCGAACCCTCGACCCTGAAACCCTCGACCCTTGACCCCTTAACGACCCTCGACCCTCTACCCTAGTTCCCGACCCTCGACCCCTCGGCGATCCTCGATACCCTCGTTCCCGATAAAAATTAAGAAGAAGAAGAAAAAAAAGAGGAGAAAAAAAAGGAGAAGAAGCTCCTCTATTCCTTCTTCTTCTCCTCTTTTTTTCTTCTTCTTCCTCTTCTTCCTCTCCTCGTCTTCTCCTTCTTCTTCTCCTTCTTTCTCTACTTATTTTCCTTTTCCTTATTTTACTTTTTCCTCTCCACTAACATAAAATGCACTAACCTAAAATGCAACAAACATAAAATGCACTAAATCGATCAACTAACCTAAAATCAGTGATAAAATGCACTAACCTAAAATCGATATCCACTAACAACTTAAAAAAATTAATACATATATGAAAAAATGCATATATGAAAAAAAACATCATCATATCATCAACAGAAAAAAAAACATCATCATATCATCAATAGAAAAAAAACATCATCATATCATCAACAGAAAAAAAATCATCATATCATCAACATCATCATATCATCAACCTAAAATCAGTGATAAAGGGCGCCGGCGGCCGGACCGAAGGTGGCGGCGTGTGGTCGGGGCGACGGCGACGGGGTTGGGGAAGGGGCGGCGCGCGCGGCGACGGCGACGGGGTCGGGGAAGGGGCGGCGCGCGCGGCGACGGCGATGGGGTCGGGGAAGGGGCGGCGCGCGCGGCGACGACGACGGGGTCGGGGAACGGGTGGCGCGCGCGGCGACGGCGATGGCGACGGGGTCGGGGCAGGGGCGGCGCGCGCGGCGACGGCGATGGTGTCGGGGCCGGCAGGGGCGGCGGGCGCGGGGCGACGGCGACGGGGAGCGGGCGACGACGGGCTCGGGGCGGCGACGACGACGACGAACGGCCTGGGGGCGTCGGGGCGAATGGGAGCGGTTGGCCAAAATTTCACAAGTGTTGGCTTATATAGCCAGAGCAATGGTCCCGGTTCGTGCTACGACCCGGGACTAATGCTCCCTTTAGTCCCGGTTTGTGCCACGAACCGGGACCAAAGGCCAATTTTCAGCAGCCCAAAGGGCGGGAAGCGGCGGCCTTTGGTCCCGGTTGGTGGCACCAACCGGGACTAAAGGTGGGCATTGGTCCCGGTTGGTGCCACGAACCATGACCAATGCCCCCTTTAGTCCCGGTTGGTGCCACCAACCGGGACCAATGGCCTTGTGCTGCCCCGCGCCCAAAAGTTTAGTCCCACATCGCTAGCTGAAGGGCGCCGGCACTTGTTTATAAGCACCGGTGTGCCTCCCCATTCGAGCTCCTCTCTAATGCAGGCTTTCGGGCCTAAACTTGCTACTGCCTGTGGGCCTATTGGGCCTTTTGCGGGCCTGAATCCTGGCCCATGGAGGGTTTCTAGTCGTATTCAGGCCGTGGAGGCCCAGTAGGTGGCATTTTTTGGTTTTTTCTTTTTTATTTCTAAATTTTTTTGGTTTTTTATTTTTTTATTTCTACTTAAAACTAAATACTTACAGTTTTTTAGTGATTTCTTTTTTCTTTTAGGTCACAAAAATTATAAACTTTCTGTTAGTGCCATTAGTTTTAAATTTTGAATAGTTTAAATTTGAATTTTTAAAAATTTGTGTGAATCACTAGTTTATGAATAACTTTACTATAAAAATAGAATTTTTATTTATTTATTTTTTATTTATACTTACAACTAAATACTTATAGTTTTTTAGTGATTTCTTTTTGATTTTAGGTCACAAAAATTATAAACTTTCTGTTAGTGCCATTAGTTTTAAAATTTTGAATAGTTTAAATTTGTATTTTTTAAAATTTGTGTGAATCACTAGTTTATGAATAACTTTACTATAAAAATAGAATTTTTTTTCTTTTTTGCTATTTATTTTTTATTTATACTTACAATTAAATACTTATAGTTTGATTTTAGGTCACAAAAATTATATTCTTTTTGCTATTGAAGAATATTATAGTTTTATTTTAGTTGATCATAACATAATATTTTAATTGATTGTTTTTATTTTCATAAAAGTTTTGTAGTTCATTCTGTTTGCTATTAATTCATTCTTTGAGCTAAATGACTGAAATTGGAAAGCATTTAAAAATGAACTCCGAAAAGGTTGAAAGTTGGCATGGTATCATCATTTCACCCACATAGCATGTTCCAAAAAGTAGAGAGGGTTACGACAAAAACTTGATGCACTTCGTGTACAGAATGGACAATCACTTTCGAAGTATCAAAGTTTCGGACAATAACTGCGCCACATCATTGGCTAGGACGAATGGTTCGTCTGTGTACCCAAGATTGTTTAGATCCACTGTTGTCATACCGTACTGTGGGTCTACCTGTACCCCGCCTCCTGACATATTGATCCATTTGCCTCAACACATAAAACCTTGAACCATAAGACATGAAAGCATTTCAAATGAACTCTGAAAAAGTTGAAAGTTGGGATGGTATCATAATTTCACCCACATAGCATGTGCATGTACAAAACGGACAATGGTAGCATGTTCGTCTGTTACAAATTTGGCATGGTATCATCATAATAGTTGCGGGAGAACGTCTTCACTTTTTCTTCGCTTGTGTCGTTTGCTTATTGCGCCGTAACCATGGATAATCTTCATTATTTATCAGGATGCTTGGGTCAGCCTTGACATTGAAGGGAGGAATTTCATGAAACTTTTCATAATCTTCAGACATGTCTGTCTTGCCGTCCACTCCCAGGATGTCCCTTTTTCCTGAAAGAACTATGTGGCGCTTTGGCTCATCGTATGATGTATTCGCTTCCTTATCTTTTCTTTTTCTCGGTTTGGTAGACATGTCCTTCACATAGTCTGGTTCCTCTTGATCTTCACCATCGTCATCATCGGGCACATCGTCTGGTTCCTCTTGATCTTCAGCAGCTTCACCCATGGCAGCATCATTGGGCACATCGTCTGGTTCCTCTTGATCTTCACCAGCTCCCCCCATTGCAGCATCACCGTATTCAGGGGGCACATAGTTGTCATCATACTCTTCTTCTTCGCCGTCTTCCATCATAACCCCTATTTCTCCGTGCCTCGTCCAAACATTATAGTGTGGCATGAAACCCTTGTGAAGCAGGTGGGAGTGAAGAGTTTTCCGGTTAGAGTAAGACCTCGTATTCCCACATTCAGTGCATGGACAACACATAAAACCATTCTGCTTGTTTGCCTCAGCCGCATCGAGAAACTCATGCACGCCCTTAATGTACTCGCGGGTGTGTCTGTCACCGTACATCCATTGCCGGTTCATCTGCGTGCATTATATATAATTAAGTGTCCAAATTAATAGAAGTTCATCATCACATTAAAACCAAAGTGCATACATAGTTCTCATCTAACAACATATAGCTCTCCAGAGCATCTAATTAATTAAATCATACATTGAAACTATGTAAAACATTTCAATGCGAAAACAAATGCGATCATAATCGCAACCAAGGTAACAATTGATCCAACGGCATAATGATACCAAGCCTTGGTATGAATGGCATATTTTCTAATCTTTCTAATCTTCAAGCGCATTGCATCCATCTTGATCTTGTGATCATCGACGACATCCACAACATGCAACTCCAATATCATCTTCTCCTCCTCAATTTTTTTTATTTTTTCCTTCAACAAATTGTTTTCTTCTTCAACTAAATTTAACCTCTCGACAATAGGGTCGGTTGGCATTTCCGATTCACATACATCCTAGATAAATAAAATCTATGTTACGTTGGTCGGCATAATTTTCATAAACAATAAATGAACCAATAGTTATAAAGATAATATACATACCACATCCGAATCATAGACAGGACGAGGGCCGACGGGGGTGGATACCAAAACCATCGCACTATATAAGATGCAATAATAAATGTAAGAAAATGATACAAGTATCTATCTAAACATACAAGTACGAATATTTTTCCTTTCAGAAAGAAGATAAGAACAAGAGGCTCACCATGGTGGTGTCAGTGATGAGATCGGCGCGGGTGATCGACGGCGGTGAAGACGGGGACGGGGCGTGACGGACCGCTAAATCTAGACAAATCTCGAGGAAAATGGAGCTTGGAGGTCGAGCTTTGAGAGGAGAAAGCTTAAGTAGTGTGGCTCGGGCATTCCATCGAACACCTCATGTGCATAGGAGGTGAGCTAGAGCACCACAAAGCCCTCTCCCCCTCGGCCAGAAAAAACAGAGCACTGTGCTCTGCTCTTGCGCGAGGGGGTATATATAGGCACCTCATTGGTCCCGGTTGGTGGCATGAACCGAGACTAAAGGGGAGCCTTTGGTCCCGGTTCAAGCCACCAACCGGGACCAATGGTGGTGGGCCAGGAGCGAGGCCCATTGGTCCCGGTTCGTCCCACCAACCGGGACCAAAAGGTCCAGACGAACCGGGACCAATGGCCCACGTGGCCCGGCCGACCCCCTGGGCTCACGAACCGGGACCAATGCCCACATTGGTCCCGGTTCTAGACTGAACCAGGACTAATGGGCTGACCCGGCCTGGACCAAAGCCCTGTTTTCTACTAGTGATAGGATCAAGTGATGATGGTTCCTCCATTATGCCGGCGGCTGCAGGAAAATGGATGACATGGCACATGGATTAGTTCTTCTTTTGCTGAGTTGCCAGCTTTACTGAGGTGGATAGCCTGCATGCTTAGATAAATATACTCTTAGGTATATAGGATATAGGATTACAAGTAATCAATAGACGCGCTACAAATGCGAGACGTCAGATTGTGAGTTGTTGCCGAGTTAGGCATAGCCCAGCCACACGTCTCCCTATCTGATCGCCTAATATATTGGAGGCATCAGCGACAATTACCCTATCTGATCGTCTCATTTTTCATGTTGTTTCCACCTCAGATCGGTCGGGGTGCCTCCACCACTTCCTCTCTCTTCCAATCCTCCGCTCCTATTTGTGGTGTCACTTGGGGTTGATTTGCTGCTTTCTTACTCTCTTAAAGCCAAACCAAATAAATTTATGGTTTAGAATAAATTAAAATAAAAAAAATTATATTAAAATTTTATACTTTTTAAAACTTATTTTTACCATATTATAACCTTAACAAGTACAATTATCTATTGATTTACTTGCGAAGTTTAACCATGTAAAAAAGTACTAAATATTAACTATACAATTCTATGTCATACAACTGTATCGTACTAGGAAACCTGGATCTGCTAAATTTGAATTGTATGTTCTATGAGTATTTTTTTCTCTTTGAGTTAATTTTTGATGATTGTATAAATTATTTAATCTATACTCATAATTCTATGTCATACAACTGTAATGTACTAGAAAACCCGGATATGCTAAATTTCAATTGCATGTTCTATGTGTAATTGTTTCTCTTTAAGTTAATTTTTTATGATTGTATAAATTATATGATCTATACTCATATATTTGTGTGTGTATACATGTGCTCATATATATTATAATATCTTTAAGTATCACTGAGAGATCTATAAGATGTCTGACAAATATATATCGTATACTCATTTATTTGTGTGTATACATATGCTTGTATATATTTTAATATCTTTAAATATCATGATAGAGACCTCTAAGATGTGAAAAAAAAATCTTAATAGTGGCTTGTAGTTCATTATTAGGTAAACATATTTGTGGAAACTTCTGGAGTGTAAATTGAACAATTGACAAATATGTCTTCCAAGTTGAGCTCAACAATAAGTTGAAAACATTATGTCCGACCTATCGGCCAATCATGGTTGTTTCTATAATTCAGAATATGGGACCCTTCTCTGCTCAGGCCCTGAGGTGGTCTCTGTTTGCCCAACCTATGGGCCAATCATGTCCTTTCCTCCCAAACGTGGTGCCCCCTAATTCACGATCGTTTTCCTCCTCTAGATTGTTGCCATGTTTCATCAACTCCTTATCGCGGTGTTGGTACCTGCTATCACCGCTGCTTGTGAAGTGAATCCCACACACCATTAATCTAAGAAACTGGTCCAAGAGGGAGGAACCCCACGGAATTACATTAACAAGGAGGCAATAGCCTGTCAAAAGAGAGGAGGAGGCAAGAGACCTCGAGCCGACCTCCACGAATTTAAACAATGTTGTCAAGAACTTTTTATATCCCATATTTGATAATAGTGGAAGAAGATTTAGGTGGCTTCGGCCCGTAATTTTTACCCCAATTTGGAGGGTTTTCCAAGTTAAAAAATCTGGTGTCATATGTGTGTTGATGTTCTGCTGCTGTCCAGACATCGTTTGAGGAGCGTCTACTATGTTGCCAGAGTTATTTCTTGCATATGTGTTGTTGCATATTTTTCTTCCGTGCTAAGCAACGATCTTTGAAGGGGTGCTAAGATTACTTTGTTTCCGCTGCAGTAGGCCATGTGTGTATGCTAATTCTCAACAAGGAAGAAACAAGGAACATATGTACTTCCAATCCTTCAGAAGATGTCAAAGATTGAACAAGAAAGATCCGTGATTCCAATTATTCTGAAAACAAACTTCCTTTCATTACGTGATCCGAATCATTCTGAAATCTGTTATATTAAGTTGGAATTCTCTCAAGGTGTTAATTAGTTTTGTGATTATGTGTATATGTAATGGTAACCTGCACTTCATGGTCTTTGATGTTAACCTGTGTTGTGCACCCTGAATTTTGTATTCTGCGGTACATGTAGTGTGATGTTAACCTGCATCTCATAGTCACAATTTAATATTTTTTTGTTGCATTTCGTGCACATTCTCTAATGTGTACTCTCTCCGTCCGGTGAAGAGTGTACATCTAGCTTCAAAATTTGTCCATAAAAAAGTGTACTTCTATCTTCCCAATGCACTTTAAAGTAGAAACAAAATATTTCTCCCTCATCACACGGTAATCAAGATCAATATCAATCTACACATGGTCTTTTTAATTTCTACATGCACTTAGCTCATTGGGGGTTGGGTAATTAAAGATAAAAGAGATAGTGGCTTGCACCTTTCCAATGCATTTTTTTACTTAACTCCATAGTTTGTCTTAAAATCTCTAGATGTACACTCTTCACCAGACGGAGGGAGTATTCTATATACTGAAAATGAGAGATCGCATTTGTATATAACCTTGAAGAGTCGATCGTCTTCTGGCACCAGATGAGTCGGTGGTGCGCCGCCACTACCGCCCTACTGTCGAAGCCGGCTTGACTTCGTTACACATAGCTTGTTTGATCTTGCATTAGCACAGGGGGCTCCTTTTTCTGATAATGGGTGAATCGTATTGGCTTAAAATGTAGCATCAAGAAGATACATAACATAGTGAGCACACACCAGGCTTCTGCACAGCTAGGATGCGCATAGCCAACATCAACTCACACACGCGAAAAACGCCAGCAATTAACAAAGTCATATAAGACCAAAACTAAGCGCAAGCGAAAAAAAAGCTTCAAAGTGTTTAGATTTGTGATCAGCAAACTACAACAATGATCATATCTGTCGTGGTTTTGTCACGGCAGATGTCCTAGAGAAAGGACTTAGTCGTGGAGCCATCGCGACGGGTTAGCTTGAAGGGGTTAAAGCGGACACAAGGACGCAAGAGAGTTTATACTAGTTCGGCCCCTTCGATGAAGGTAAAAGCCTACGTCTAGTTGTGATGGAATTGATGGGGTTTCGATGACTAGGGAGCAAACAAGCTTCGCCTATGTCTCGAGTTGTTGTCTCTTGTCCTTAAACCGCCGTCGGGTCGTCCCCTTATATACACGGGTGACACCCGTCGGTTTACAGAGTCCCAACACCGGTCGATATTCGTATCCGGGTTGGTCTCTCCTTATTCCTAACTTATAATACAAGCTTATATACAATTCCCGGTTTATAGCTACAAGTCTTGAACCGGCTATGGGCCTTAGGCCCTCATCTGCCTTCTTGGGCTTTATCACTCTGAAACTACTGATGAAGTTGACCCGACCCAGATAGGCCGGTTTACACCCAGTAGTAATATCCCCAACATTAGGCCCCAGATTGATTTGAACAGGTTCATGTCAATCCTTTATCCAAAGCTTCATCTTCAACATCTTCTCACAAATTGGTGAACCGCCATGATGTCATCTTCTCGGATTGCTGTAAACCGGAGTGACGTCACCTGTCGTAACGAAGATATCCATTATGCTTCTTTGTTTAATAGATATGCGGAAATCGAGGCGACAGCTCCGTTCCGTAGCCCCTTAATCGCCATGCCTGACACATGCCCTTTGCCTTATAAATAGGACCGAAGGGTCATTTCCTTTTTCTCTTCTTCCCCTTCTGCTTCGTCTTCCTCGCATCGCCCGACTTCAGAGCTCCGCCGCCACCGTCGACCTCTGCCTCAACCTTGGCCGCTGCATCAACCTGGGCGCACCAGAGCATCGCGGCAACCTTCCGCGTCTTCCGCAGCTCCGGTAAACCTTCTATCCTTTCCCCCGCAGATCTGTTTTAGGGTTTCACAGTTCTTCAGTATTCATCGTCTGCTTCTTGCTCACCCGATAGATCTTTAGATGAATCCGCAAATCTTTATTCTGTGCAATGACAGTTGTTTGACCTTCGCCTTCACTTATGCCTCCCAAAACCATAGATCTATATGAACGTTTTTCTCATAGGTTCGGTACTGCTCCTTTTGAACCTCTAAGTATTTATCTCTTTTCTGAACTTTCTTCAGATCCAATGCTGTAAAGAAATCTTGTGAAACCTATTTCTGCGTACTTGTCCATCCGCAACCTCAGCTTTTCAATGCTTAGATCAGGCGGTTTAACCTTATAGAATTTTTTTCAAACCGGTATATGCCATTAGTCCCCTTGTTGAACCGCCAGATGTTGGTTGCTTCATGAAACTCCGGTTCAGATAGTTCTGTCTCCGGTTTAACAGTACACATACCAACGCACCTTGATTAAATGCATTTTTGAACCGGGATCTTCTATCTTGTAGATTCCATCATGGACAAGCAAGTATATGAGTGCAATTGGGTTCCTTCTCGCATCACAGAGGCTCAACTGGACGATTTAGTCCTAATTGGCGCTTTAGGCAGCAAAGATACCATCCATTGGAGGGCTCCTGGCAAAGAATGCCCTCCCACACCTCGAGAAGGAGAGGTTGTTGTTTTCGTAGATCACTTAGCCCGGAGCTTTAAGCCGCCTGGTTCTAAATTTTACCGGGATGTTTTAGCCGATTTCCAACTCCATCCACAAGACACTGGCCCCAACTCTGTTACAAATATGTGTCACTTCCAAGTGCTATGTGAGGTGTTCTTTCAAGAGGAGCCCACAGTGGAATTGTTCAGAGACCTTTTCCATCTAAACCGCCGTACTGAGTTTACTGATGGCTCTAATACGGAGTTGGGTGGCGTGGCGATTCAGAAAAGGAAAGAGGTCACATACCCTCACGCCAAGCTGCACAGCCACCCCAAAGAGTGGAATCAGACATGGTTCTACTGCAAAGACACCTCCCCTGCTGGTGAGAATCCCTTGCCTGGCTTTCGTCTGGAGCAGCTCATCAATACACACCCTTTTCCTCAAAGATTGACTGCCCAGGAGAGAAGCAAATATGCTCCCCAACTGTCAAAGCTCAGAGCCTTTATGGCCAACGGTTTAACAGGGGTTGATCTCGCTCGCTGCTGGATATCATGGAGCATACTGCCCCTTAGTCAGCGCTCCGGTTTGATGTGCGAGTATACTGACAGTGTTGATGACCCACTGCGACATTCAAAAATCCAGCTCTCCGATGAAGAAATCACAGAGGCTGTGAATAAGATGCTGAATGAACCGGAACACCTCTGCGCTAGAACCGGCTTGCTTCCGTTCTGTGCCACCAACAAACCGCCAGCTGTAAGACTTTGATTTTTCTTTTTGCTGAATCTGTTATTGATATGTCTGGTCATTGTTTAATATCAGTGTCTATGTAATCAGGGCAATGATCCGTTTTGGAGCAAAAAACTGCCGCAAGAGAAACCAGAAAAACCAGACAAACCGGAAATAGCAACTCGGCAAAAGACTAAAGCTGTGAAGAAGACTACCCACAGGAAAAGAACCACGACATCTTCTAATCCGGCCCCTGATGATGATGTGGATAATCCGGACCTTGAGGTAGAGCTTGACTCACTTGGTTTATATTTCATGCGTCTTATTGATGATGATATTTGTCAGGATGATGCCGAAGCCAGCCACGCGGATGCTGTAGAGGTAATTATTCTCTCTTCCGATTCAGAACCTTTGTATTCACAAAAAATCCATCAGGCAAACCGGAAAGTTAAATTTTCTCATCCTCTTGCTTATTTGGATCCTAAATTTCTTATGAAGACCCAACAACACGAAGCTCGTCGCACAACCCGGCACAGCGGCCAGGTAGTTACCTCCGCCGGTTTATCGAACAGTCCGGTTCGGAAACGCCATTTAGAGGTCTCTAATTTGCTTGTCAATGCTTGTCCTAAAGCGGGCTGCTTTCGTCAACCTCTTAATCCGTCTGACTCCGATTACCAGGTTACTTCCCACTCATCTTCTGGCGAGTCATCGGCTACTCAGCTGCCACCGCTCAAAACGGTGCTTGGGTAAGCTATACTTATTGTGATATTTGCAGTACATCGCCTTAGAACATATGCTGTATTTGATTTTGTTATTCTTCTCAGGGCCAAACCTAGGCCAAGCAAGAAGACCCGCCTGGATAAAGCGGCCGAAGAAGATGCCGTTCTTGAGCCAGGCAAGACTCCCGATCTTGAACGGTTATTCCTGAGGATATACCCAACGATCCGCTGCAGCAAGACGACGATCTTATTGCTGAAGAGAGACCTACTAATGCCTCAGGTCCTGTCAATCAGCCCACAGGCTCCATCCGGATTGAAAGCTCCACCGGTGCAGCAAAACCTACTGACAAGCCAACAGCTCTAGTGCAAACCGGCGGTACCAAGGATGATGAGGTTGTCATTACCGGTACTGGCCATACTGAGCCAAGCAACCCTGTCACTTTGTCCAAACATTTTGCCAAGGAAGAATTTGCTGCCTTTGGCAAAGGCAAGTGGAACGCTGATCTGACGACTTACGCTGCTCTGAACGCCCAAGATATCCATTCCGGCTATCTGAACCAGTTGTATACCAGTCGCGACTATGAAGCCGGTCTGGTTAATATGATGAAAGATAAATATGAGGTAACTTCCATATGCTCCTTCCTGCTTGTATGCTTCCATTCTTGCTGACTCTCGTAGCCCCCAAGGGCCGGTTCAACTTAGCGTAGTTAAACCGGTACTTTAAGTAATTGAAATTGTCGCATCAGAATATATACGAGCAAATATCCATTAGCCCCCAAGTGCCAAGTTGAATACTTGTATTGATCTTGGGACTTTGTAAGCAATTGAAAGATAAAGATCGAATATGCATTAGCCCCCAAGTGCCGAGTGCATAACTTGTTATGTGGTTGATACTTCAATCCTTGTACCGTTTTGTTGAAGCATATAACTGTCTGCATGCAGGCTGAGCTGAAGACGAAAGAAAACCAAATCGCCGACCTCCAAGAAAACCTGAAAACCCAACAAGCTGAAACCTCCAAAGCAAAAGAGGAATTAGTCAGCGCTTTAAGCGCCATGGAGCAGCTTAAGGAGAGCTTCAAGAAGAAACAGGCAGATTGGGCCACTGAAAAGTCCACTTTAATCAAACGAGCAGAGGATGCCGAGGCTGCACTAAAACTAGTGGCGGATGAACTGACCAGTATAAAACGACACGTGCATACTATGACCACTGCTATCTTTGGTAAGCCAGTTCGACTTCTGAATTGACTCGGCCTTCTTACAGAACAGCCGGTTTAACCCTTATGATATTTCAGGGACACGCACTGGTCACTTGGGGTCAGATGTGCGGAAAAAATTGAAAGCCGTCTACACGTTGGTCGAACAGCTGTATACTGGTGCACAGCGGATCATCTGTACCGCATCTCACAACAAACCGGCGCCCACTTTGATTCAAGATACCCTGATGAAACTGTCGGTGCTTCCTGCCCGGGTTGAAGAGCTGAAGAAATCTGCTGCTCGAACCGGTGCGATCAATGCCTTAATGCGGGCAAAGGCCTGGGTGCTGGATTTTGATCCTATTGAAGCGGCTCAGGGCTATCCCAGGTTGAAAGAAGACGGGTCAGAATTTAGTGAAGCGGATCAGCGAGCTATAAACCGGGAGGTGCGTCCGCTAGCTTGTCAACTGGCTGAAGAAGCAGACTTGTCTCGTTATCAAGCTCAATATGATAATCAGAACAAGCGAATAGCTGCCCCAATTCATGAATCGGAAAATCTTATCCCTCCAATCCGTAAGCACACATACGCTCCCGATATTGATCCGTCATTGCTGATCCATGATGAAGCTGTTTTTCAAGCATTAATGGGAATCGACTGGACAACTGTTGATTTCCAGCCACTGGGTAGAGAAACGGAGGCTGAAGCGGCGCATGATGACCCACAACCATCAGGCAAGGCTGGTGACCAAGCTTGAACCGGAAGCCGGTTTTGAAACTGCCTTTCCTTTGCGAAAAACAATCATATTATTATGGGCACCGTGTTGCCTTGTAATAGATTAGCTGTTACTTTTGATGTTTGATATGCCTTCGTGCATAATTTGTTCTTCCTGTGGTGATGAACTTTCCAAAGCACTTTCTGCAATAAAAAACTCTTCAAGTGCCACCGCGGTTGTACCGTCCGACGGAATATGATGTCTGCATATATGAAGTCAAAACATCCAAAAAAAATTCTTAAGTATATAACCAAATTTTTGCGATACATAATACCTGCCATCATTGAGCATGAAGTTGGCTTGGCCAAACTTGAAGCGGAGTTTTGCAAACCCATACTGTTGGAGGAGATAACAGCTCCTGTATATATATGACGCTGGTTTACCAGGTAAACCGTGCCAGGTTATAATAAACACCGTGTTACTCCATAAGAGGATGTTAACAACAAGGATCAAACCGGGCAAATAGTCTCCGGATTGACGTGAATTGTGTTCCGTCAATTGATTGGTTAAAAAACTTTGTCGGTTTAAAAAACGCAATAAAAAGCAAAAAAACCCCCTTCAAAGAAAAGTGTAAAGCAAAAGCAATGACAAAACCGTTTGCAAAAAAGGTTTATTTGAGCTAATCAAATGGCGTTACCATGGCCAAACACGACCAAGCTCCCGTTAGGTGTAACTATGGTTCTAGTCAGCCAGGTCCCCAAATGAAACCGTGGCATTTATGCCGACCAAATGGCATGGTCATGGTTCGGGTTCGACCAAGCCCCCAAGTGATTCTGTGGCCTTGGGCCGATCAAGAGGCATGACCGGTTCAGACATGACCAAGTCCCCAAGTGATCTGGTGGCTCTCGCCTATCAAGAGGTATGGTATTGGTTCGGACACGACCAAACCCCCAAGTGATATAACATGATGCTTTTTTTAAAAAGCGAACTCAAGGGGTAAACCGGAGGCTGCTTTAGAGCAACTCCGTGTAACCTCACATGATGTAAAGAACAGATACCCCGCTTTAGCTGAGGTTCCGGTTTATTATATTTAATCATAATATATACATTATCGTAATATGTACATAAGTATAGCCAATGGCTCAGGTATAGTAAGGCCGAAGATGAGCTATGTTCCACGGCCTGTTGGTCTCCTCCTCTGATGTGCGTGAGTCTTTATGCTCTCGAATATCGATCAGATAGTACGACCCGTTGTGCAGATTCTTGCTAACCACGAAAGGCCCCTCCCAAGGTGGGGATAGCTTATGCATATCAGTCTGATCTTGGATGAGCCGAAGCACCAAATCTCCTTCCTGAAAGGTTCTGGTTTTGACTCGGCGACTGTGATAACGACGAAGATCCTGCTGGTAAATCGCCGACCGGGCGGCTGCGAGGTCACGCTCTTCATCCAACCGGTCCAAAGCATTTTGCCGTGCCGTCTCGTTGTCCGCTTCAATATAAGCCGTCACACGAGGTGAATCATGACGGATATCACTAGGGAGAACTGCCTCCGCTCCATAAACCATGAAGAATGGTGTGTATCCTGTTGATCTGTTGGGTGTTGTATTGATGCTCCATAACACAGATGGTAATTCATCTACCCAACAACCCGACGTTCTCTGCAAAGGAACCATGAGCCGAGGCTTGATGCCTCTCAAGATCTCTTGATTAGCTCTTTCTGCTTGACCATTGGACTATGGGTGTGCCACTGATGAAACGTCGAGCCGGATGTGCTCCCGTTCGCAGAACTCCTTCATGGCACCTTTGGACAAATTGGTACCATTATCTGTAATGATACTGTGCGGAAAGCCAAATCGGAAAATCACCTTTTTGATGAACTGAACCGCCGTGGCCGCATCACACTTGCTAACAGGTTCTGCCTCCACCCACTTTGTAAACTTGTCAACCGCCACCAGGAGGTGGGTCTTCTTATCTTTGGACCTTTTGAAAGGCCCAACCATATCCAGCCCCCAAGTCGCAAACGGCCAAGTAATTGGAATCATTCTCAATTCTTGAGCCAGTACATGAGCACGTCTTGAAAACCTTTGGCAACCATCACATCATCTAACCAGATCCTCCGCATTAGCATGAGCAGTTAACCAATAGAAACCATGGCGAAACGCTTTAGCCACCAGAGACTTTGAACCGGCGTGGTGACCACAATCTCCTTCATGGATCTCACGCAAAATTTCGCGGCCTTCTTCAGGAGACACGCAGCGTTGAAAAGCTCTTGATACACTGCAATGATGCAACTCGCCGTTGATGATAGCCATGGACTTGGATCGCCGGATTATCTGCCGGGCCAGAATCTCATCCTCTCGCAACTCGCCCCGGTTCTTGTACGCCAGATAAGGAAGCGTCCAATCCGGAATAACATGAAGAGCTGCCACCAATTGAGCCTCCGGATCAGGAATAGCCAAATCCTCTTCACCAGGGATCCTGACCGACGGGTTGTGCAGTATATCCAGAAAAACATTGGGCGGGACCGGTTTGCGCTGAGAGCCCAGCCGGCTTAAAGCGTCCGCCGATTCATTTTTCCGCCGGTCCACGTGGTCCACTTGATAGCCTTTGAAATAACCTGCAACAATATCCACCTCACGATGATATGCTGCCATGAGTGGGTCCTTGGAGTCCCAAGTGCCAGACACCTGCTGAGCCACAAGGTCCGAGTCACCGAAGCACTTAACTCGACTTAGATTAATCTCCTTAGCCATCCGGAGACCATGGAGCAAGGCTTCATACTCAGCTGCATTGTTAGTACAAGGGAACATTAAGCGGAGAACATAACAAAACTTATCACCTCATGGGGAAGTTAATATGACTCCAGCCCCCGAGCCTTCCAATTGCCTGGAGCCGTCAAAATGGATGGTCCAATACGTATGATCCGACTTTTCTTCAGGTGCTTGCATTTCCGTCCAATCATTGATGAAATCAACAAGTGCTTGAGACTTAACCGCTATCCGAGGCACATACTTCAAACCGTACAGCCCCAGCTCTATAGCCCATTTTGCAATCCGGCCAGTTGCCTCCCGGTTCTGGATGATATCTCCCAAAGGAGCAGAACTGACCACCATAATTGGGTGCCCTTGGAAGTATTGTTTAAGCTTCCAGCTTGCCATAAAAACTCCATATACTAGCTTCTGCCAATGCGGATACCTTTGCTTGGACTCGATTAGTACCTCGCTGATATAATAGACCGGTCGTTGAACCGGATGCTCCTTACCTGCCTCTTTTCGCTCCACCACAATAGCCACGCTGACCGCCCGAGCATTGGCAGCAACATATAGCAGCAACGGCTCCTTGTCAATGGGAGCGGCGAGCACCGGCGGATTGGCCAATTGCCGCTTTAAGTCCTCAAACGCTGCATCAGCGGCGGAACTCTAGACAAACTGATCTGTCTTTTTCAACATCTGATACAAAGGGATTGCCTTCTCACCAAGACGACTGATAAACCAGCTTAATGCTGCAATCCGGCTGGCCAGTCGTTGAACATCATTGATACACTTTGGTTTAGCCAGGGAGGTGATGGCCGTGATCTTCTCTGGATTAGCCTCAATTCCCCTGTTGGACACCAAAAAACCCAAGAGCTTGCCCGCCGGTACACCAAAGACACTTGTCCGGATTAAGCATCATCTTGTATGTCCTCAGGTTATCAAAGGTTTCCTTCAAATCATCAACCAAAGTCTCCTTCTCCCTAGACTTAACCACGATATCATCCACGTAAGCATGTACATTACGGCCGATTTGCTTGTGAAGACAATTTTGTACACACCGTTGATAAGTTGCCTGGGCACTCTTGAGCCTGAAGGGCATAGACACATAGCAGAAGGATCCAAAGGGAGTTATAAATGCCGTCTTCTCCTGGTCCTTAACTGCCATTTTGATCTGATGATAGCCAGAATATGCATCCAAAAAACTTAAACGCTCACAACCCGCCGTAGCATCAATAATTTGATCAATACGGGGGAGGGAAAAAGGATCCGCTGGACAAGCTTTATTAAGATCTGTGTAATCCACACACATGCGCCAGGTGCCGTTTTTCTTGAGGACCAACACTGGATTGGCAAGCCACTCAGGGTGAAAAAATTCAACAATAAAGCCAGCTGCTAAGAGCCTGGCTACCTCTTCTCCAATCGCCTTGCGTCTTTCTTCGTTAAACCGGTGGAGGAACTGTTTCACCGGTTTATATTTAGGATCCACATTAAGTGTGTGCTCAGCGAGTTCCCTCGGTACACCTGGCATGTCAGAGGGCTTCCATGAAAAAATGTCCCGATTCTCACGGATGAACTCGATGAGCGCGCTTTCCTATTTCGGATCCAAGTTGGCACTGATGCTGAACTGTTTGGACGAATCGCCGGGTACGAAGTCAACAAGCTTAGTTTCTGCTGCCGATTTGAACTTCAGGGCCGGATCATGCTCCGTAGTTGGCTTCTTCAACGGAGTCATGTCCGCCGGATCAACATTGTCTTCATAATACTTCAACTCCTCGGTGGCACAGACCGACTCTGCATAGGCCGCATCTCCTTCCTCACACTCCAAAGAGATTTTGCGGCTTCCGTGAACCGTTATTGTCCCCTTGTGACCCGGCATCTTGAGCTGCAAATACACATAACAGGGCCGAGCCATAAACTTGGCGTAGGCCGGTCGCCCAAACAGGGCATGATATGGACTTTGGATTTTCACCACTTCAAACGTCAATGTCTCCGACCTGGAATCATGATCATCCCCAAAGGCCACTTCCAGAGCTATCTTACCAACGGGATATGCTGATCTGCCAGGTACTACACCGTGGAATACTGTATTAGACGGTTTGAGATTCTTATCTGTTAATCCCATACGACGGAAGGTCTCATAGTACAGGATGTTAATGCTGCTCCCTCCATCCATGAGCACCTTGGTGAACTTGTAACCTCCCACCTGAGGCGCCACCACCAGAGCCAACTGACCTGGATTATCGACCTGGGGAGGGTGATCTTCTCTGCTCCATATGATTGGCTGTTCAGACCAACGTAGATAACGGGGTATGGCCGGTTCAACAGAGTTGACCGCCCACCTCTGAACCTTCCGGTCTCGCTTGTCCAAGCTAGTGGTGAAGACATGGTACTGCCCATTACTCAACTGCTTTGGGTTGCTCTGGTAACCTGACTGTTGCTGCTGTTGGTTGTAACCACCCTGGTTGTTCTGACTATTTTGACCATTATGTCCGCCCGGATTACCATTGAATCCTGAACCGGAACTTCCTCCGCCGTAACCCGGCCCGGATCCTGAGCCACCGCCAGATTCATGATCATACCGGAAATTATTAGAATTCTTGAACTCCTGCATAATAAAGCAATCCTTCCAAAGGTGGTTTGCTGGAGCCTCCTTCGTCCCATGTCTTGGACAGGGCTGGCTTAGCAGATAGTTTAGGCGGTTTGGGTTAGGGTTGGGTGCTCCATTACGATTTTTCGGTCTACCCTTGCGTCGCTGGCCATTGTCCTGTGCGTTGGTATTAGCCATAAAGTCCA
Organism: Triticum urartu; assembly: GCF_056163025.1. Lineage (NCBI taxonomy): Eukaryota > Viridiplantae > Streptophyta > Magnoliopsida > Poales > Poaceae > Triticum > Triticum urartu. The sequence goes on from NC_141879.1 coordinate 722,302,199, forward strand.
TGTTACCATCCGCTTTATGCTTGCCTCCACCACCATTGCCTGCCCGGTGATGCTGCTGACCTTTGGAGCTGCTGTTCTTCTTCCCTTTCCCTGCCTTGTCATCATCAGATTCGGGATCCTTGGTACTATCAGAATCAGCATATTTCACCAAAGCGGCCATGAGGGTCCCCATGTCGATGCAATGAAGCTTCATCCGTCCCAACTTCAGCTTCAGGGGCCCAAACCGGCAGTTACCTTCTAGGGTTAATACTACAGTGTCAGCGTTGATGCGGTCTGAGGAGTGCAACACTTGTGAAACCCGACGCACCCAATGAGTCGTTGATTCTCCTTCCTCCTGGACGCATGCAGCTAAGTCCACTATCGACATAGGCTGTTTACAGGTATCCTTGAAATTGCTGATAAACCGGGCTCGTAACTGGGCCCATGAACTGATAGAATTGGCCGGCAAGCTTTTTAACCAAGTATGGGCTGTTCCTTCAAGCATCATGGTGAAGTATTTCGCACACGCCGCGTCATCCACATCAAGAATTTCCATGGCCATCTCATATCTCTCCACCCATGTCTCTGGAGGTTGATCCGCCGTGTAATTTGGTACCTTGCGTGGGCCTTTGAAATCCTTGGGCAGGCGCACGTTGCGTAAAGCGGGGATAAGGCAAGGCACCCGCAAAGAACTAGAAGTAACACCAGGTTCAGTCAAGGTGGTTGGACGAACCGGCGTGAGCTGCCGAGCCTAATGCTGTGCGGCTAACTCGGCCTCCCTGCGCGCGCGGGCCTGGTCCACTACTCCCCGAGCGTTATCAGCACCACCTGCCGGGTTGTTGTCACGGGGTGCTCCACGTCGTTCATTACTCGACACTGCCGGTTCATCCATATGTCTGCTATAGCTCCGGCTTGGACGGGGGGTCGAGTGGATCCGGTCGCGGCTGTACGAGTACGCTTCCTGTTGGGCCAAAGCTGTCCTCAGAAGTTCCTTGACCCGTCGCGTCTCTACTGCCTGCGGCGAGTCACCTTCAATTGGAATGGCCTCCAGCCGTGCAGCAGCGACAACAAGATTGTCCATTGGGTTGGAGTAGTGACCCGGAGGTGTTAAAGCAGCCTGAGGTATAACGGTGTTTTGACGAGGCGGGTCCATCTAACGAGGCTGAACCGGTGCACCGGTCCCAGGGGCTTCTGTCCGGTTTCCCTCCAGCGGATTGCTGGTTCTTGGTCCTGGAGTGTTGAAAAGGTTTCTGGCCTCGAAAACCGGAGGTAAACGGGATCGGTGCTTCCTCCTCATGACTTCATGCGACGCGCTCTGGTCCAACATAAGCCTATAGGCTTGTGCGTCTAAAGCAGCCCGCTCTGTGGCCATCCTGGTGTCCTCAGCCGCCAGATCCGCCTTGGCCTGGGTGATCTGTTCCTTTACCTTTGCAACCTCCGCGTTGTGAACGTCCTGATCCGGCGGATTAACTTCCGCCATAAGCACAGCCAACGCATCAAATAGCTCTGATAGAACCTGAGCCGGCGGGCGCACAGGGCCTCCTGCCCCGGCAGCCATCGCCGCTACTGAACCAAAGATTATTGCCGCAGCTGTTGAAGAATGAAGTGCTGCTTGTGTTCCGGCCATGAATATTCCAACCCGGTTGGGCAGATCAGAGGGGTCCGGAATACTGTCGCCATCGGAACAGCCCCCAATCCGACCGTCTTGTAGCTGATAAAGAGATTCGGTTTCTCCGGTCGATGACTCATCATCAGAATAAACGACAGTATCGCCGCGAGATTCCGATCCATCCTCATAACTTCCTCCATGGATGACTCCCACGAAGGCACGCTTCGTGGCCGGTTTAACCCGGGCGGATCGCACACGCTGAGCCGTCTCGACGAGGTCGGTGCAGATGTCTGGCTAAGGGCCCGGTTCACCGATCTTGCCAATGAAAACGTGAATGCCACCAAAGGGGACCCGGTACCCGTACTCAATTGAGCCGGCCTCGGGGCCCCAGCCCGCGTCGTCGATGTAGAGCTTGCCGCGACGACTCTTAGTCATCCGTCCTACAGCGTAGCCCTCGAGTCCTTCAAAGCGGCCCTCCAAGAACCGGAAACCATCGTGCGATAGCCCCACGGTGGGCGCCAACTATCGTGGTTTTGTCACGGCAGACGTCCTAGAGAAAGGACTTAGTCGTGGAGCCATCGCGACGGCTTAGCTTGAAGGGGTTAAAGCGGACACAAGGACGCAAGAGAGTTTATACTAGTTCGGCCCCTTCGATGAAGGTAAAAGCCTACGTCTAGTTGTGATGGAATTGATGGGGTTTTGATGACTAGGGAGCAAACAAGCTTCGCCTATGTCTCGAGTTGTTGTCTCTTGTCCTTAAACCGCCGCCGGGTCGTCCCCTTATATACACGGGTGACACCCGTCGGTTTACAGAGTCCCAACACCGGTCGATATTCGTATCCGGGTTAGTCTCTCCTTATTCCTAACTTATAATACAAGCTTATATACAATTCCCGGTTTACAGCTACAAGTCTTGAACCGGCTACGGGCCTTAGGCCCTCATCTGCCTTCTTGGGCTTTATCACTCTGAAACTACTGATGAAGTTGACCCAGCCCAGATAGGCCGGTTTACACCCAGCAGTAATATCCCCAACAATATCCGTACCAATTATTTCATTACACCACATGGACGATGGGATTCTTCAAAATCAACGCCTTCAGGAAAGGAGGGAGCAACAATCAAGTGTCGCCGTCACCGGATCTAACCACAAGGTCAGAATCTAGGGTTTTACCTTGAAGAATCAGTCCGAGCATATTCGAGCAATGCCTTCACCAAGCTAACGGCGTAAGAAAAAGCATCGCCATTGCCAGGTATAACCACTCGGGTTTGACCTAGCCTTTCGTCCCGAAGCTCGAGACCAGGTGCTCGAGTAACACCACCATCAAAATCACTCATTTGTTGTTGCTGCGACTTTTCAGTAGCTACACGCGGTGCGACCATCGCCACTGCACAACCATCCCTCTGCGTCAAGCCTCGTCCATAATTTGTATCTCACCCCTGAAGTCACCACCGAATCAAGAGAGATGACTCATCCTGAAGACCTTTCGGTGATGTAACGCCCCGAGACCGATGTGCCAGGTGACTTCTAGTTAGTCGCTGCGTTGCCATGTCATTTGCTTGCGTGTTGCATTTCGTCATGTCATCATTTGCATAGCATCATCATGTTTTTCAAAAACTTGCATTCGTCCGGGTTCTCCGAGTTCTCTCCATTGTCCGTTCTGAGCCAAACCACACTTGCACGCGCCCGCGACATGTCCAAGATAGTATTTTATAAGTGGCCGGAAAATGTTCTCGGATTGGGATGAGAATTGGCGTGCGGTCTGGTTATGGTGTAGGTAGACCGCCTGCCAAGTTTCATCGCAATCGGAGTTCGTTTGACGGCCCAACGATTAACTATAGCGGCACCGTTGCCGGTATTTTCGTCGGACGTTTTCGGTCTTCGGAAACCCATGTCAGGCTGCAGATCTTTTCTCTCCTCTCAGTCCATGGCCCTCTACACAGCCCTTCTAGCACATCTACCTAACCCCCTCCGCTCCGGAACGTCCGATTGCGATCGAACGGCTCCGAAACGGGTTAAAACCCCCCTCTCCTAGCCCCCTGCCTATAAATGGACACCCTACCCTTCCATTTTTGAAACCCTAGCCCCTCCTTCTCGTTTTTCCGCAGCCACCCTCTCCATCGCCGCCACTTGTCGCGCCCCATCGGCCAGCCCGCCGCCGGCAACGCGCGCAGCCAATCAGGCGCTACCACGTCACGCCCAGCGCCTCCACCAGCCCCACGGCCCGCCTGGCCCAATCGAGGCCCGCCCGGGCCAGAGCCCCTTCGCTCGCAGCCGCCAAGGCTGTTCCTCCTCGATCCCACCTGGATCGGGAGGGAGCCGGAGCGCTGCTCTTCCCCGCCGCGCCGGCGAGTCCGCCTGCCTGCGGCCGTCGTCGGAGTCGTCGACCGCCGCCGCCCCAGGTCATCAATGCCGCCGCCCGGCCCTCGATTCCTCTCTGCTCCTTCTCCTCACCAGCTCTCCTCTCCCCCTCGCAGCAAGGCGCCGCCGCTGGTGCCCGCCGTCGGCCTCGTCGTCGTAGCCCAAGTCTCGAACACCGCCGGATCCGGCCGGTCCCCACCTCGCCTCGCCGCTGCTCTGCCTCGTCGTCGCCGGAGCCCAGCCGTCGCCATGTCCCTGCGTTGTTTCTGCCCCATCCTCGTTCGAGCGGAGGACGAGCGCTTCCTCGTCGTGCGCCTGGGCTGTAGCGCGCGTTGATTGGCCCAGCCTCCTCCCGTTCCAGATCGCGAGGCCCGGCCTCCTTTGATCCGGTCGGCCTGCTTGGCCTCTCTTCAGTTCCGGGCCAAGGCCCATGGTGAGGCCACCACCAGTGCCTCCTTTTTTTCTGTTCTGTTGGACCTCTGCTCAGTTTCGGCCCATGTGGTGTTTTTTCCCCACTGCGAATTTTTCTAATTTCCAAAGAACACAGTTTTGCAGAAAACCCCTTCATGATCATGCATATTGTAACTCTCAAACCATGCATCACATGTAAATAACTTATATATGAAAAATGCTTAAAATTGTGTCTAGTTTCATAATATGTCATTTTCATCCATGTTTAAAATATTTAAAATGATGTTTGGTTAAATTTACTCCTACTCCATGTTAAAATGATTTAATTCATAACTATTCAACCGTAGCTCCAAATCTAACAAAATTTATATGTAAATGGGGTAAAAAATGCCTAGTTTAACATGGTGGCCTTTATTTGCATGTTAAACAACTCTAAAATTGTGTTTAGGGCAGAACAGTACCAAATCTATAATATGCTCATGAGGAGTTTCCGGAATTGTTGTTCGTTGTTTCCGGCCTCATTTAAACTTGACTAGATAGGTAGTTTTACTTTGCTTCACCCTCTTGCCATGTTTAACAACATTTAATATTGTTGGGTACATAAACGAGATCGAACTAAATAACTTGAATGTGGTGTTTCGTCAATATGCAACGACGTTGCATGTTGAGCTCCACTTAATTTGTAGGATTGTTTGTGCATTTTGCCATGCCATGCTTCATTAAACCGGACATGCATCATACTTGATTGTGGTTCATGCCATGTTATGTGGTGGTTGTTTACTATGTTGTTTGCTTTCTTTCCGGTGTACTTCGTCTCGGTATTCCGGTAACGTCGTGTTGTGAGGTTTCGTTCGACTACGTCCGTTTGTATTCTTCATGGACTCGTTCTTCTTCCTTGCGGAATTTCAGGAAAGATGACCATACCCTAGATATCACTCCTATCTTTGCTTGCTTAGTTGCTCGCTCTTTTGCTATGCCTATGCTGCGATACCTACCACTTGCTTATCATGCCTCCTATTTTGTGGAACCAAGCCTCTAACCCACCTTGTCCTAGCAAACCATTGTTTGGCTATGTTACCGCTTTGCTCAGCCCCTCTTATAGCGTTGTTAGTTGCAGGTGAAGATTGAAGTTTGTTCCTTGTTGGAACATAGAGATGTTGTTCCTTGTTGGAACATGTTTACTTGTTGGGATATCACTATATATCTTATTTAATTAATGCATCTATATACTTGGTAAAGGGTGGAAGGCTCGGCCTTATGCCTGGTGTTTTGTTCCACTCTTGCCGCCCTAGTTTCTGTCATATCGGTGTTATGTTCCCGGATTTTGCGTTCCTTACATGGTTGGGTAATAATGGGAACCCCTTGACAGTTCGCCCTGAATAAAACTCTTCCAGCAATGCCCAACATTGGTTTTACCATTCGCCACCTAGCCTTTTCTTTTCCCTTGCGGGTCGCGCGCCCAAGGGTCATCATTATTTTAAACCCCCGGGCCAGCGCTCCTCTGAGTGTTGGTCCAACTTGTCAGCCGCTGGTGGCCACCAAGGGCAACTCTGGGCTGGCCTACCGGAAGTTTTGACAATCCGGTGTGCCCTGAGAAAGAGATATGTGCAGCTCCTATCGGGATTTGTCGGCACATTCGGGCGGTGTTGCTGGTTTAGTTTTACCTTGTCGAAATGTCTTGTAACCGGGATTCCGAGTCTGATCGGGTCTTCCCGCTAGAAGGAATATCCTTCGTTGACCATGAGAGCTTGTGATGGGCTAAGTTGGGACACCCCTGCAGGGATTTGAACTTTCGAAAGCTGTGCCCACGGTTATGGGCAGATGGGAATTTTTTAATGTCCGATTGTAGAAAACCTGAAGATGATCTTAATTAAAACACATCAACCGCGTGTATAACCGTGATGGTCTCTTTCCGGCGGAGTCCGGGAAGTGAACACGGTGTTGGAGTAATGCTTGACGTAGGTTGTTCTAGGATCACTTCTTGATCATAGATTCTCGACCGTGCTTTGCCTTCTCTTCTAGCTCTCATTTGCGTATGTTAGCCACCATATATGCTAGTCGCTTGCTACAGCTCCACCTCATACCTTTACCTTACCCATAAGCTTAAGTAGTCTTGATCGCGAGGGTGTGAGATTGCTGAGTCCCCGTGACTCACAGATACTTCCAAAACCAGCTTGCAGGTGCCGATGAGCCCATGCAGATGACGCAACCAAGCTCAGGAGGAGCTCGATGAAGATCTTGTCCTTTGTGTTGTTTCTTTCTTGTTGATCAGTAGTGGAGCCCAGTTGGGGTCGATCGGGGACCGTGTCGCATTTGGGGTTCTTCTTTTATTTTGGTTCCGTAGTCGGACCTTGATTGTATTTGGATGTTGTAATGCTTTATTCATGTAATTGTGTGAAGTGGCGATTGTAAGCCAACTATGTATCTCTTTCCCTTATGTATTACATGGGTTGTGTGAAGATTACCTCACTTGCGACATTGCTTTCAATGCGGTTATGCCTCTAAGTCGTGCTTCAACACATGGGAGATATAGCCGCATCGAGGGCATTACAAGTTGGTATCAGAGCCTTCCCCGACCTTAGGAGCCCCCATTGCTTGATCGTTTTAGCAACCGTTGTAGAGTCTAGAAAAATGTTTTGAGTCATTTAGGAATTATATATCGGAGAGTTTAGGAATTCTTTTTACTCCCCAGTCTCCTCATCGCTCTGGTAAGGCATCCTGATGTAGAGTTTTGACTCTTCTCTTCTCAAATTTTCACAAATTTTTTTAGGATCACGTGGGTATCTTGAAATCGTTCCGATGGTTTTGTGACGAGAACATTGTTCTTGGTGCCTCCTGACATTTAGGGGTTGTGGCAGTGTCCCGGGGAGTTGAGCTCCGAGGTGTTGTCGTCACAATTTTATCGTTGCAGTTCTGGAATACCTGAGATTAGTTTCGCCAACATCGAAAATCTCTTTTATGCAGTTGTTGGTGAGATAACCTCGACGCCACCCAGTACTGGGGCGGGAGTTCGGGAGTATTGCCATAACTTGTATAACGGATGCTTTTCGAAGGCTGAGGTAGATGATTTCCGAAGGTTTCTTGGTTATGTGTTGAAGGATGGATACAGCTGGATGTAGGATTTGCTAGTTTTGGGTGGGATATTATGCTTCCCCTGTATCCCCAACACCTGATTGCATAACCGGAAAGGTTCGGGAGTTTCATAGGTGGGAATTCAAGTAGCTCTTAGGATATCTTTCCGACAGATGTATGATATGAAATTGGGGTTCGACGTCTAGTGGTCCGCCTATTCACGGTCGGTTTTACAGTGGTCTCGTTGTGTCTTAAAGAGTCCTTGGCTATGCCGACTCGGGGATGCTTCGTATGTCATGTGCACTGCCTTGTACATGATGGTGCTGTACGATCGAGCCCGTGTAGGCCCCACCACGAAAACTTCGGACGAAATCTCTATCATATGTTTGTTCCGGCTTATTCTGCAAGCCAATCTTTTGTTTTGCTTCGAGTTGTGGTATTCGAGTTGCTTCGAAGTCAAATGTTGATTCCATACCTTCTCTAATGTTGTTCTCATACTCCGATCCGGATGCTAATCCTTCTTGATCATCAAGATTGTTTTTTGTCAATCCTTGTTATCCGGTGTGTTTCTCTTCAAGTGGATCTGATCATTTCAACATCCGCAAGATCAAGTATCAGTTCTTCTCAACGGTGTTTGTTTCATCCGTCTCCAAGTTACCTTTGTTTTTCCCGCCACCCACCCTTTTCCTTCAAGGATTCAGATTTCTTTATCAAGTATCCTTTTATTCTTGTGAAGCCTCTCCATTCCTTTTCCGTCAATGTTCTTATCCGGTAGATTTAATCCTAGTTTGCAGTGTTGACCATATCCTTTTCCTCGTTTCAAATATCTTCTCATGCCGGTGCACTTCTTTTGTCATTCCATTTCTCGCTATTCATTGGTTCCGGAGTGCTAAAGATATCTCAGAAGGCTCGTCTTGTCATCCAAGATCCGTTCAACCTATTTCGAGGTTATTATCCCATTCAATCCATTTAATTCAACCGGTGCAATCTCTCCTTCAAATAGTTCAACGGTGTATCTTTTGAGTGGGCCCTAACCCACAGGTCTTTTCCCAGGATCTTACCTGACTCTTCTTATTTTCCCGGAGGTATTCTCAAATTCTTTTCGAAGTTTGACGTAAGAATGATTTATCATCAGTCAAATGTCTTCTCAAGATCTGTCAAAATCTTTTCATCGTTGGTTCAACCTTTCTAATTTTCATCCCGGAGTATCTCTACAATTTGGTGGTATTTCTCGTCGGCATTCTCAGTTTGGAAGACCGAAGAAGATTCTTCTTTCAACCTTGCTCCATTCTCTCGTCTTTCTCAACATTTGAAGACCGAAGAAGAGTTTTCCTCCAAATCTTATCGGTTCTTCCAAAGAGTCGTGATTCTAGCTTGTTGCCATCCTCTCATATTTATTTTCGATTGTGGGAATTCTTTTCACCCATCCGGTGCAATTCAGGAGTCTTTTCAGTTTGATTTTTCCGGAGGCCATCTTTTCAAATATTATTCATTGAAGCTCTCAGTTCTTTTTCTCCAATCTTACCGGTGCATCGTTCAAGTGATCTCTAATCAGTCGTGATCCCTTCGTTCTCATGTATCTAAATCCTCTCAAGTATCTTCGTTCATTTCATAATTCTTCCCGGTGTTTCTTTATCTTTACTTTGTTCATAACCAATTCTTACGGTGGTTCGTTCAAGACTTCTCTTCCTTCGTTATCATATCAATTTTTTTTCATTGTTTCAACCCCACCGGTGGTTCATGCAAGAGTTCTCGTCATTCGTTATCGTATATATTCATTCATTCTTCCCAATCCTACCGGTAACTTGTTGAAGACGTTCTCAAGTTATGCTATATCTATCTTAATCTTTTTTATGGGAATAAGTAGTGTGCCAAATCCATTGTTTATCATTAATTTAATTGATGAAGGATACACATAACATAATTCTTATTCTTGTTTCATTCTAGTGATCTAATTTCCTGCTTTCCGGCGTGGTTAATCATATCACATTCTCGGTTTGAGATGCTTTATCTTTCTTTTCCGGAGTTCCAAGCTCTCGCAATTATGTTATCATGGAGATCTATCTAAATCTTTACAAGGTTCCACCTTGTGTTTCCAACTACCCTTTCTTTTCGTTTGATCATTCTTTTGCTACCGAAGTTCCTAATGAAGGTTCTACATGATGGTTCATCAAGGATTTTACCCCTTCTCGAAGTTTTCATCGAGATTCTTGACTAAGGAGCTCAAGTATTCTTCATCTTGCAATCCGGAGTGTAATTCTTTCTTCCATACCATTGGAGGTGGTATTACGTCATTCTTGATAATTTGAGTTCATGCTTCATGATTCACATATTGTTAAGAATGAGGTATTTTAAATCCATCAATCTCTTCATTGGAGTTATATTCGGTTATATTTCACCTAAAGCATTCCCTAAGGATTGTTGCTATTTATGGTGCTTATAATGACCCAAGTTCTTCAATTATCCTCCTGGTGAATAAGTTTCTCGTCTCCTCGTTCATATCAATCCAATTCTTTTCCCGTGAGTGGCAGGTTGTCACCTCATAATTTGAGATGTATTCCATAAGACCATATCAAGCTTATTCTTTTCGTTGTTGGTCTTCCAACAACTCCGTTCTAGCATTTGTTGTTATCGTGCTCTCTCAAGATCTTGTTTCACTTCATTCATTCCATTCCATTCTTACTTTTGTTAGTAGAAAACGGACCATTAGCACCGGTTCGTAAGGGCCTTTAGTGCCGGTTATGGAACCGACACTAAAGTTTCGGCACTAAAGGCCCCCCCTTTAGTACCGGTTCAGCACGAACCGGTGCTAAAGGGGATCCACGTGGCACGAGCCAGCTCCGGGGGCCGGGAGCCCTTTAGTACCGGTTGGTAACACCAACCGGTACTAAATGGTTGTGGGGTTTTTGGTTTTATGGTTTCTTTTTCATTTAATTTTGTGTTTTCCATTTTAATTCTTTTTCTTTTGCTGGTATTTTACGGTACTACACATTGTACACGTTATGCATATATATATATATATAGAATTTCTAGTAGAACCAATCATATACATATATCATCAATGTCTCACAAACCACCATATTAATTTACACATACACACATGTATAGCTATATACAATTTCTCCTACATATGCATGTTGCCTTCGGAGCCAGTGGCATTAGCCTAATTGGTGCCTTCGGAGCACGATGACAATTGGAAGTGGTTCATGGGGGCGGTAGCGGGTAATAGTATTCTCCCTTCGTATTTATGACCTGGTCGAGCAAAAATCCCGCTATTTCCTCTTGAAGTGCTTCTACGCGCTCCGTTGGTAGTAGCTTGTCCCGCACCTCTTTGAACTATTAAGAAGGAGATCAATATGCAAACGCAGAATGCACACAGATCAGTCCCCTGCGCCTGCTTCAGGGCCTTTATTATGAGAATGGAATTTAATTTGATCAGATAATAATTAATCAAGCATGATAATTAAAGAGATGGCAGCTAGCTAGCTAGCTAGTACTACTTAATTACTTACCTTGGATCGAAACCATTTCAGCTTTGGTTTCCATTCGCCTTCCGTGACGCTGATGAACCTTGCCCAAGCCCTGCCCGCCGACAAAGAAAATGAATAAAGGGGTTATTAAATAGTTCATATCATGAAATTAATGACGAACTAAATAGGCCGAGATATATAGTTAATAATGATTGAAATTACCTGTTGACTATCCCAAACAAGATGTTATAGTCACTATTTGCTTTGAGTAGCGAGTCCAGTATTTCAACTGTTCCGGCGTCAACTTTAATGATACACAAGATCCAGTGAAATCTGCATGCACACACGTTTGCATGTCTTAATTAAGCGGGCATATGTAAGCAAAAACATGTAGCTAGCTAGTAGGCAAAAACAGAGAATTTGTAGTACAAGAAAGTGTGACTCACTGGAAGTTGTAAGGAAGTAGTATATCTTCATTGTATTTGAGGCGCTTCAAGAACTCTAGCATGCTGTCCTCTACCTCTTTTTCTTGATGCTTGTTCATTTTCCATGTGTATTCATTAACGGTGTTTGGGTCAATGAACCCAATGCCATAGCGTCCACCTTTTCTCATTTCATACATCTTCATCCTGCATAATACCACAGAAAAGAATATAGTGAGGATAATTACAGGTAATGATTGATCAAAAGGATCACTACAGCTAGCTTGAGACTTAAATTACAGAAAGAAATCACTTACTGACAATAGCAACTGACGATAGATTTGTCGAGTGCGTCTTGATTGTATAACTGAAACAGTTCAGGATACTCAACGGCCACAACTTTCTCATGGTAGTAATCATCCTTCTTGACATTCACCATGAGGGACTCTCGATTGGATCTCTTGGTAATGTCCATGTACCATTGATGCAATTCATACATTCTCGTTGGGAGCTTGTTGACATCTTCTAGCTCGACCAAAGGTTGGCCCCGGACATATTTCCGTTTTATTTTCTCCTCTGTAATCCCAGGCATGTCCTCGATCTCGAGGAGTTGTCCAACAGTGATCTTGAGTTCTTCAGCCTGCATTATATGCTCCTGGGTTATTACCACATCGCCCACCTCGGGAACGTAAACTGTTTGGCCACAATAATATTGGGCGCACGTACTGTCACGTGTTGTTGGCGGCACAACAAGCGGGGCGATCGATTGCGCCGCCTATTTTCCCAGTTGGGCAACGGTTTTCCCGCATTTTTTGACAGCTGCTTGTTGTTTGCTCGAGCTCGAGCTCGCCTCCTTCTGTACACGTCGTCGATGTAACTTCCTGATGTGGCGCTCATAGTCTGAGTCAACAGGCTTAGGAGCTGGTGGTTGAGCCATACGAATGAAGTGGTCAACTACTTCCACAGGCACTTTCTCCCTTGGCGGCGGTGGCGGTTTCGGTCCAAAATGGGCGTCGACTTCTGCCTGCACTATGGCATTGGTTTGCTCCTCGGTCCTGTCGTAAGCCCTCACAGGAAGAGGAGTAGTGAGGTTTGGACCATATTTATATCGCTTGCCTCCGCCTGTACTTCCTGTACTATGACCTCGACTCGTACCGCTACGCACCATAGCTGCGGGGTGTCTCTTCTGCGACTGCTGAGGCGGCGGAGACGGCTGACGAGTTGGACGAGGAGGAGTGGCCTGAAGCTGTGTCGAACTTGCAGTGGCCTGAGGTTGTGCCGGACTTGGAGGAGGAGTGGACGTCTGACGCTATGTCGGACTTGGAGGAGGAGTGGCCTGACACTTTGCCGAACTTGGAGGAGGAGGAGTGGCCTCACGCGTTGGTGGACTTGGAGGAGCGGGAGTCTGCTGACTCGGTGGCGGACTTCGACGAGGAGTCTGGTGACGCGGTGTCGGTGGCCTTCGAAAGATGATGCAATCCTTTCTCCATAGGATGACACGATGTATGGCCTCTCCCAATGTGTGCTCGTCGTCACCTCCAGGAATGTCAAGCTGTAGCTCCGAATATGGGTCCACCACCTCCTCAACCAAGACACGAGCATAGCCCGCTGGAATCGGGTTGCAATGGAAGGTTGCCTCGGGGGAATTTGAAAAAGCAACGGCGTCCGCCACCTTCATTGATATGTTCTTCATTTTGAAGTGTAGCTCACAGTTAGTGTTCTCCGTGATGTCATCCACGGGGTATCTATCCAGCACTACTGCGTCGCCCGGGGTGGAACCCACGCTGCTTCTCGGCATGGATGGGGCGGTGGTATCCAATGCTGGATCATCCGCTAGCTGCTGCAGATGCTGAGACCCCCTTTGCTGGCTAAGTGAGTCGATCTGCTCCTACTGCCGCTGGAATTTAGCTGCCAATTCTGCTCGACTTGCTTCTAGGCCTTGAAGGCGTTCATAGTCCCGCTTCCTCTGCTCCTCCTCCATCTTCCTCTTCTTCTCCTCCGCAATCTTCTTTCTCGCACGGGTTCTGTAGTCGGCGTTCCAGTCCGAAAACCCCTCATACCACGGAAGAGCGCCCTTGCCTCGTGCTCTTCTCGGGTGTTCAGGATTTCCCAAGGCACGCGTAAGCTCGTCGTTCTCTCTGTTGGGCTGGAACACCCCCGATCGAGCCTCTTCTATTGCAACAAGTAGCGCATCGCCGGCTCCGTTCAGACATGCCTTCGTCGAAACATTGCCTGTCTTTGGGTCCAACTCCCCCCCATGCGCATAGAACCAAGTCCTGCACCTGGGGGGCCAGCTCTTAGTAACCGGAGTGACACCTGCATCCTCCATCTCTTTCTCAGACTTATCCCACTTAGGCATTGCCACCGCGTAGCCACCTGGCCCCAGCTTATGGAACTTATCCTTTTTTTCGGCATTCTTCTTGTTTATTCTCGACCGTTCCTTAGCTAATTCTGAATCCTTGAATTTCACGAAATCGTCCCAATGAGCACTTTGATTCTCTAGTATCCCCTCGAATACTGGAGTCTTCCTTCCTCCCTTGACGTACTTCTCCCACGTCATTCTCTTGTGGTTCTTGAATGCAACCGCCATCTTCCTAAAAGCAGCGTCCTTGACTTTCCGCACATCTGCTTCTGTGAAATTATCTGGTAGGGTGAAATGTTCCATGAGAGTATCCCAAAGCAGATTTTTTTGATTCTCGTCGACAAAAGTAACATCTGGACGTGAATTTGCTGGCTTTCTCCATTCTTGAAGGGAGATCGGGAGTTGGTCCTTCACAAGAACTCCGCACCGACGAACGAACTTGTCCGCAATCTTCTTAGGCGCTAATGGTTCGCCATTAGGTTTGAATGCCTCGATATTGTACTTTACGCCCTCCTTCAACTTTTTGTTCGGGCCTCGTTTCGTCCTTTTGCCTGAAGATTTGCTCGATCCGGATGGCTGAAAGAAGAAAGATCGATTCGTTAATATATCTTCAACTCATTTAAAACATGCGATGATCACCAGATTCCTTCTTATATAAATATATATACCTCGCCGGTGTTTGTTGTTTCAGGATCAACATGTTCTTCGTCGTAGTTCATGACTTCATCTTCTCGGTCGTCGCGATCGAATATCATATCACCCTCTCCGGTGTTGTTTAGAAATTCGGAGCCGTCAAAATCTTCTTCATTCTGATCATCATCTGGCCCGCGTATGATATCGAACATGGTCTGTTCTCTCTCTCTGTCGATATTGTCCGCCATAGCTTTTATTTAACTATGCCAAAAGAAATATAAAACAATTTAGTATAATCTCGAATAATAGATATAATCTCGAATACATCGTCTCGAATAATAGATATAATATTGAATACATCACTAGCTAGCTAGCTAGCAAGCTAATAAAGATCGAATACTACAGAGTAATCTAGGCCACTCGCGGTTCCTGAGGTGCGGGCGGTGGACACCCAAAGAGAAGGAACCATCACTGGATCATAGCTCGGGTGATCTCCCCAAAGAACCTGCCAGGTATTGGAGAACCTGACGTCCATAGCAGCCATGTAGCGATGGACGTGCTCGTCCTCCTCCCTGACATGGCGACGTACCACCTCCGGCGGGGCCGGCTCCCTCCGCACCGAAAGTGGCCCACGCGAATGCCACCAAAGGAGATGAGGGTCGACGACGGCACCCGGGGCCGGGTTCCTCATCAAGCGTCACGCCCCTGAAGGTAGCACCTCCCAGTGCCAGCCCGGCGGAGCCCAGTCCCGGACATGGGTCCTCTGAAGCAGGACGTCGTCGCGGACGTGTCGACGGCGAGGATGCGGGCCGGGCATCGTCGACAACAAAATACTATATGCCGCAAAAGTAAAGTGACATTTTTTAAATGATGGATTGTGATGATTTCATATATGCAAATTTTAAATTTTATAACTAAAAATATAAGAAACTAAAAAAACATCGATCATCGTCTAACAATTTGAAATTAATCTAATTCATCTAGCTAGCTAAAACTAACATTTCCAAAATTTCTAACATTTCTATATAACTAACATTTCTATAACATTTGACATTATATATATTATAACTAACATTTCTACATACTATTTGACATTAATCTAATCTAATTAATTAATTCATCTAAAACTTTGTATGAAAAACAGAAAAACAGAAAAAACTAAAAGCTAAAAACAGAAAAATTGTGTGTGTGTGCGCGTCTAGTGTGTGTGTAGTGTGTGTGTGTGTGTGTGTGCGCGCGCGCGCGCGCGTGTGTGTGTGCGCTACGGTCAGCGCCAGCGCCGGCGCCGGTGTGCGCTACGATCGATTGGAGGAAGGAGAGGGGCCGGGGGAGGGGCTCACAGCGCGCGCGGGCAAGGTCGAGGCGACGGCGACGGCGAGGCGAGGTCGATCCAAAGGCGACGGCGACGGCGAAGCGAGGGGATCGGCGACCGGGACGGCGACGGGGGTGCCGCGGAGTCGACGGGGACGACGCGACGAGGACGGGGGCGTCGCGGAGTCGACGGGGACGGCGCGACGGGGGCGGCGACGGCGCGGGACGGGGTGGCGGCAGAGAGAAGTGGGAGATGAGAAACTGAAAATTTTCGAAGTGCTTCTTATATAGGGGACACCTTTAGTACCGGTTGGAGCCACCAACCGGTACTAAAGGCCTGTTTTGGCCAGGCCAAGCGGGGGGAAGCACCCCCCTTTAGTACCGGTTCCTGGCTCCAACCGGTACTAAAGGCCCCCCCTTTAGTACCGGTTGGTTCCACGACCCGGTACTAAAGGGGGTGCGCTGCCAGGCGAGGGGCGCAGAAGTTTAGTCCTACCTCGCTAGCCGAAGGGCGCTCACACCTGCTTATAAGCCCCGCCGCCGCTGCTGTCTCGAGCTCCTCTCTAAAGCAGGCCTTCTGGGCCTACCTCTGCTACTCTGCCCCGTGGGGCCTATTGGGCTTGTGGGCCTGCATCCTGGCCCAACAACAGGTTGGGTTTCTAGTCGTATGCAGGCCGCTGTTGCCCGGTAGGTGGGCTTTTTTCATTTAGTTTTTTCTTTTCTGCTTTATTTATTTTGTTTTATTTATTTTTAGTTGTTTTTTGCTGTATTTAGAGTTTCTTTGTGAATATTTTTGATAGTTTTTAGACTTTCAGTTAGTGCCGGTAGTTTTTAAATTTGAATAGTTTAAATTTTGAATTATTTGAAATTTGTGTGAATCACTAGTTTGTGAATAACTTAACTTTAAAAATACATTTTCCAGTGATTCTTTTTTCTTATGTTTAATATTAGTGTGTTTTATCATTATATTCAATTTGGTAATGCTTAAGTTATTTAAAAATGAAATTCCTTTGTAACGGATGAGTTTTTGTCCGAAACCCTGATACTTCGAAACAGATTGTCCATTTTGTACACGAAGTGCATCCAGTTTTTGCGGTAACCCTCTCTACTTTTTTGCACATGCTATGTGGGTGAAATTATGATACCATGCCAACTTTCATCCTTTTCTGAGTTCATTTGAAATGCTTTTCAATTTCAGGGTCATTTAGCTGAAAAAATCAATAAATGCATGAAAGAATTTGCTTGCACATAAAATTTCTTCGCGTTTCAAATGCCAAAACACATAACTAGCTACCCTAACTATTACAGAGATTCCCTCCTGGGTGTGAAACACAGAAGAAAGTGATGATAGTTAAGCCGATCACATCCCAGATCTTTGGGTGTGAAACTTTTTCTTCGCATGTGTCCCTTTGCGTCGTAGCCATGGAAAATCTTCATCATTTAACGGGATGCTCGGGTCAATATTCACTGTGAATGGAGCAATTTCATCAAACTTTTCATAATCTTCTGACTTGTCTGTCTTGTCATCCACTCCCACGATGTTTCTCTTCCCAGAAAGAACTATGTGCCGCTTTGACTCATCGTACGATGCATTCGCTTCCTTATCTTTTCTTTTTCTTGGCTTGGTAGACATGTCCTTCACATAGAAAACCTGTGCCACATCATTGGCTAGGACGAATGGTTCGTCTGCATACGCAAGATTGTTGAGATTCACTGTTGTCATTCCGTACTGCGGGTCTTCCGTTACCCCGCCTCGTGTCATATTGACCCATTTGTTGGAAATATGCCCTAGAGGCAATAATAAATTGGTTATTATTATATTTCCTTGTTCATGATAATCGTTTATTATCCATGCTATAATTGTATTGATAGGAAACTCAGATACATGTGTGGATACATAGACAACACCATGTCCCTAGTAAGCCTCTAGTTGACTAGCTCGTTGATCAATAGATGGTTACGGTTTCCTAATCATGGACATTGGATGTCGTTGATAACGGGATCACATCATTAGGAGAATGATGTGATGGACAAGACCCAATCCTAAGCCTAGCACAAAGATCGTGTAGTTCGTATGCTAAAGCTTTTCTAATGTCAAGTATCATTTCCTTAGACCATGAGATTGTGCAACTCCCGGATACCGTAGGAGTGCTTTGGGTGTATCAAACGTCACAACGTAACTGGGTGACTATAAAGGTGCATTACAGGTATCTCCGAAAGTATCTGTTGGGTTGGCACGAATCGAGACTGGGATTTGTCACTCCGTGTAAACGGAGAGGTATCTCTGGGCCCACTCGGTAGGACATCATCATATGCGCAATGTGACCAAGGAGTTGATCACGGGATGATGTGTTACGGAACGAGTAAAGAGACTTGCCGGTAACGAGATTGAACAAGGTATCGGTATACCGACGATCGAATCTCGGGCAAGTACAATACCGCTAGACAAAGGGAATTGTATACGGGATTGATTAAGTCCTTGACATCGTGGTTCATCCGATGAGATCATCGTGGAACATGTGGGAGCCATCATGGGTATCCAGATCCCGCTATTGGTTATTGACCGGAGAACGTCTCGGTCATGTCTGCATGTCTCCCGAACCCGTAGGGTCTACACACTTAAGGTTCGATGACGCTAGGGTTATAAGGAAGCTTGTATGTGGTTACCGAATGTTGTTCGGAGTCCCGGATGAGATCCCGGACGTCACGAGGAGTTCCGGAATGGTCCGGAGGTAAAGATTTATATATAGGAAGTCCTGTTTCGGCCATCGGGACAAGTTTCGGGGTCATCGGTATTGTACCGGGATCACCGGAAGGGTCCCGGGGGCCCACCGGGTGGGACCACCTACCCCGGGGGCCACATGGGCTGTAGGGAGTGCGCCTTGGCCTACATGGGCCAAGGGCACCAGCACCAAGAGGCCCATGCGCCTGGGGAAACCCTAAAAGGAAGAGTCCCAGCAGGGGAAGGCACCTCCTAGGTGCCCTGGGGGGGGAGGACTCCTCCCCTGGCCGCCGCCCCCTTGGAGATTGGATCTCCTAGGGGCTGGCGCACCCCCCCTTGGGATCCCTATATATAGTGGGGTAGGAGGGCCTCTCAAACACACCTTTTGCCTTTGGTGCAGCCCTCCCCTCTCTCCCAAGTTCTTCTCCTCTTCCGTGGTGCTTGGCGAAGCCCTGCAGGATTGCCACGCTCCTCCATCACCACCACGCCGTTGTGCTGCTGCTGGATGCAGTCTTCCTCAACCTCTCCCTCTCTCCTTGCTGGATCAACGCATGGGAGACGTCACCGGGCTGTACGTGTGTTGAACGCGGAGGTGCTGTCCGTTCGGCACTAGGATCATCGGTGATTTGAATCACGACGAGTACGACTCCATCAACCCCGTTCACTTGAACGCTTCCGCTTAGCGATCTACAAGGGTATGTAGATGCACTCTCCTTCCCCTCGTTGCTGGTCTCTCCATAGATAGATCTTGGTGACACGTAGGAAATTTTTTGAATTATTGCTACGTTCCCCAACACCATTTGCACCGAAACAAAGGGACCTTCAAACCACGTCGATAGTCAAGTTCCCATATGTCCTGTATATAACCATAATATGTTTCCTTTCCCGTCTTGGTTTCTGCATCAAAGCGGACACCACTGTTTTGGTTGGTGCTCTTCTTATCTTGGGCGATCGTGTAAAATGTATTACCATTTATCTCGTACCCTTTGAAAGTCATTATATTCGAAGATGGTAACTGGGACAGCAAGTACAGGTCATCTTCAATAGAGGTGTCATGCATGGTACGTGCTTGCAACCAGCTGGCGAAACTCCTGGTTTGTTCACGTGTAATCCAGTCATCAGATCGCTCCGGGTGTTTGGAGCGTAGCAAATTCTTGTGTTCATCCATATACGGAGCCACCAAGGCGGAATTCTGTAGAACTGTGTAGTGTGCTTCAGTGAGAGAATGTCCGTCCATACATATTATTTGTTCCCCTCCTAGCGTGCCTTTTCCATCCAGTCTGCCCTTATGCCGCGATTCAGGAACACCAATCGGCTTAAGGTCAGGAATAAAGTCAATACAAAACTCAATGACCTCCTCATTTTGATGGCCCTTGGAGATGCTTCCTTCTGGCCTAGCACGGTTATGAACATATTTCTTTAAGACTCCCATGAACCTCTCAAAGGGGAACATATTGTGTAGAAATACAGGACCCAAAACGTTAATCTCTTCGCATAGGTGAACTAGGACGTGCGTCATGATGTTGAAGAAGGATGGTGGGAACACCAACTCGAAACTGACAAGACATTGCACCAAATCATTCTGTAACCTTGGTATGATTTCTGGATCGATTACCTTCTGAGAGATTGCATTGAGAAATGCACATAGCTTCACAATGGCTAATCGAACATTTTCCGGTAGAAGCCCCCTCAATGCAACCGGAAGCAGTTGCGTCATAATCACGTGGCAGTCATGAGACTTTAGGTTCTGGAACTTTTTCTCTGCCATGTTTATTATTCCCTTTATATTCGACGAGAAGCCAGACGGTACCTTAATACTGAGCAGGCATTCAAAGAAGATTTCCTTCTCTTCTTTGGTAAGAGCGTAGCTTGCATGACCCTGATGTATGCCGTCTTTTCCGTGCATACGTTGCTGGTCCTCCCGTGCCTCAGGTGTATCTTTTGTCTTCCCATACACGCCCAAGAAGCCAAGCAGGGTCACACAAAGATTCTTCGTCACGTGCATCACGTCGATTGCGGAGCTGACCTCGAGGTCTTTCCAATAGGGCAGGTCCCAAAATATAGATTTCTTCTTCCACATGGGTGCCCGTCCGTCAGCGTCATTCGGAACAGGTTGTCCACCAGGACCCTTTCCAAAGACCACCTTCAAATACTTGACCATATCATGTACATCAGCACCAGTACGGTGGCGAGGCTTCGTCCGGTGATCCGCCTCACCTTTGAAATGCTTGCCTTTCTTTCTTACGGGATGCCTGCTCGGAAGAAATCGACGATGTCCCAGGTACACATTCTTATTAGCCAAATATATACTGTCAGTACCGTCCAAACAGTGCGTGCATGCGCGGTATCCCTTGTTTGTCTGTCCTGAAAGGTTACTGAGAGCAGGCCAATCATTGATGGTCACGAACAGCAACGCCTTTAGGTCAAATTCTTCCCCCATGTGCTCATCCCACGCACGTACACCTGTTCCATTCCACAGTTGTAAGAGTTCTTCAACTAATGGCCTTAGGTACACATCAATGTCGTTGCCGGGTTGCTTAGGGCCTTGGATGAGCACTGGCATCATAATGAACTTCCGCTTCATGCACAACCAAGGAGGAAGGTTATACAAACATAGAGTCACAGGCCAGGTGCTATGGTTGCTGCTCTGCTCCCCAAAAGGATTAATGCCATCTGCGCTTAGACCAAACCATACGCTCCTTGCATCATCTGCAAACTCCTTCCTGTACTTTATTTCGATTTTTCTCCACTGCGACCCGTCAGCGGGTACTCTCAACTTTCCGTCTTTCTTACGGTCTTCTCTGTGCCATCGCATCGCCTTGGCATGCTCTTTGTTTTGGAACAAACGTTTCAACCGTGGTATTATAGGAGCATACCACATCACCTTGGCAGGAATCTTCTTCCTGGGGCGCCGGCCCTCGACATCACCAGGGTCATCGCGGCAGATCTTATAGCGCAATGCACCACATACCGAGCAAGCGTTCAAATCCTCGTACTCACCGCGGTAGAGGATGCAATCATTAGGGCATGCATGTATCTTCTGCACCTCTAACCCTAGAGGGCAGACAACCTTCCTTGCTTCGTACGTACTCTCGGGCAATTCGTTGTCCTTTGGAAGCATATCCTTTATCATTACCAGCAACTTTCCAAATCCCTTGTCAGATACACCATTCTCTGCCTTCCATTGCAGCAATTCCAGTGTGGTGCCCAGCTTTTTCTTGTCACCTACGCAATTCAGGTACAACCATTTTTTGTGATCCTCTAACATGCGCTGCAACTTCTTCTTCAAATCACTTGCGCAGTTTCTCTTTGCATCGGCAATGGCCCGACCTAGATCATCAACGGGCTCATCTGATGCCTCTTCTTCAGCTTCTTCCCGCATTGCCGGCTCAGCTTCTTCCCGCATTACCGGCTCAGCTTCTTCCCCCATTGTTGTATCATCGTATTCAGGGAACCCATGGCCAGGATAGCTGTCGTCGTCCTCTTCTTCTTCATTGTCTTCCATCATAACCCCTCTTTCTCCGTGCTTGGTCCAAACATTATAATGGGGCATGAAACCGGTCTTAAACAGGTGGACGTGAATGGTTCTTGACGTAGAGTAATTGTGACCATTCTTACAGCGAGCACATGGACAAGGCATAAAACCATCCGCCCGCTTGTTTGCCTCAGCCGCAATCAGAAAAGTACGCACGCCCTCAACGAACTGGGGAGAGCATCGGTCATCGTACATCCATTGCCGGCTCATCTTCATTACACAACACCGAATAGACCAAATTAATACAAGTTCATACATAAAGTTCATACAACACTTAAATGCAACAAACAAATAACTCTCTAGCTAAAGCATTTAAATGCAACAACAAATACGATCAAGATTGCAACTAAGGTAACAATGGATCCAACAGCATAATGATACCAAGCCTCACTATCGATGGCATATTTTCTAATCTTTCTAATCTTCAAGCGCATTTTCTCCATCTTGATCTTGTGATCATCGACGACATCGTCAACATGCAACTCCAATTCCATCTTCTCCCCCTCAATTCTTTTCAATTTTTCTTTCAAGTACTCGTTTTCTCTTTCAACTAAATTTAACCTCTCGGCAATAGGGTCGGTTGGAATTTCCGGTTCAGATACCTCCTAGAAAAAATTTCTATGTCAACTTGATGGGCATAATTTGTCATAAACACGAAATGCAACTAGTTTTAAAAGAGAATATACATACCACATCCGAATCATAACAAGGACTAGGGCCGACGGGGACGGATATCAAAACCATGGCACTATATGTATAACAAACAACGTACGGGTAAGATAATTATACGAGTAACTATATATCCAAATCACACAAACATCAATTTTTATATAAAATTTCATGAACAAGAGGCTCACCACAAGGTGGTGCCGGCGACGGGACGGTGCGGGCGATCGACGGTGGCTACGATGGAGATTTAGAAGGCACTAAGTAAACCACACCTACATATGCAAACTAAGTGTTATTTTTGACCTCAAATTGCATATAAATCAAATACTAGCACATATATATATATATATATATATATATATATATATATCCTCCCAAATTACTAAACTCACAAATTAATCACTATATAAACCAATGCAAGAGCTAATCTAGCAATGAGAGATGAAAGGACAAAGTTGCTAACCTTTGTGATCATTTGAATGGATGAGGGCCTTCAAATCTTGACAAATTTTGGGAAAATTTTGTGATGAACTCGAGAGGAAGAAGGGAAGAACAGAGGAGAGGGCTGGAGAGGGAAAAGGGGGAAGAACAGAGTGCTGGTGGACGAAGGGTTTATATAGGACGACCTTTAGTACCGGTTCGTGGCACGAACCGGTACTAAAGGTGCTGGAGGGGCCCCACTCTGGCAACATCCTGCCACCACTCTCATTAGTACCGGTTCGTGGCACGAACCGGTGCTAAAGGTTCGCCACGAACCGGTACTAATGAAAGCGGCCCGGCTATCCGTTGGAACCGGCACTAATGTGTACATTAGTGCCGGCTCAAATACAAACCGGCACTAGTGTGCTTCACGTTTGACCATTTTTCTACTAGTGGTTCTGGAGGCATTGTGATGTTGCTCTCTTCAAACCATCTTCTTGTTTTGTCAGGATCATGTTCTTTTCTTGGTTTATCCATTTAATCGGAGTGTTGTGTCCTTTGCTCAAGTCCTTTTTCATCCTATCAAGTCTTGCATCTCTTTTCTACCGGAGTGCTTTCAACTTTGTTCATCGTCGTTGCTTTTTTTTCTTTCAAATTGTTCAACTTTTCAAGGTTCTTTGGTTTCACTCGTTTGTCAGAGAAGCAACTTAGTTTTACATCTTCTCTTTCTCTTACGTTTTCCCTCCGGTGCCATTCTAGATCTCGGGACGAGATCCTCTCGTAGTGGTGGAGTGTTGTAACGCCCCGAGACCGATGTGCCAGGTGACTTCCAGTTAGTCGCTGCGTTGCCATGTCATTTGCTTGCGTGTTGCATTTCGTCATGTCATCATTTGCATAGCATCATCATGTTTTTCAAAAACTTGCATTCATCCGGGTTCTCCGAGTTCTCTTCGTTGTCCATTCTGAGCCCAACCACACTTGCACGCGCCCGCGACATGTCCGAGATAGTATTTTATAAGTGGCCGGAAAATGTTCTCGGATTGGGACGAGAGTTGGCATGCGGTCTGGTTATGGTGTAGGTAGACCGCCTGCCAAGTTTCATCGCAATCGGAGTTCGTTTGACGCCCCAACGATTAACTATAGCAGCACCGTTGCCGGTATTTTCGTCGGACGTTTTCGGTCTTCGGAAACCCGTGTCGGGCTGCAGATATTTTCTCTCCTCTCAGTCCATGGCCCTCTACACAGCCCTTCTAGCCCATCTACCTAACCCCCTCCGCTCCGGAACGTCCGATTGCGATCGAACGGCTCCGAAACGGGTTAAAACCCCCCTCTCCTAGCCCCCTGCCTATAAATGGACACCCTACCCTTCCATTTTTGAAACCCTAGCCCCTCCTTCTCGTTTTTCCGCAGCCACCCTCTCCACCGCCGCCACTTGTCGCGCCCCCATCGGCCAGCCCGCCGCCGGCGACGCGCACAGCCAATCAGGCGCTGCCACGTCGCGCCCAGCGCCTCCACCAGCCCCACGGCCCGCCTGGCCCAACCGAGGCCCGCCCGGGCCAGAGCCCCTTCGCTCGCAGCCGCCAAGGCTGTTCCTCCTCGATCCCACCTGGATCGGGAGGGAGCCGGAGCGCTGCTCTTCCCCGCCGCGCCGGCGAGTCCGCCTGCCTGCGGCCGTCGTCGGAGTCGTCGACCGCCGCCGCCCCATGTCATCAATGCCGCCGCCCGGCCCTCGATTCCTCTCTGCTCCTTCTCCTCACCAGCTCTCTCTCTCTCTCCCCCTCGCAGCAAGGCGCCGGCGCTGGTGCCTGCCGTCGGCCTCGTCATCGTAGCCCAAGTCACGAACACCGCCGGATCCAGCCAGTCCCCGCCTCGCCTCGCCGCTGCTCTGCCTCGTCGTCGCCGGAGCCCAGCCGTCGCCATGTCCCTGCGCTGTTTCGGCCCCGTCCTCGTTCGAGCGGAGGACGAGCGCTTCCTCATCATGCGCCTGGGCTGCAGCGCGCATTGACTGGCCCAGCCTCCTCCCGTTTCAGATCGCGAGGCCCGGCTTCCTTTGATCCAGCCAGCCTGCTTGGCCTCTCTTCAGTTCCGGGCCAAGGCCCATGGTGAGGCCACCAACAGCGCCTCCTTTTTTCTGTCCTGTTGGACCTCTGCTCAGTTTCGGCCCATGTAGTGTTTTTTCCCCGCTACGAATTGGTCTAATTTCCAGAGAACACAGTTTTGCAGAAAACCCCTTCATGATCATGCATATTGTAACTCTCAAACCATGCATCACATGTAAATAACTTATATATGAAAAATGCTTAAAATTGTGTCTAGTTTCATAATATGTCATTTTCATCCATGTTTATAATATTTAAAATGATGTTTGGTTAAATTACTCCTATGCCATGTTAAAATGATTTAATTCATAACTATTCAACCGTAGCTCCAAATCTAACAAACTTTATATGTAAATGGGGTAAAAAATGCCTAGTTTAACATGGTGACCTTTATTTGCATGTTAAACAACTCTAAAATTGTGTTTAGGGCAGAACAGTACCAAATCTATAATATGCTCATGAGGAGTTTCCGGAATTGTTGTTCGTTTTTTCCGGCATCATTTAAACTTGACTAGATAGGTAGTTTTACTTTGCTTCACCCTCTTGCCATGTTTAACAACATTTAATATTGTTGGGTACATAAACGAGATCGAACTAAATAACTCGAATGTGGTGTTTCGTCAATATGCAACGGCGTTGCATGTTGAGCTCCACTTAATTTGTAGGAATGTTTGTGCATTTTGCCATGCCATGCTTCATTAAACCGGACATGCATCATACTTGATTGTGTTTCATGCCATGTTATGTGGTGGTTGTTCACTATGTTGTTTGCTTTCTTTCCGGTGTACTTCGTCTCGGTATTCCAGTAACGTCGTGTTGTGAGGTTTCGTTCGACTACGTCCGTTTGTCTTCTTCATGGACTCGTTCTTCTTCCTTACGGAATTTCAGGCAAGATGACCATACCCTCGATATCACTTCTATCTTTGCTTGCTTAGTTGCTCGCTCTTTTGCTATGCCTATGCTGCGATACCTACCACTTGCTTATCATGCCTCCTATTTTGTGGAACCAAGCCTCTAACCCACCTTGTCCTAGCAAACCGTTGTTTGGCTATGTTACCGCTTTGCTCAGCCCCTCTTATAGCGTTGTTAGTTGCAGGTGAAGATTGAAGTTTGTTCCTTGTTGGAACATAGAGATGTTGTTCCTTGTTGGAACATGTTTACTTGTTGGGATATCACTATATATCTTATTTAATTAATGCATCTATATACTTGGTAAAGGGTGGAAGGCTCGGCCTTATGCCTGGTGTTTTGTTCCACTCTTGCCGCCCTAGTTTCCGTCATATCGGTGTTATGTTTCCGGATTTTGCGTTCCTTACACGGTTGGGTAATAATGGGAACTCCTTAACAGTTCGCCCTGAATAAAACTCTTCCAGCAATGCCCAACATTGGTTTTACCATTCGCCACCTAGCCTTTTCTTTTCCCTTGGGGGTCGCGCGCCCAAGGGTCATCATTATTTTAAACCCCCGGGCCAGTGCTCCTCTGAGTGTTGGTCCAACTTGTCAGCCGCTGGTGGCCACCAGGGGCAACTCTGGGCTGGCCTACCGGAAGTTTAGACAATCCGGTGTGCCCTGAGAAAGAGATATGTGCAGCTCCTATCGGGATTTGTCGGCACATTCGGGCGGTGTTGCTGGTTTAGTTTTACCTTGTCGAAATGTCTTGTAACCGGGATTCCGAGTCTGATCGGGTCTTCCCGCTAGAAGGAATATCCTTCGTTGACCGTGAGAGCTTGTGATGGGCTAAGTTGGGACACCCCTGCAGGGATTTGAACTTTCGAAAGCCGTGCCCGTGGTTATGGGCAGATGGGAATTTGTTAATGTCCGGTTGTAGAAAACCTGAAGATAATCTTAATTAAAACACATCAACCGCGTGTGTAACCGTGATGGTCTCTTTCCGGCGGAGTCTGGGAAGTGAACACAGTGTTGGAGTAATGCTTGACACAGGTTGTTCTAGGATCACTTCTTGATCATAGATTCTCGACCGTGCTTTGCCTTCTCTTCTCGCTCTCATTTGCGTATGTTAGTCACCATATATGCTAGTCGCTTGCTGCAGCTCCACCTCATACCTTTACCTTACCCATAAGCTTAAATAGTCTTGATCGCGAGGGTGTGAGATTGCTGAGTCCCCGTGACTCACAGATACTTCCAAAACCAGCTTCCAGGTGCCGATGAGCCCATGCAGATGACGCAACCAAGCTTAGGAGGAGCTCGATGAAGATCTTGTCCTTTGTGTTGTTTCTTTCTTATTGATCAGTAGTGGAGCCCAGTTGGGGTCGATCGGGGACCGTGTCGCATTTGGGATTCTTCTTTTATTTTGGTTCCGTAGTCGGACCTTGATTGTATTTGGATGTTGTAATGCTTTATTCATGTAATTGTGTGAAGTGGCGATTGTAAGCCAACTATGTATCTCTTTCCCTTATGTATTACATGGGTTGTGTGAAGATTACCTCACTTGCGACATTGCTTTCAATGCGGTTATGCCTCTAAGTCGTGCTTCAACACGTGGGAGATATAGCCGCATCGACGACGTTACAGGTGACCACCGCCGTCGTGGAGCTCTAGATAGTCGCAGCAATAGACTGCAACATAGGACTCTTGTATGTATAGTAGTACAAATACTTCACAGAAGACAAAAGAAAATGGCAAGTTTATGGCTGCATAAGACTATTTACCGTGTGCTCTAAGCCCTCCACCTCCCTATGTTGCAGTCAAACTTTGACCATGACCAAAATATAAGTTATGCCACAAATATAAGTTGTCTCCATTGATGCAAATATTGATAAATTCTTAATATTTAGTTGTTATACGCTTTGGTTTTGTTTATTAGTAGTATCATAGTATGCCCTAAAGTTAACACAAAGTTGAGACATTTATTTTGAGA
Source organism: Triticum urartu (assembly GCF_056163025.1). NCBI lineage: Eukaryota > Viridiplantae > Streptophyta > Magnoliopsida > Poales > Poaceae > Triticum > Triticum urartu. The sequence goes on from NC_141879.1 coordinate 722,330,151, forward strand.
GGGATGAAGTATTTCACAAGGGTTCTTTTATTGTGAAATTTTTCAAGGGGGTTTTATTTTGAGACCACAAAAGAAAGGGTGACCGCGTTCAGAAAAAAAGAGTGATAGACCTTGGCCTAGTGTGCCTGGACATTTTTGTCCTCGTTGCCCCCCTTGAAAAAAGGCGGGCACTAGGCGCCATTCGGAGTATACTACAGAAAATCAGCCACCTTGTGAGCCGTGCAATTGAATCGGCCAAAGCATCCTGAGCAGTTCGATATTGCATCACATGGGTGTTGAACACTCGGACTTTGCTCTCAGACCAACTCCACCGCGCGACCCTATTCTCTCCGTCCCCGTCTATTTGGGATAAAAGAGACAAACAAGACGGCTTAGCGCGCGGGCGCAAACGGACTTTTGTCCGCTTTGTGTCCGCTTTCGACCCATCCCCGGCTCAAAGTTGTGCCGGTTTTGGGGTGAAACGGACAGCGCGCGGACGGGCGGGACGCGCGCGCTTGTCCTCCCCTGGCCCGCCTGTCGGTGGGAGAAACCAAACCCCCCTCCCCCCACGCCCATTTGGCGCCATTTCCCCCAAACCCTCCCACGTCCCTCCCGCCGCCCCCTCTCTCCCCCGTCCATGGCCGACGCCCCGCCGAGTTCCAGCCGCCTGGCCATCGACCCGACCACAAAGGTGAAGAAGGAGGCGCCAAGGAAGCCGCGGTCGGAGTGCACGTCGGAGGAGATCGCCAAGTTGGACGCGAAATCGGCGAAGAGGAGGGAACGGAGAGCGGCCGTCAAGATCAATGCCGCCGCGGCCAAGTTCGCCGCCTAGCGCGAGGAGCTGGAGGCCGGGCGGCGCAAGGCCGCTGCCGACGAGAAGGAGGACCTCATCAACAAAGCGCATGCCATACTCATGCTTGGCATGGGCCGTCCGGCGGGGTTCCATGCAGCGGCCGTCGGCCCGGCGAGCACAGGCTCGTCGGTCGCCCGGCCTACGCACTGCCAGTCGCCGACGTCGCGCGCCGCGCCCATGTCGCCCGGCTTTCCTCCGCCCAGGCACGACGGCCAGACCCGTTTCTCGGCGTCGCCGGACATGGGCTTGTTCGCGCCGTCCACACCACGCCCCGCGGCCGTCATCGACCTCAACGTCACGCCTGGGTCCAGCAGCGGCGGGCGGCCGTCCGTCGAGATGCAAAGAAAGCAGGCGCGTGCACCGTTCACGGGCACCATGCCGCCCCCCCCCCCCCCCCCCCCCGCGTGTTGTTTGACGGAATGCCAACCTCAACGCCGATGGTGGACGACCCCTTCTACAACCAGTACATGGAGGACGTGATCTTCCAGGGTGGGCATGCCCGTGCCTACGACCCCGAGGAGACCCAAAGTCAGGATGGCCGCGCCCAGTACGTGCCCGATGAGGAGGCCGACGACCGTGCTGACTACGACCATGGTGATTCGTGGCATGAAGACGACGACATCTATGTCGAAGGTGAAGATGAAGATGAAGCCAATGATGTTGATATTAGTGGCGCTCCATTGTTCATAGACGAGCTCACCCAAAGAGCGGAAGCACAAAAGAAGCGGAAGAGCATTCGCACCGGTTCATATACACAAGATGAGGACAAGTTGATTTGTCAATGTTGGATGGAGATTAGCCAAGATCCAAGGACCGGCGCGCAACAAAAGGGCATTGTTTTTTGGACGAGAGTCCACAAAACATTCCATGAAAGGAAGATGTTTGAGCCCTACCAAATTACAAGCAACCGTGGCATCAGTTCGATTCAAAAAAGATGGTTGTTCATCCAACAAGAGTGCAACAAGTATTGTGCCGCATTTGAGAGCGTTGAAGCACGGCCCGTGAGTGGTCTCGGCGTTGGGGACATGGTATGCTCTTCTTTTTCTAGCCCTTTCCTTGCTACGGCCATGATACTTCGGCCGTGTATATGTTTGCATGTTCACTTGTTGTTGATCATGTGGTGTAGGCATTTCAATCTTTGGAGGCATTCAAGGCTCGGCATAATGACAAGCCATTCACTCTTACGCATTGTTGGACGCTCATAAACAATTGCCCTAAGTTCAAGGATCAATACCGTGAACTTCAAAGGAAGAGAGGCAAGAAAATGGCCAAGTTCGTCGGAGGTGGGGATGGCGAGGCGTTGAAGAGGCCGAGGGGAAAGACCAACTCCAAGGTGGACGACATACGTAACGCCTCAACCATGGCCTTGCATGAGACTTTGCATGGCATGATGTCACATAAGGATGTGAGGGACGAGAAGAAGCAGCAAAGTAAGGACGAGCAAATGAAGCAATACCTAGACCTCCAAAGACAGAAGCTTGAGATGGAGGAGGCGGCCAAGAAGAGGAAGATAGACATGGAGGAGGCGGCCCGGCAAAGGCAGCTCGACATGGAAGAGGCCACCCGGCAAAGGCAGCTCGACATCGAGGCCGATAACGTCAAGGCCAGGCAGAGGCAGCTCGACATCGAGGCCACCAATGCCGCCACCAAAGCGAAGGAGGTGGCCCTTGCGATCATGAGCGTGGACTTGTCGAAGATGAGCCACAAGACGAGGGCCTGGTTCGAGGCCAAGCAGAAGGAGATGCTCGACGCCGAAGGCCTGAACTAGGTCGTCCGATCGGCGTGGCCATTCTTTTTGGAGGCTGGCATGGGTGCCGCCCGCCCGCTGGGCCGCTGGCAGTGTGCCGGCGAAAAAACATTCACTTTGGAGGCCGGCTGTGTTGCCAGCCGCTAGCTGTGTTGCCGGCGAGGACAACTATTCATTTTGGAGGCTGGCTGTGTTGCCGGCGATGGTCGTGTAGGCCGCTGGCTTTGTTGCCGGCATGATGAACTGGGGTCGTGAACTGGGGCTTGGCATTTGAAACGTCCCTTTTTTTAAAATAGACACGGACAGGATGTGGCAAAAGGATGCGCCCGCGCAGTGGGCGCACGGCTACCACATCCCAAGACAGGCCCGGACACGACCCCAAATTCCTATCCAAAGAGACAAAAACAGGACAAAGTCCGTTTAGGGTCGTGCGATGGAGTTAGCCTCACACAACACATGGATGTTGGGGCCCGCATGACTGCTTTGACTTGACGCATCGTTGCAGCGCGAGTGTAGGGATGGTTGGGCCCTACCTAAATTCCTTCGTTACTGACAGCCTCACGTCCATCTCTTCTATTTTTTTTAGGGTAGTCCATCTCTTCTATGGATCCTCTGGCTTTGCAGTGAAAATCCATATTCTATTGCAAAAAAAAAACTATACCAAACAATTCAATCTTTTGTGAAAAACGAGCTAGACTGCTGTAATAGAACCAGTAAAGTCGAACAACATTTTTGTTTTAAATGGTCGCAACAACAAAATAGAAAAAATGATTTTTGTTTTGTTTTGTGAAACCATTATTTGCAACAGCTAATTTTGTAACATGGTGGTCTGGCTTCAGAGTAACAAAGAATAAAACAATGACGTCCGGCCTTGCAACATTGCACATCCCAGCTTGCAGCATCACTGGTCGGCTTTGCAACATGTTTGTTTGACTCTGTAGCAAAAAAAAAAATCGATAACCGGTTTGCAACATCGGCGTGCTTCATACATGATGGTCCTACTTTTGCAACAAAAGAACGACAATGAGCTTTGTAGCATGTGGCATCCGGTTTTGCAGCGGTGTCCCCTGACATTGCAGTGTCACTCACGCGTCCCGGCTTGCAGCACACGCGTCCGGTTTGCAGCGTTGTTGGCATTGCAACATCACTTGTCCAGCGTTGTTGGCATTGCAGCATCCTTGTCTCGGCTTGCAGCGTCGTCAGTCGGTGTTGCGGCATCGCTCGTCCAGGCTTGCAACATCACGCACTCGTTTTACAGCGCCGTCGATGGGTGTTGCAGCGTCCTCGTCCCGGCTTGCAGCGTCGCGCCTCCAGTTTGCAACGTTGTTGATTTGAGTTGTGGCGTCCTCTACCGGGTTTGCGGTGAGGTGTTGCGTATCCGGTTTGCAGCGCCGTCGGTTGGCGTCGCAACGTCCTTGTCCGGCTTTTTTAGGGGGTCCTTGTCCGGCTTTGCAACATGAATCGTTTTCCTTGAAAAACCAGAAGAAGAAAAAAAGTCAACTAAAAAAATGACACTCCGTCCCCGTCTACGGGAAAATATCTCGTGCATCGGAGCTTGTGGTGCTACCGACGCACCAAACTCATATTGTGTTTTTAAAATGTTCGACAAATTCTGAAAAAAATTAGCACACTCACATAACATCAATGTAGCTTGTCACAAAATTTCAAGTCAAAGTTCGAAACATAACTTGAAAAACAAAAATGACAAATTCCGCACTGAATAGTACATAAACATAACTTGGGCTTTAGATTTGGCCCATTAACACACTGATGTCAAATTTGTCTTTTTTTAATCTCAAAAAATAGTTCAAATTTTCATATGAAATTTCGTGACAGCATACATTGATGTTACACTAACGTGCTAGAATTTTTTCAGTTTTTTTCAAATATTCTATGGATACATTCCCCGTCGTCTACAATGGTAGATATCCCCCAATCCCACGGGGCGCCGCCGCCGCCTGCGCTGTGTTTCCTTGAATCAAGCGAGCACCGCAAAAAGCCATGCTCCCCCTTCACCTCCCCCTCTTCCTGCAGCATACATCACTGAAGCGCTCTCGCGCCGGACCCCGGCGGCCGTCGGGGTGGGGGATCGAGCGACCAAGCCGGGACTTTTTGAGGCCGGCGGCGGAGCGCCAAGGGGAGGAGGCCGCGGCGATTAAAGGGAGGGAGCGAGCATCCTTGAGACAAAGCGCGTCCAGATCCACATGTGCGTACGTCTCCTCGGAAGTCAAGAACTGTACGCGTCGTCTTGCTTCCATTTTCCTCACGAGCAATCAAGCACCCCCATCCTGCCCAGCCCAGGCCATTATTGCGTTTGAAACAAAGCTGCTAGATTCGTCCTATGTGCCAGATTCGTCCCAGAGCAAGCAGGGCGTACTCTACAGCATCATTGCAAAGTTCTAATAATGGGGCCAGAACCATGCATATTTGGGGGAAAACACCTCGTCCTATGGCCATTGGATCCGTGGAGAAGCCATTGAAGAAGCCCCACCATCTTGCTCAGGCCATCATCACCGGTGTCCACCTCTGCGTGTTCTCTGTGCTTCGGTACCTCTGCTCACAAGATGAACAGCGCTGAAGCTACAGGTTAAGAGGAAAATTGCTTGTCTCCTTCCATGCTACTCACAAGCAAGCAAGCAAGCACATTTCTGCTCACACCACACCATTGTTGTCCTCTCCAGCTTGTGCTTCTCCGTGTTGTTACGCCGTGCTCCAATGGCGGCGTCGGTGGTGGTCAACGTCGTTGTCCAACCACTGGTCACAGTCGTGATGGAGAAGGCGTCCAACTACCTCCTTGACAAGTACAAGGTGATGAAGGGCATGGAGGAGCAGCACGAGATACTCAAGCGCCGGCTGCCCGCCATCCTGGACGTCATCGCCGACGCTGAGCAGGCAGCAGCCCACAGGGAAGGTGCGGCTGCCTGGCTCCAGGCCATCAAGAAGGTGACCTACCAGGCGAATGAGGTCTTCGATGAGTTCAAGTACGAGGCGCTTCGTCGGAAGGCTAAAAAGGAGGGGCACTACAAGGAGCTTGGATTCAGTGTGGTAAAACTCTTTCCCACCCACAACCGTTTCATATTCCGTAACAGGATGGGAAGAAAGCTCCGCAAGATTGTGCGGGCTGTTGAGGTGCTTGTGACTGAAATGAATGCCTTTGGCTTTAAGTATCAACAACAACCACCGCAGGCATACAGCCAGTGGCGACAGAAGGATCATGATATCCTTGATCCAGAGAAAATTGCCAGCAGATCGAGAGCCAAAGATAAGAAGAAGCTTGTTGATATACTGGTTGGTCAAGCTAACAATGCAGATCTCACGGTTGTTCCCATCGTTGGAATGGGGGGTCTGGGAAAGACCACGTTAGCCCAACTTGTTTACAATGACCCTGAAATTCAGAAGCATTTCAATTTGCTGCTATGGGCATGCATCTCTGACAGCTTTGATGTGGATTCTCTGGCTAACAGTATAGTTAAAGCAGCTCCTGAGAAGAATAGAGCAGAAGTAGCAGCTTCCATCATGAAAACACCACTAGATAGGCTTCAGGATGTAGTTAGCAGGCAAAGGTACCTCCTTGTATTGGATGATGTCTGGACACGGGAGGTTCATAAATGGGAGCAGCTCAAGGCCTGCCTTGAACGTGGTGGCATGGGGAGTGTGGTCCTGACAACAACTCGTGATAAAGGAGTTGCAGAAACGATGGGTACCGTTGAAGCTTATAATCTCGGAGCTTTGGGAGGACAGTACATAAAGGAAATTATTGAGACAATGTCATTTAGTTGTTTGAAGAAGGGAGAGGAAAGGCCCGCCGTGCTGGTGAATATGGTTGATGAGATTGTGGAACGATGTGCTGGCTCTCCTTTAGCTGCAATAGCTCTGGGCTCCATACTGCGTAACAAGACCAGCGAAGAAGAATGGAAAGTTGTTTCAAGCAGAAGCAACATTTGCACCATGGAGTCTGGAATCTTGCCGATACTCAAGCTCAGTTACAATGAGTTGCCGCCACATATGAAGCAATGCTTTGCCTTTTGTGCTATATTTCCCAAAGATTATGAGATTGATGTGGACAAGCTGATCCAACTATGGATTGCACATGGCTTTATTATCCAAGAAAAGCAAGTTCGTCTTGAAAAGATTGGCAAACAGATTTTCAATGAACTAGCCTCAAGGTCATTCTTTCATGATGTGAAACAAGTCCAGGCCACAGTCAGTGAAATTGAACAGGACGGGGCGTGTTATTTCAGAACTACATGTAAAATTCATGATCTTATGCATGATGTTGCACTGTCTGTAATGGAGAAGGAATGTGCCTTGGTAACTGAGGACCCATGCAAGATTGGATATGTTGTCGCAGCTGAGGAACCAAGTCAGAGTGAGTGGCTTCCAGACACGGCTCGACATTTATTTTTGTCATGCAAGGAACCAGGAAGAAAATTGAATCGTTCTCTCAAGAACAACTCTCCAGCCATCCAAACACTTCTGTGTGATAGCTTTATGAGCAGATCATTGCATCATTTGGCAAAATACAGCTCCTTGCAAGCATTACAGCTCCGTTTGTTGGGATCATTTCCGCTGAAACCAAAACATCTGCATCACCTGAGGTACCTAGATCTCTCAAGAAGTTTAATAAAAGCACTTCCTGAAGATATGAGCATTCTATACAACCTGCAAACGTTGAACCTCTCTGGCTGCGTATCTCTTCGTGAACTTCCAAGACAAATGAAGTATATGGCTGCCCTCCGCCACCTTTACACTCATGGTTGTCCAGAGCTGAAAGGCATGCCTAGAGACCTAAGAAAACTCACATCCCTACAGACACTTACATGTTTTGTAGCAGGTAGTGGCTCTAATTGCAGCAATGTTGGAGAGCTCGGGAATTTAAACCTCGGTGGTCAACTAGAGTTACATCATCTAGAGAACGTGACAGAAGAAGCTGCAAAAGCTGCAAACCTCGTGATGAAGAAGGAAGTAACAGAACTGACATTAAAATGGACTGTTGGATCGGATAAAGTTGTTGATGAATCTAGCAGTCGGGATGATGCAAAAGTGCTCGAGGAACTTAAACCTCATGATGGGCTGCATGCTATAAGGATACACACCTATGGAGGCACCACCTTTCCAACATGGACAACTATGTTACAAAACATTGTCGTGATCCATATTTCTCATTGTAACAAACTGCAATGGTTCTTTAGTGGTGACATTAATACATCCTTTGCATTTCCAAACCTGAAGGAGCTTACATTGCGAGAGCTTGTCTCCTTTGAAAGATGGTGGGAAATAGATAATGGAATGCAAGGTGAAGTGATCATGTTTCCTCGGCTTGAGAAATTGTGTATTAGTCAGTGTGAAAAGTTGACAGCATTGCCAGGGCAACCGACCTTCCCAAACCTCCAGATTACTCGTATCGAGAGATGTCCAGAGTTGACAACTAGAGTTGAATCACCAAAGCTCAGTGTATTGAAGATGGAAGGACGTGATGTACAGTTGTTCCAGTGGGTAGCCAGGCATATGACTTCATTGACCAATGTGGAACTGCATAGCCTTGTAGACAGTACGGAAACAACCTCGGCGGCGGCTGAGCATGGTTTGAGGGAAGTTCTGGATTGCAAGGAAAAAGGGAATGATCATGATTTTCCTCTGACAGTTTTGGTGCTACAAAACTTTAAGCCAGGTATAAGAGAGCTGTGTTCATGTTTTGCACACCTGCAAGATTTGTCAGTTTGGAGGTGCCATGCGCTCTTCCACTGGCCAGAAAAGGAGTTTAAAGGATTGGTATCCTTGAGGAAGCTTGCGATTCACCAATGTGAGAATCTGACTGGATATGCACAAGCTTCTACCGAGCCATCAACATCATCAGAAAAGAGTCAGCTCCTTCCACGTCTAGAGTTACTAGTGATAAGGAAATGTGAAAGTTTGGTTGAGGTCTTCAATGTCCCTGCATCTCTCAGGGTAATGGAAATTCTTTATTGCAAGAAGCTTGAGTCTATATCCGGCAGGAGGCTGCTGCAGGGACAGTCAGCATCCCCGATTCATCAAGGGCCATCTAGTGTAGCAGAGGTGTCATCATCACCATCACCTGGAGTTGGGGTGAAGAATTTAGAAAAATTAAAATTAGTCGAGTGTCATAGCTTAACAGGGGTCCTGCGTCTCCCTTCGTCCCTCAAGGTTCTAGACATTGATAGCTGCAGTGGGTTGACATCTCTGGAATCTCACTCCGGAGAGCTTCCATCATTGGAGTACCTCTACCTTTGGAGTTGCAATAAACTGTCATCCCTACTGGATGGGCCACGAGCATACTCTTATCTCCAAAGTCTTTACATTAAGAACTGCCCTGGTATAAAGGCGTTCCCTACAAGCCTGCAGCAAAGGCTGGGCAGCATCCAGGAGGAATACACAGACGCTCATTATTATGGAGGTAAGCATGCGACACTTACTTTCTCTATTACTTCTTACTAGTGAGTATTAATTGTGCTATTTAGATAACTATAATAGCATCACTCGTAGCATGACAGAAACATGAAGCAAATTAAATAGTCATTTAACCTAAATTTGTCATTTCTCAATTTATTGATGTTCTTCTAAGCGTAAGTTTTTGCATTATTAACATTTGCAGATAAGCCAAGGCCTATCCCTATCCTGCTGAAACCAAAGACATGGAAATGTGCCATCCGTAGAGATTAGAGGGCTATAAACAGAATCACGGGACGAGAATACCTCCACAGGTTTGTGATGTAGAAATATGCCTACACTGCGGGAACCTTTGATTGGTTTTCTTATTTCTCGCAAAAAGAATTAAGCTGCTGGAATTGTTTGCAGAATTCTTCCAGCAAACAGAGACTGGAAAGAGAGATCACTTGGGGTGGAGCTATTCTCTTGCTGAGAGGCCCACAAGAAGTTGTTGCCATGCTGAACTGCGAGATCCGTAATCAGGAAGCGCTTCTAATACTATTGGCTATCAATCATTTCATTCTGTTCCCATATCTTGTTGGAATAATTACTTGTATTTTTCCACCTCTGTTTACCTACGGTCATGTCCTAGGCACTGTCAGTTTTCTGTGCTAGGCACCGTCAGTTTTCTGTCGAAATTCCGTCGCAGTTTCCCTGTTTTATCTGTGAACCTGTATAAACAGAGTACCACCATTTAGAGTCAGTATTCCGTTTATTGCATATATATAGGCAGTGTTATTTACGAAGCTGTTGATTCTCTCTCGTACTATGCACCGGATTTCGTGGAGGGGATTATCCCAGATGTAGCTTGCCTGTCGACTTGCAACAGCAAAAATGTTGTGGTCAACATGGTTATTGCTGCAACGGTGTGGAAACAGAGGAATGACATTTTTCAATGGGCGATGCATGTGGTCTCGTCTACAGGTTCTCTGGCACATCTGGAAGCGCCAATGTTAACCTGCTGCTGGGGTTCGGCCACAGACCCTGTCGTGGTGGTCAGGCAGCTGTTGAAGACTGTTCACTGAATCAGGCTGCCTGTTATTTTTTTCAGTTTCTAATGTTTTTTGCAGTGTTTCTTCAGCTACCTTAGCAACAATATGTATCTATCTGTAGTCTTATGACGCCTGTTACTATGCATTTTATTTTCAATGAAAATGGGACAGGGCGTGGGCCTTTTGATCGGATTTTTAAAATTTTATTTCCAGTGCAATCTAAGCTAGATATAAGATTTCAATTTCTCAAGATACGATGTTCATCCGAATCCATCTTGACTTGTTATTTTTTTATTGACAATTATATACATTTGAATCTGTTGTTTGTTTCTCTTGACAATTATATACATTTCCAGTGCAATCTATTCAGTTTCTCATACTCTGCTTTTGTTTGTTTCTCAAGACCAGCAGGTGGAATATTCTTCTCAAATGAGGTTAGGAACTTTGGTATACAAAATGTGACGCCGCGAACCGCTTCAGATTGTAAGTACTAACTGAGAGCTGGGACTTCAACTTTTCAAGATATGTTGAATTGTTGATGTTCATCGCCAATTTCGCCCTGGTAACTGATCGCCAGAGCAAATTAATAATTTCAGAACCCACGGCAAATTAACAATTTCAGAACCCACGCACGCAAGATACATATTGTACAATAGCAGTGTGATATGTATAATATTATCATGAAGAGTGAGGAGTTCGTCAGTCCAGAGAACAACGAAGGGAGATATGTACAATAGCACTGCTCTATTTTTTTTCAGTTTTCAGTAGTAGTAGATGCTGTATTACATCAACTAGGAGAAAAGGGATCAAAAATCAAAATGCAAAGAGCCTCCTTCCTAACGGTAGATAGACGTTCCTCATCCTCATCGCTCATCGTCGTCGAGGAGGAAGATGTAGACGAACTTTGCTTGATCATCAGAAAGTTCAGAAAAAGGAATCGTGTACGAAGAAGTTCAGAGAAAAACATTTACATCACTCTAAGCAACCAATGAGGTACTGAGTACAACAGAATTAGCAAAACCTCTGAATAATTACACGACAGAATGAAATGAACACGACGATCAATCAGCTGTAGCCCAATTAGGAACAGAGGCTTATGGGAGTCAAGAAGGGCTCAGATATGCTTATGTTTTTGAGTTTTTCTCACACCGGGTTTCAGAGATACTGTGTGGTTTTCAGGCCTGCAGGCAGACTGAGCATCCTGATTGAGAGGTCACCAACGGCATTTTGGTTGTACTCCTCGGTGAGCCTGACATCGGGCAGCTTGTCGATGCATGCCCTCGATCTCGAAAAGGTCGGTCAGGGGCCTCACTGAACTGCGATGAGTTGACCGCATTCATCTGCATCTGAAACTTGGAGTTGTGATACTCTCAGGCAAGTGCAGCAAGATGTAATGGTCAGGTTTCAAGACCGTAGCTTTGGATCAAGCCATGCATGTATGATGCAGAACTGCGGATGAGTGAACTGAGCTGGCTCCGGATCGACCTTCTCGCGGACGGAGCCTGCCGGTGAGGGGGCTGTACATCACATTACGCTGCATTGCGAGGTATTAAAAAGATTTGCGTTAGGGCTCAATCATGCCCGAAAGTTTGAGTCAACCCAAAGTGGTGAGGCATCTGAAGATATGTTCATCCAGATTTGCAGTCTCGGCGGAAAAGCAGATCAGGTGCTGTTCATCCCGCTCTGGAAACTTAGCTGCAAAATGAGTGCCAACTTATTGACTATTCAGCCTGGACTCTTTATCTACCAAATATGCTAATTCTGACACGCACCGCTCTTTCCTCCATGCTGCTCTAGATCAAGAATGTCACGCCCACCTTCCTTATTTTCTCCCATTTCATATATCAACCAGACTTTTTAGACGCTGCAGATCCGAGATCACCTTCGTCACCTAGATAATAAAATCCCCTTTTTATTCCGAAGATTTACTTCCTCTTGTGCTTCCTCTTTATGCATCGATATTGTGCTACAACCGTAGCCCTCAACTCTTGCAAAATCAGTGGCTCTTATTTTTTTCCAACCATCATAAAACTTGTATTAACTCGGACATCAGATCAGTCATCAGGCTGTCATGACAACAATTTGTTCTACTTTCTTTTTCCAAAGGAGGGAAAATAAACCCCATGATTTTTGCATTCAGTTGCCAAAAATATCACACACAACATGAACATCGAAATAGCACTACATAAAACATCAACAACGCTGTTCAATACTTGATAGCACACATCAACATCTTTGTTTTATACTTATACAACTCTATGCAAACTTACAACACAACCATGTGAAAAATAAGTTTACATTCTGTTTGAATTAAATTTAAACCAGTTGAAAAATCATTCATACTAAATGGGTTACACAAGCAGCACAAGAAAAAAAAACATTAAATTCACACCGTAACTAGGATGAACTTGAAGATTATTTTGATTACTCAAACAATAGAACCATGCTCACCACTGGTCCTAGAGGATGAAGAGGGGCGGTCCACAATGCCAGCGTGTGTGAGCAGCGCCCATAGATGGGTCATGAACTCCCCACCTGCTGCGAGCATCTCTCCATGGATCTCGGCATTGCTTGATGGAGCAAGGAAGAGTAAGAACTCTGCCCAGAAGTCAGCTAGTACCTTCCATCGCCGTTCCTCGGGCAGCACGCCTTTGAGCTCTCTCCCAAGCTTGGCCCCCATCTCTAGGATTGTGCAGCTGTTGTTGTCTGGCAAGACCATCATCATCAGCTTCTCACATCTGCTGCTCATAGTGTCACAAACGGCAAGGCATTTCCGAGTTTCCATGACCACCACATCGAAGATGCGCTGTGTGTCACAGAAATGGTCTGGCAACATTTCTGGAACAAAGGCAACTAGGTAGGCGCAATAATCTGACAGGCTCTTGGCGACAAGGCGGTCGCCGGTGAGGGGCTCCTCGTTCCCGTCGATGGACAAGGTTGTTCCGATGTGCCATGCCAGAATCATGTGGGTGTGTGTGGGTAGTTTGCAGGCCCATGAGAACTGGGTGCCCAGCTGATTTCTGGCTAGTGCCGACCGTCCATTTTCCAGGTGCCCACTGCTCTCTTTGAACTGAGAAAGAACATGTACGACGACCTCTTCTGTCAATTTGATCTTTTTCCCAGGCTTCTGTCCTTGTCTTGTTGCCTCGATCAAACGCAGAGACAGAATGGATGGCGCATTACACGGCTGGTAGTCGAAGTTGAGTAACATGGTGTACTGCCCAAGCTTTCTCTCCCATAATAAGTGTGTTGCTTGCTCTTTTTTTACTCTATTCGCAATAGAATTGACGTATGGTGCTGTCCTCCCGGCCATAAAGTTTTGGATCATGTCCACTAGTTCCCACTTGGTGGTTTCACGGTGACAAAAGCCTGTAGACACACGTACTATAAGCCAAACGGCAAGCAGCACAATGGTAGCCCCATGAATAACATCGGTTTCATTAACTCTCTGTTGCATGTTACTACGATGGTAGTGCCTGCTAAATGCTCCAGAGATGAAATTCCAAACAATAACAAATGGCACAACAATGCACATTAAGCATCCCAGATATGTGTGGGACTCCAGATCCGACCTTGTATAGAAGAAATCATATAGGAATGCCAGCTCCAGCTCTATAACCCGAAAAGCACCAAGATAGCCATTACTAGCATTCTGAGACTGAGACTCAGACATAAGCACATGAAATACGAAATCTTTTGTCTTGGGAAGGCCAACTTCACCTAGCTGATATCCACAGAATCTTCGCTTCAATAATTTTAACAGTGTGAAGGAGAGTGTAACATCCTTCATAGTTTGCACATTTTCCGCCAAGTCACCGCGAGAGTCCAACCATCGCCAGACTGAATCAATGGTGATGGTCGACTCTTTTAGCTCAAATCTGTATTGAGGTGCAATGGGAAGCATGGATGCCAGTTCTTCTTCCCCGTGGAATATGTACCTGTAGCATCATGCTCAACCATCATGTAGTCAGCTACCACTTTAGAGTGCTCCAGCATACCTCCCTTCTTGCTCGCCTTGCTTAAAGCACGCGACTTTCGGTATGTCATTAGGACAGACCAAATCCACAACATCCAGGTGGTCGCGCTGTAGCACTTGTTGTGACCTTTGCCATTCACAATCATCCATAGCACCAGAATGATCTGCAGCACGTGCTGGACCAGCATCCTCTTCCTCTGCTCAATGTCCTGGATGCTGTAAACGGAGATGGAGTCGGAACTCAGTTGGATGAAGAGGATGACAGTGCCCCAGAGGGCAAACGTCTGGTCTCGGAAGAGGCTATCCTGCAGCAGGCCGATGGTGCAGGGAATGAGCACGGTGAAGAGCGTGTACACCGTCCAGACGAAGACCCGGAGGAACCGGTGGCTGTACCGTCGACGGTACGAGCCAAACATCTCCAGGAGCAGCCATATCAAGGTGCTTAAGAAGATGAAGACTTCGATGCGCACGAGCCGGCCTTGGCTGCTGCCCAAGCCATGGGCTAGAGTTGTGGTGGCGTTGTTGAGCCGCATGGCTTCTCTGATCTTTTTCTCACTCCGGCTGGTGATTTTATGTGTTTGGACTTTAGAGTTTAGAAGAATAATTGGGCTGTGTTTGCCTGGCACCGAGGCCAGCTCTTCTTCCTCTCAAACCTGTGGCAGGTACATCTCATAGTTACTCTACTAATTAGGAAGAAGATTCTTATTACTCATGTTAATTACAGGAAACAACAACAAAAGCTTTGCCTTTCTTATTAATTAAGAAGAAGATTGTTTCTCTGTTAACTATGGGAAACAGAGTGGAAAAAACAGAACAGAAAGGGCAAAGCTCACTCTCGCTGATGGCACATCAAGCTCAACAAAAAGACGTCAACCAAATACACACTAACTAATGGGAAATCCGTGCTTCAAAAAAAAAAAACTAATGGGAAATCCGTCCCGCCGAATAAGCTGCTCTCCCACCACCGCTGAAGAAATGATTTCCCATTCACTATGGGGGAGGAGCAGATTCTGTTGGAACTCGCCCTCAGAATAAATCACATCACGGTATGACGAACATGCGCACAAAAAACTTTTGTAGCCAAGGGCCCGTATCGTTAATTTCTCTTTTTTCCTGAGGTTGTTACAATAGCCAAGGCCTGCCCGTGTATGGATCCCCCGTGTATATATGGAGCTAGCTGCTCCCAGCCAGCACGTAGCAAACCGACCCAAACTTAAACACCTAAGCCTACTTTGACTAGGACACACACACACACAAGTCCTGAACCAAACACAAACTTCCGTGACTATTCCTAACACAACTCCTGCTCTGGCTTGTTGGACTATTGAAGATGGAACAATTAAATTAGGGTATGCATGTGCTACAAAATAATTCTTGTATATAATGACGTGTCACATTTGATGATGTGAAGGATTGCATGTTGAAAGAATTAGACTTTATGAGGATCAACTATTTATATATTATAGATTTCAGTGTGGCTATGCCCACTTCCCAGTTCCCACTGCTCCGCTGTGCACCAACACCACCCTCGAGCTACAACGCGCATGACTTGACTGCTCACAACCCAGGCTGCATAGGACAACCGTCCAAAGACCTTGGCTGACATACCAACTCATCCGGGGATGCCGCCCCGGCCCTCTGGACAATGCATCCGAGATTATTTTTGTGTGAATGAGATTATTTTTATATTTTCTCTTTATTTTACAAGGATTAACGTGGGGCTCAAAAGGCGCGTCGCTCTCGCCCAATCTGCATATAATTATTATTTGGATAAACAACTTTAAACACAGATCATTCACATGTTCTTTTCGTAAACAAATATGCAAAGCTGCATACGGAAGCAAAGGCAATACATAAA
Organism: Triticum urartu; assembly: GCF_056163025.1. Taxonomy (NCBI): domain Eukaryota; kingdom Viridiplantae; phylum Streptophyta; class Magnoliopsida; order Poales; family Poaceae; genus Triticum; species Triticum urartu. The sequence goes on from NC_141879.1 coordinate 722,346,003, forward strand.
ACACACTTTATCAGGAAAATTGCATACGAGCCTCTCTGAAACACCACAGTAATTAAGAGGCAGAACATGAAATGTACCTTTTTTTTGACGGGAATAGCAGGAGCTCTGCCTTTGCATTATAGAAGAGAAGACATACAGAAACGGATGGACCAACGAGAGGAGGTCGCATCCCACATTACAACATGAGGTTTAGGAGACAGAAAAAATTACGGCCCTACAAAGGGTCCTTGATGAGCCCAGCTAGAGCAGTAGCAGTCAGCTCTTTATTCTCGAATACTCGTTGATTTCTCTCCTTCCAGAGGTTCCACACAATGTAGGCTGCCACGGTCATATTCAGCCTGTTTTGCTCCTTCGATCCGCCGGCGAAGCAGAGCCTCTCCCACCACTCACCCACAGTCTGCGCCTCGTCGGCCACAGCGAACATTGCATTTTGAGAGTCTCGGAACTGGAACCAAACCTCTTTGGCAAAAGAGCAGTGCAGAGCGAGGTGGTTCACAGTTTCAGGTTCCTGATCACATAGCTTGCACAGATCATTGTGGGGCCAGCCTCTTGCTTGCAAGCGGTCAACAGTCCAGTTTCTGTTTTGGAGCAAGAGCCATAGGTAGAACCGCACTTTCCCCTCCATCTTGCTCGTCCACACCCTGGCCAACCATGGCCTCTCAATCCTAGAGAGAAATTGAGCCTCATATGCCGAACAGGCCGAATATGAGCCATTGGCCGTGAGGTTCCAAATGATGGTGTCTTTCTCTGTCGACAAAGTTGTCCCTTGGACCTTGCTCCAAAGCTGAACAAACTGGCGCAGCTCCTCGGCATTGCTTATCCTGTTAAGCCCCTGCATCCATTTAGCATTATGCATTCCTTGTTTGACCGAAACTTTTTTGAAGCGGGCCAGTTTGAACACCGCAGGTGCCAAAACCATTGGAGCTTCACCATTCAACCACCTGTCCCTCCAAAAGCTTGCCAAAGATCCATCTCCCAGAGAAATCGTGGTGCAATTGGAGAAGAGCTGCTTGTCAACACCATCGCATGGCGTATCTGTCCCTTTCCATGGTCTATCTCTCTCCTCCCATCTGTACCATTCCCAGCGTAATCTCAGGGCTCGGCTAAAACAGTCGATGTTCTTTATGCCCAATCCTCCATATTTCTTTGGGGAGCAAACTTGCTTCCAGTTTACCAAACTTTTCCCGCCTATTGACGTGTTATCCGCCTCCCAGAGGAAATTCTTTCTAAGCTTGTCCACCTTTTTAATCAGCCACTTGTCCGGCTGAAACGCTGTCAAAAAGAATGTCGCAGTAGCCGTCACCACCGAATTGGTGTAGATCAACCTTCCCATTCTGTTGAGAAGCCGTCCCTTCCTTGGGGCCAACTTTCCCGTGATCTTATCAATCAGAGGCTGCATCTCAATCCTCTTTGGCTTACGCACCCCCAAAGGCAGACCCAAGTACTGACACGGAAGGTGCCCCTGCTGTCCACCAAAAACGGCCATTAAGGGCAGTAGGTCAAGGCTGGTGCAGGAGATGGGGTAGGCCACCGACTTCTGTATGTTAGCTTTTAAGCCCGATGCATCCGCGAAAATCTTGAGAATGGCCTGAACCGCAATAAAGTCATTCAGCACGGGGTTGAGGAAGAGCGCGGCATCATCCGCATAGAAGCTGGAGCGGAACCTCGCCATCTGCAGTTTGAGCGGTGATAGGATGCCTCTTTCTGTGGCCAAGGCTAGTAAACGTTGGAGCGGTTCCATCGCGATGATAAACAACAGCGGCGACAGAGAGTCTCCTTGCCGCAGCCCACATTGATGCGCAAATGGAGGTCCAGGTGTTCCGTTTAGCAAAACTCTTGAGGATGAGGACGACAAAATGAGAGAAATCATATCTCTCCATCGCTGCCCAAAACCCATCGCCTCCAAAACCTCAAGCAAAAAGCCCCAACCGACTGAATCAAAAGCCTTGGCGATATCTATCTTGAGGAACATCAGCGGCTAGCACTGTGAGCAGCTTTGAGCACATTCCTTACGTACAGGAAGTTATCCTGAATTGATTGTCCTCGGATGAAAGCGCTTTGGCTGTGGGTAACAAGGTGATTTATCTCAGGCGCCAACCGCGTAGCAAGCATCTTACTGACCAGCTTGGGAATGCTATGCATGAGGCTAATAGGCCGGAAATCATTTGCATCTTGTGCTCCTTCTCTCTTCGGCAGCAGCACGATATTGGCTGTGTTGATGATGTTCCAATTCTGTCCTCTCAGGCTGTGCACACAGTTAACAGCAGCCAGCAAGTCCACTTTGATTGTTGCCCAGCATTCCTTAAAGAAGGCCCCGGTGAAACCATCTGGCCCAGGCGCCTTCTCACCGTGCGTGTCTTTGACCGCAGACAACAGCTCCTGGTCAGAGAAAACTCCCTCAAGGTGGCTTAGATCTCTTGACGGCAGCCCCAGAAAATCCCAGTTTAGCCTGACCGAGCGGCCGAAAGGAGTCCCCATAAGCCCCAGGAAACTGTCAAAGATGATCTTGGCCTTGCCCTCGTGCTCTGAAACTGGACCGTCAGCCCCATTTAGCGTAGGGATGTAATTCTTCCGTCGCCTTCCGGAGGCTCTTAGATGGAAAAACCTCGTGCTGGCATCCCCCTCCCTAATTTCAGTTATTCTTGATTTTTGGCGCCATCTAGCTCTGTCCACTGCTGCGAGCCCCAACAACTTTGCCTTTAGTCGCGCCCGCAACTGTCTCTCCTCCGTCGAGAGCTCCCTCTCCTCTTGAGCCAAGTCCAGACTGAAAATCACATCATTAGCCAATGCCGATACAAAGACAGCCCATCGGGTCCTCTGCTTATTCCAAGCTTTGAGAGCCTTTGCAGTTCTAGAGAGCTTTGTGTGGAGCACCCGTATGGGATCACCAGATCTGACCTCCTTCGCCCATGTGCGCTGCACGATCTCCAAAAATTCCGGGCACTTCAACCAATGGTTTTCAAAGCGAAATGCTTTGGACCTGGTTATCTCCATCCTTTTCAAAACCAGCGGGCAATGGTCAGAAACACTAGTCGAGGCAGGGGACAACTGAAAGTGAGGAAAGGTGGCCTCCCAGTCACTCGTCACCATGATCCGCTCAATCTTGGTGAGCGTGACATTTTCTCGCTCGTTAGACCAAGTGAAACTTCTTCCCAAAAGCGGAAAATCAATCAATTCCAGATCATCAATCGCAGCCCTGAATCTTCCCATCATCCGCAAGTTTATATTGTTGTTGCTTTTGTCTCTCGCTCTGCAGATCATATTGAAATCTCCGAGCGCCATCCAGCGAGGTAACATGTGCTGCTTGATCCTCTTTAACTCTTCAATAAACTGAACTTTGTCCTCCTCAGATTGAGGTCCATAAACTCCAGTGATCGATCAGCACATCCCATTGGCCCTGCTCCTCACAATTCCTGACACGGAGTGCAGCCCGGCTGCCAGCGGCTCAACTGTGATCTCGTGGTCGTCGCAGCAAGCAATGAGAATCCCTCCTCTGGATCCATTAGCTGGCAGAGAGATGAAATTATCAGCGAAACGCGGCCCCAGGGCTTCAATCACCAGACCTCTAGTCATGTCACCAATTTTTGTTTCTTGCAGACAGACAATCTTGCAATTTTGCTCAGCAACAAACAGCTGCACTGCCCGTCTCTTCGCAGGGTTATTCAATCCCCGCACATTCCAATTCAGGATGGCGAAATCCATAAAGGATCCAGAACACACTCAGCTCTGAATCTGACAGACATACATTCAGTGATGGGCAACACAAAGCCCGACTCCACATCACGGACTTGGGAGACAGGAACCTCCCTTGTCGCGCTATCGCGCCTACGACAGAGAACAGCAACATACACTAACATGGATCGAACACAAACCCACACAACCGAACACCCCAAGCAGGTCAGACACGGATCGCTTGACCTGCCCCGCGATCTTCCTTGCCTTTGCTCTTCCCAGCGGCTTCAACTAGCGATTCGATCGCCGCAATGAAGCCACCCGGTAGCGGCTCCTTGTACAGCTCCCTGTACCTCTGCAAATCGGCCGCGGATGCAGCCACCTGCGGCGAACCCTCCTCCCAGATGCCACTTTTCTTGAGCAGAACCAGCTTCACTTTGTCCATGGTGGACCAGCCCGCGGTAGGCTTGGCAGCCAGCCTGCCACTGCTTCTTCTGGAGGGTGGTTCCGCCTGGCCTTCTGTGCGGCCGCCGCCCGCCGGCGTGGGAAGCAGAGCTGTGGGTGGGGGAACGGAGCAGGAGATGAGGAAGTTCGTTAGTGGATCAGGCGGCGCCGCGTTTTCATCCTCAGCCTCGTCCGGCCCACCCACAATCCCATCAGCGGCCGACTCTGAAATGGGCTCCGTTCCATCTTGTGACCTGGATCTTCCGGACTCCAGCTGGCGGCCCAGGAGCAGAAGGTCCCCAGGCGGTGCCTCTCAAGGCGAGAGCGCCCCAAAAAAGCCCACTTGCTCCACGCAGCCTTCCCCACCTCCCGCCGCCTCCTCAATCATGAAGCGAGCATCTACCTCCTCCTTTCCATCTAGCCCCACCGAGGTGGGCGCCTCTGCACCACTCTCTGCTCTTACATGGGAACAACCATGCACGTCGCTCGCCGCGTCGCCTAGCGTCGTCCCCCCTTCCTCTTCAGGCTTTCCTCCCTCGTTTCCTCCCATCAGCGGGACAGAGAACTGCTTCGGCTGATCCTCGCTCAGCTCCCGTAGACTTTCACGAAAGGGGGCAAGCAGCTCTTCCTCCACAGCCCGCTGACCATCCTCGCCCATGCCATCTTGAGCTGTGGGCACCCCAGGCGCGGCCAGTGGCCCCTGCTGCAGCAAAACAGAGAGGCCCAGGATGCCATGAGCGCACGCGAACGGGTCCACAGCCGCCGGAGCCCCGTTCGCCTCCACCATGTCAATCAGCGGCGGCACGGCCAAGCCCTCCTCCGGCCATCCGCAGCGTCTCCGGCCTCCGCCTCCAGCTCCTCTACCCAAACCAGCCCGCCCTTGGTGAGATCTTCCACCTTGCTTGGCCTGTTGCATCCCAACACTTGCCTGCCTGAACCCACTGCCGCTGCCATAGGTTCGCCGCCCTCCTCCTCCACCATTGCCATCGGTGTCAGGAAAGCGCAACCTGGAGTGGACGGAGTCCCGCGGTGGCGGCGGCGGGAAGTCTCCATATTCATAGTTGAGGAACCATCTGTAGCCCCACCTAGCTGGCCAATCTGGCACCATTCCGTCCTCCGATGGCATCCCGCTGATCCCACTGTCGCAGCTCATCCCACTGTCTGGGCTCGGCGGGCAGGTGAAGTTGATGACATGATCAAGGTGGATGAGCACCGGATGCCCGAGCATGGCCACCTGTCCCCAGCGCCGCGGCACCTCCTGAGTGATGTTGAGCTCAGGGAAATGCATCCCGGGTGAACCCTCTTCCATCGGCTCTTCCAGCTGAAGCACTCCGCGAGTCTTGAGTTTCTCCACAGCGTCCATCCACACCCAGAGCCGGAAACAGCCCGTCTCCTGCTCCCGCCGCACCTCGTGGTCGATGCCGTCGATGAGCATGGAAGGATCGAACAGTGAGGCCACGGACTCAATGTCCCAAGCATGCTCTGGCACCCCCTCCAGACAAACCCGCACCTTGTAGAGCAGCTTGGCCGGCTATGCGCGCTGAAAGCGCGACCATGGCGCCACCAGAAGCGAGATCCTTCCCAGCACGAGCAGCCCACGGCCAGCAAGTACCCTGTCGCGGACGGCCGCGTCATCGAAGAGAAGCATCTCCCCCAGTGCCCGGAGGGACACCTTGACCACCTCCTCATCAATCCGGAACTTCATGGCCACCGCCCTCTTGACGTCGACGATCTCAAACTGCCTTGCCGACCCCACGACCACCGCCACCACCGCGCATCTGGTCAGCCTCCGCTCCGCCTCGGCCTGCCCCGCCGACCTCCTCGACGTGGCGATGACGAGCCCACGCCTCACCGCCGCATCTGCCGCAGGCGCCTCCATCGGAGCCCGGACCGCGAAGCTTGGCGGGGGGCCTGGTGGAGGCGGTGGAAGGACGACCACCGGCTCAGCATGCTCCTTGTCTTGCTTTGACCTTGACGGCTGCTTGCCACCACACCACCTCGCCCTATGCCCCACCGCGCCACAGAGGAGGCAGCGAGCACGATTGGTGCAGCCTGCGACCCGGTGACCAGGCTCGAGACACCTGAAGCACTTCCCCCTTGCCTTGGAGAACAGCAACTCTTTGAGGTGGGAGAACTGTGGCTTGGGACGCGGCGGAGGTCGCTGGTAAAAAGGGGGGCGCCTCCCCCTTCCCGCCATCTTCCACCCACCACCATCAATGTGCTCTTGGCTGTCGGTGGCCCTTAAAGACGACTGCGCAGGCACAACAGCAGCGGATTGAAGCCGGCCAATAGGCCTCCCCGCCACCCGCAGCGCGCGCATTGAAGGCTCCCCAGATTCCGGCCGGGAAGGCGCATCCGCATGATCCGCCGGGGCAAGCAGGGCCTCCAAGAAGGAGACCGGAGATGGGGAGGTTGGACGCGGAACGTGGGCCACCGCGGTAGCCATCGGAAAGGACATCAGGGGGGAGGGAGCACCGAGCGGGCGACGCGGCGCAGGGGGAGCGGAGCGGAGCGCAGAGGTAGCGGAGGCCGTGCCAAAATGGTTATTATGAAATGTACCTTCACCTTAGAGAAGATCAACTGCAATATGGAAACTGGACGAGCAGCAAATCTAATACATATGATCCATAGTAAGTCGTAAGTCCAAAAATCCCTGCCAACAGGATATGTATCAGTTCTCCCACATCTTTGATGTTGGAAATATGCCCTAGAGGCAATAACAAAAGCATTATTATTATATTTCCTTGTTCATGATAATTGTCTTTATTCATGCTATAATTGTGTTATCCGGAAATCGTAATACATGTGTGAATAATAGACACCAACATGTCCCTAGTAAGCCTCTAGTTGACTAGCTCGTTGATCAACAGATAGTCATGGTTTCCTGACTATGGACATTGGATGTCATTGATAACGAGATCACATCATTAGGAGAATGATGTGATGGACAAGACCCAATCCTAAACATAGCATAAGATCGTATAGTTCGTTTGCTAGAGTTTTTCCAATGTCAAGTATCCTTTCCTTAGACCATGAGATCGTGTAACTCCCGGATACCGTAGGAGTGCTTTGGGTGTACCAAACGTCACAACGTAACTGGGTGACTATAAAGGTATACTACGGGTATCTCCGAAAGTGTCTGTTGGGTTGACACAGATCAAGACTGGAATTTGTCACTCCGTATGACGGAGAGGTATCACTGGGCCCACTCGGTAATGCATCATCATTATGAGCTCAAAGTGACCAAGTGTCTGGTCACGGGATCATGCATTATGGTACGAGTAAAGTGACTTGCCGGTAACGAGATTGAACAAGGTATTGGGATACCGACGATCGAATCTCGGGCAAGTAGCATACCGATTGACAAAGGGAATTGTATACGGGGTTGCTTGAATCCTCGACATCGTGGTTCATCCGATGAGATCATCGAGGAGCATGTGGGAGCCAACATGGGTATCCAGATCCCGCTGTTGGTTATTGACCGGAGAGCAATCTCGGTCATGTCTACATGTCTCCCAAACCCGTAGGGTCTACACACTTAAGGTTCGGTGACGCTAGGGTTGTAGGGATATGTATATGCAGTAACCCGAATGTTGTTCGGAGTCCCGAATGATATCCCGGACGTCACGAGGAGTTCCGGAATGGTCTGGAGGTAAAGAATTATATATAGGAAGTGCTATTTCGGCCATCGGGACAAGTTTCGGGGTCACCGGTATTGTACCGGGACCACCGGAAGGGTCCCAGGGGTCCACCGGGTGGGGCCACCTATCCCGGAGGGCCCCATGGGCTGAAGTGGGAAGGGATCCAGCCCAAAGTGGGCTGGGGCGCCACTTCCCCTAGGGCCCATGCGCCTAGGGTGGGGGAAACCCTAAAGGGGGGGCGCCCCCTTGCTTGGGGGGCAAGCCCCCCACCCCTTGGCCGCCGCCCCCCCCCCTAGGAGATTGCATCTCCTAGGGCCGGCGCCCCCCCTAGGCCCCCCTATATATAGTGGGGGGGGGATGGAGGACCTCTTACCTTTACCTTTGGTGCCTCCCTCTCCCTCTCCAACACATCCTCCTCCTCCATAGAGCTTGGCGAAGCCCTGCCGGAGTACTGCAGCTCCATCACCACCACGCCGTCATGCTGCTGCTGGAGCCATCTTCCTCAACCTCTCCTTCCCCCTTGCTGGATCAAGAAGAAGGAGACGTCACGCTGACAGTACGTGTGTTGAACGCGGAGGTGCCGTCCGTTCGGCGCTAGGATCTCCGGTGATTTGGATCACGTCGAGTACGACTCCCTCATCCCCGTTCTTTGAACGCTTCCGCTCGCGATCTACAAAGGTATGTAGATGCATCCGATCACTCGCTTCTAGATGAACTCATAGATGGATCTTGGTGAAACCCTATGAAATTTTTTGTTTTCTGCAATGTTCCCCAACAGTGGTATCAGAGCCAGGTTTATGCGTAGTTCTCTTTGCACGAGTAGAACACAATTTGTTGTGGGCGTAGATGTTGTCAACTTTCTTGCCGCTACTAGTCTTATCTTGCTTCAGCGGTATTGTGGGATGAAGCGGCCCGGACCAACCTTACACGTACGCTTACGTGAGACCGGTTCCACCGACTAACATGCACAAGTTGCATAAGGTGGCTGGCGTGTGTCTGTCTCTCCCACTTTAGTTGGAGCGGATTCGATGAAAGGGTCCTTATGAAGGGTAAATAGAAGTTGACAAATCATGTTGTGGCTTTCACGTAGGTAAGAAAACGTTCTTGCTAGAACCCTATTGCAGCCACGTAAAACTTGCAACAACAATTAGAGGACGTCTAACTTGTTTTTGCAGCAAGTGTTCTATGATGTGATGTGGCCAAAGTTGTGATGAATGATGAATGATATATATGTGATGTATGAGATGTTCATGCTATTGTAATAGAAATCACGACTTGCATGTCGATGAGTATGATAACCGGCAGGAGCCATAGGAGTTGTCTTTATTTTTTGTATGACCTGCGTGTCATTGAGAAACGCCATGTAAATTACTTTACTTTATTGCTAAACGCGTTAGCCATAGTAGTAGAAGTAATAGTTGGCGAGCAACTTCATGGAGACACGATGATGGAGATCATGATGATGGAGATCATGGTGTCATGCCGGTGACAAGATGATCATGGAGCCCCAAGATGGAGATCAAAGGAGCTATGTAATATTGGCCATATCATGTCACTATTATTATTTGATTGCATGTGATGTTTATCATGTTTTGTACATCTTGTTTGCTTAGAACGATGGTAGTAAATAAGATGATCCCTCATAATAATTCCAAGAAAGTGTTCCCCCTAACTGTGCACCGTTGCGACAGTTCGTTGTTTCGAAGCACCACGTGATGATCGGGTGTGATAGATTCCAACGTTCACATACAACGGGTGTAAGACAGATTTACACATGCAAACACTTAGGTTGACTTGACGAGCCTATCATGTACAGACATGGCCTCGGAACACAGAAGACCGAAAGGTCGAGCATGAGTCGTATAGAAGATACGATCAACATGAAGATGTTCACCGATGTTGACTAGTTCGTCTCACGTGATGATCGGACACGGCCTAGTTAACTCGGATCATGTTATACTTAGATGACTGGAGGGATGTCTATCTGAGTGGGAGTTCATTGAATAATTTGATTAGATGAACTTAATTATCATGAACTTAGTCTAAAATCTTTACAATATGTCTTGTAGATCAAATGGCCAACGTTGTCCTCAACTTCAACGCGTTCCTAGAGAAAACCAAGCTGAAAGACGATGGCAGAAACTATACGGACTGGGTCCGGAACCCGAGGATCATCCTCATAGCTGCCAAGAAAGATTATGTCCTACAAGCACCGCTAGGTGACGCACCCGTCCCACAGAACCAAGACGTTATGAATGCTTGGCAGACACGTGCTGATGATTACTCCCTCGTTCAGTGCGGCATGCTTTACAGCTTAGAACCGGGGCTCCAAAAACGTTTTGAGAGACACGGAGCATATGAGATGTTCGAAGAGCTGAAAATGGTTTTCCAAGCTCATGCCCGGGTCGAGAGATATGAAGTCTCCGACAAGTTTTTCAGCTATAAGATGGAGGAAAATAGTTCTGTTAGTGAGCACATACTCACAATGTTTGGGTTACATAACCGCTTGACTCAGCTGGGAGTTAATCTCCCGGATGACGCAGTCATTGACAGAATCCTTCAGTCGCTTCCACCAAGCTACAAGAGCTTTGTGATGAACTTCAATATGCAGGGGATGGAAAAGACCATTCCCGAATTATTTGCAATGCTGAAATCAGCAGAGGTAGAAGTCAAAAAGGAACATCAAGTGTTGATGGTGAATAAAACCACTAAGTTCAAGAAAGGCAAGGGTAAGAAGAACTTCAAGAAGGACGGCAAGGGAGTTGCCGCACCCGGTAAGCAAGCTACCGGGAAGAAGCCAAAGAATGGACCCAAGCCCGAGACTGAGTGCTTTTATTGCAAGGGAAGTGGTCACTGGAAGCGGAACTGCCCCAAATACTTAGCAGACAAGAAGGCCGGCAAAACAAAAGGTAGATGTGATATACATGTAATTGATGTGTACCTTACCAGTACTCGTAGTAGCTCCTGGGTATTTGATACCGGTGTAGTTGCTCACATTTGTAACTCAAAGCAGGAGCTGCGGAATAAGCGGAGACTGGCGAAGGACGAGGTGACGATGCGCGTCGGGAATGGTTCCAGGGTCGATGTGATCGCCGTCGGCACGCTACCTCTGCATTTACCTCCGGGATTAGTTTTAAACCTCAATAATTGTTATTTAGTGCCAGCTTTGAGCATGAACATTGTATCGGGATCTCGTTTAATTCGAGATGGCTACTCATTTAAATCCGAGAATAATGGTTGTTCTATTTATATGAGAGATATGTTTTATGGTCATGCTCCGATGGTGAATGGTTTATTCTTAATGAATCTCGAGCGTAATGCTACACATGTTCATAGTGTGAATACCAAAAGATGTAAGGTTGATAATGATAGTCCCACATACTTGTGGCACTGCCGCCTTGGTCACATAGGTATCAAACGCATGAAGAAGCTCCATGCAGATGGACTTTTAGAGTCTCTTGATTATGAATCATTTGACACGTGCGAACCATGCCTCATGGGTAAAATGACCAAGACTCCGTTCTCAGGAACAATGGAGCGAGCAACCAACTTATTGGAAATCATACATACTGATGTGTGCGGTCCAATGAGCGTTGAGGCTCGCGGTGGCTATCGTTATGTTCTCACCCTCACTGATGACTTGAGTAGATATGGGTATGTCTACTTAATGAAACACAAGTCTGAAACCTTTGAAAAGTTCAAGGAATTTCAGAGTGAGGTTGAGAATCAACGTGACAGAAAAATCAAGTTTTTGCGATCAGATCGTGGAGGAGAATACTTGAGTCGCGAATTTGGCACACACTTAAGAAAATGTGGAATAGTTTCACAACTCACGCCGCCTGGAACACCTCAGCGTAATGGTGTGTCCGAACGTTGTAATCGCACTCTATTAGATATGGTGCGATCTATGATGTCTCTTACCGGTTTACCGCTATCTTTTTGGGGCTATACTTTAGAGACTGCCGCATTCACTTTAAATAGGGCTCCATCGAAATCCGTTGAGACGACACCGTATGAATTATGGTTTGGGAAGAAACCTAAGCTGTCGTTTCTAAAAGTTTGGGGATGCGATGCTTATGTCAAGAAACTTCAACATGAAAAGCTCGAACCCAAGTCGGAAAAATGCGTCTTCATAGGATACCCTAAAGAAACTATTGGGTATACCTTCTACCTCAGATCCGAAGGCAAGATCTTTGTTGCCAAGAATGGATCCTTTCTAGAGAAAGAGTTTCTCTCGAAAGAAGTAAGTGGGAGGAAAGTAGAACTTGATGAAGTATTACCTCTTGAACCGGAAAATGGCGCAACTCAAGAAAATGTTCCTGAGGTGCCTGCACCGACTAGAGAGGAAGTTAATGATGATGATCATGAAACTTCAGATCAAGTTGCTACTGAACTTCGTAGGTCCACAAGGACACGTTCCGCACCAGAGTGGTACGGCAACCCTGTCTTGGAAATCATGTTGTTAGACAACGGTGAACCTTCGAATATGAAGAAGCGATGGCGGGCCCGGATTCCGACAAATGGCTAGAAGCCATGAAATCTGAGATAGGATCCATGTATGAAAACGAAGTATGGACTTTGACTGACTTGCCTGTTGAGCGGCGAGCCATAGAAAATAAATGAATCTTTAAGAAGAAGACATACGCGGATGGTAATGTGACCATCTATAAAGCTCGGCTTGTCGCTAAGGGTTATCGACAAGTTCAAGGAGTTGACTACGATGAGACTTTCTCACCGGTAGCGAAGCTAAAGTCCGTCCGAATCATGTTAGCAATTGCCGCATTCTATGATTATGAGATATGGCAAATGGACGTCAAAACGGCATTCCTTAATGGTTTCCTTAAGGAAGAATTGTATATGATGCAGCCGGAAGGTTTTGTCGATCCTAAGAATGCTGACAATGTGTGCAAGCTCCAACGCTCGATTTATGGGCTGGTGCAAGCATCTCAGAGTTGGAACATTCGCTTTGATGAGATGATCAAAGCATTTGGGTTTACACAGACTTATGGAGAAGCCTGTGTTTACAAGAAAGTGAGTGGGAGCTTTGTAGCATTTCTCATATTATATGTAGATGACATACTTTTGATGGGAAATGATATAGAACTCTTGGACAGCATTAAGGCCTACTTGAATAAGAGTTTTTCAATGAAGGACCTTGGAGAAGCTGCATATATATTAGGCATCAAGATCTATAGAGATAGATCAAGATGCCTCATAGGTCTTTCACAAAGCACATACCTTGATAAGATATTGAAGAAATTCAATATGGATCAGTCTAAGAAGGGGTTCTTGCCTGTGTTACAAGGTGTGAAATTGAGCTCAGCTCAATGTCCGACCACGGCAGAAGATATAGAAGAGATGAGTGTCATCCCCTATGCCTCAGCCATAGGTTCTATTATGTATGCCATGCTGTGTACCAGACCTGATGTAAACCTTGCCGTAAGTTTGGTAGGAAGGTACCAAAGTAATCCCGGCAAGGAACACTGGACAGCGGTCAAGAATATCCTGAAGTACCTGAAAAGGACTAAGGAAATGTTTCTCGTTTATGGAGGTGACGAAGAGCTCGTCGTAAAAGGTTACGTCAACGCTAGCTTCGACACAAATCTAGATGACTCCAAGTCACAAACCGAATACGTGTATATTTTGAATGGTGGGGCAGTAAGCTGGTGCAGTTGCAAGCAGAGCATCGTGGCGGGATCTACATGTGAAGCGGAGTACATGGTAGCCTCGGAGGCAGCGCATGAAGCAATTTGGGTGAAGGAGTTCATCACCGACCTAGGAGTCATACCCAATGCGTCGGGGCCAATCAAACTCTTCTGTGACAACACTGGAGCTATTGCACTTGCCAAGGAGCCCAGGTTTCACAAGAAGACCAGGCACATCAAGCGTCGCTTCAACTCCATTCGTGAAAATGTTTAAGATGGAGACATAGATATTTGTAAAGTACATACGAACCTGAATGTAGCAGATCCGTTGACTAAACCTCTCCCTAGAGCAAAACATGATCAACACCAGAATTCAATGGGTGTTCGATTCATCACAATGTAACTAGATTATTGACTCTAGTGCAAGTGGGAGACTGTTGGAAATATGCCCTAGAGGCAATAATAAAAGCATTATTATTATATTTCCTTGTTCATGATAATTGTCTTTATTCATGCTATAATTGTGTTATCCGGAAATCGTAATACATGTGTGAATAATAGACACCAACATGTCCCTAGTAAGCCTCTAGTTGACTAGCTCGTTGATCAACAGATAGTCATGGTTTCCTGACTATGGACATTGGATGTCATTGATAACGAGATCACATCATTAGGAGAATGATGTGATGGACAAGACCCAATCCTAAACATAGCATAAGATCTTATAGTTCGTTTGCTAGAGTTTTTCCAATGTCAAGTATCCTTTCCTTAGACCATGAGATCGTGTAACTCCCGGATACCGTAGGAGTGCTTTGGGTGTACCAAACGTCACAACGTAACTGGGTGACTATAAAGGTATACTATGGGTATCTCCGAAAGTGTCTGTTGGGTTGACACGGATCAAGACTGGGATTTGTCACTCCGTATGACGGAGAGGTATCACTGGGCCCACTCGGTAATGCATCATCATTATGAGCTCAAAGTGACCAAGTGTCTGGTCACGGGATCATGCATTATGGTACGAGTAAAGTGACTTGCCGGTAACGAGATTGAACAAGGTATTGGGATACCGACGATCGAATCTCGGGCAAGTAGCATACCGATTGACAAAGGGAATTGTATACGGGGTTGCTTGAATCCTCGACATCGTGGTTCATCCGATGAGATCATCGAGGAGCATGTGGGAGCCAACATGGGTATCCAGATCCCGCTGTTGGTTATTGACTGGAGAGCAATCTCGGTCATTTCTACATGTCTCCCGAACCCGTAGGGTCTACACACTTAAGGTTCGGTGACGCTAGGGTTGTAGGGATATGTATATGCAGTAACCCGAATGTTGTTCGGAGTCCTGGATGAGATCCGGGACGTCACGAGGAGTTCCGGAATGGTCCGGAGGTAAAGAATTATATATAGGAAGTGCTATTTCGGCCATCGGGACAAGTTTCGGGGTCACCGGTATTGTACCGGGACCACCGGAAGCGTCCCAGGGGTCCACCGGGTGGGGCCACCTATCCCGGACGGCCCCATGGGATGAAGTGGGAAGGGATCCAGCCCAAAGTGGGCTGGGGCGCCACATCCCCTAGGGCCCATGCGCCTAGGGTGGGGGAAACCCTAAAGGGGGGGGCGCCCCCTTGCTTGGGGGGCAAGCCCCCCACCCCTTGGCCGCCGCCCCCCCCTAGGAGATTGCATCTCCTAGGGCCGGCGCCCCCCCCCCCTAGGCCCCCCTATATATAGTGGGGGGGATGGAGGACCTCTTACCTTTGCCTTTGGTGCCTCCCTCTCCCTCTCCAACACATCCTCCTCCTCCATAGAGCTTGGTGAAGCCCTGCCGGAGTACTGCAGCTCCATCACCACCACGCCATCGTGCTGCTGCTGGAGCCATCTTCCTCAACCTCTCCTTCCCCCTTGCTGAATCAAGAAGAAGGAGACGTCACGCTGACCGTACGTGTGTTGAACGCGGAGGTGCCGTCCGTTCGGCGCTAGGATCTCCGGTGATTTGGATCACGTCGAGTACGACTCCCTCATCCCCGTTCTTTGAACGCTTCCGCTCGCGATCTACAAAGGTATGTAGATGCATCCGATCACTCGTTGCTAGATGAACTCATAGATGGATCTTGGTGAAACCGTAGGAAATTTTTTGTTTTCTGCAACGTTCCCCAACATTTGATAAATATGACGACCGAGAGGCTAATGAAACGTTTGTCGTACCTTAGTGATAAGTAGTCCAGCAACCAGCTAGAAGCAGAGAGAATTTCCAGGAGACTACCTGATATAAAACGCAGTGGTAACGGAGCACAGAGGATGATGACAGGAGAGGTTTTCACATGAAGGTGGTCTCTTTCTCCGTATGGCCCACCCCTATGCTTTTGCTTCTTTTTTTGCGTCAGAAACTTCCAATCTATTCATCTTCAGTCATGGCATTACAAAGAAAACCAGAGAAAGATCAAACTTGTAACACTGAAACGAAGACAAACGAACACCGGATCCAAACAGATCCATCGAAGACCAGCACTGACCGAATCACGCGAGATCCGATGAAGACACACCTCCACATGTCGTTCAATGACGTTGGACGCACCATCGGGACGGGAATGGAACGTAGGAGACATTATTTCTATTGAGGGATATCGATGTCACCACACAGCCCCAACAAAGATGCTCAATCTAACAAGAACAAGCACAGGGTCCCTCCCGCAGGTGAGGGGCCGAGGTCCTCCGCACCTCCATGGCCCTAAGGCCATCAGAGATGGGGCAGACCGACGGCGGCGCCGACAGAAGGAGGAAGAAACCCTAGGTTATTTTCTTGTGGAGGAGGAAACAGGGCTAGAGTTTGCTTTTGCTTTCCTTTATAAAAGCTGATATGAATCATATTGTTTGCTTGCGTCTGGAGGAAGATGGAAACTAAAAGGACAAGACAAGATGATGCCTGTGTGACAAAAGGTTACAACTATGCACCAAGTAAAGAAGGTATTTGACGTGTTACTCGGAAGATAGTGTCCAGCCCAACCCACACGTTAAGTTTTAGCTGGACATTAAATGCATGCATCGGATGCAAGATGATATATTAATGACATACACAGACGATTCGCTCAGAAAAAGTGATATGCATACTAAAGGCAACTCTGTTGCACTGAAAATGATCAAAATACAGTTGCCAAACACCTAGGTTTTCATTCAAAGACAAGTTTCTAATACAGAGAAGCCCAATATGTAGAAAGAAAAGGCTAGCAGATAACCAAAAGCGCAAAGCAGCTCTTACTGGCTGCTTTTGCTTTACCATTCTTTCCTGGTTACTTATCGTTCTTTATGCTTTGGTCTGATTTGTCATGCATGTGAACCATATCTATTGTGAGCGCCCCACTACTAATTCACTCAATCAACATGGTTCCGGTTACAACTCTTGAATTACAGAGCGACCTCAAGGAGGAAAAGGGATCATAGAGCACTTCTCAGGAACTGATTTCAGCTACAGCAGCAGCTATCGCGTACATACCATGCATGTTGATCAATCATGCAAAAGACGAACAACTTAACAAGATTGAAGTAGCAAAATATCTAAAGGAAAAGCAGTTATCTGTGCAGAAGCGAATATCTAAAAGAAGAGCAATTGAGTAGCATGTAATTCATACCATGGAAAGCAAGGAGGCGGCGGAAAGAGAGATTTTACAGTGCATCATACTACACATGAAACTGTGTAGTACATGACCTAACAGCTAAAACGGATTGGGCCGGTTTGAGGGCCAATGACAAAAAGGACTTTACGCTGTGACGGTTCTAAGTATAGAATTGACCATTCAACTGTGATTAATCTTACTTCTGCTGCTTGGTGAGACGCACGCCCTACCGACGAGCGTCGGCACCCCGACTTGCCACCGCATGCCCTCCTGTCACTTTGCGGCCTGTGCACGTGCACGGATGTGCAGGTGCTCGCATTCCCACCACCATCCAGTAAACTCTAACCATATTGCACGGCGCCACGCAACGGGTTCCGCCGGCTCAAGTTGCGCCGCCGCCATGTACTGCACTACGGGCCTCCCGAACGTGTTCCTAGTGCGCATGGTGTTCTACATCGTGGCACAACAACTGGCTGGAATCAGCATCGTGCGACGTGGTGAGGGCTTCCGGACCGCTATCACCATGCCGCGATTTCACTCCCTAGTACACAAAGGACACTAGTATCGCCGCCGCCATCATCGTCATCTTCATGCCTGTCTACCCTATTGCATCGCTTTCTCACCTATAACTGACCACCTCTGCCTCCTCATGAATTCTCATTTGTGCATCTTATACTAGTGATATTTTGACAGTAGTCACAAGTCCATAGGTAGGTAGTTTCGTCAGATTTACAGAAAATATGATATCAGAAAGTTTCATAATTGGGCATGCATTATCGATCACTCCAAGTGGTTTAAGATTAGGTGATCAGTCCATCAGAAAATATGATATCAAAAAGTTTTCGGAAGAGTTGGATTGAAAGTAAGTTGGTGGAACATTGGATTAACCTATTATGAGTGGTTCCGCAAGAAATATGTTGGTGGTAGATGAATCATGACTTAGAGTTAGTTCAGCCAGACATTCAAATTTTAGATGACGCCGGTCCTTGAACATGTCATGCTGTATTTGGGTTGCCCCATGACGTGATCACCAGCGATCCATGAAGGGAAGATGATACCGAATGTTTGTGGAGCATTATGGATTTAGTAAAGAGATATGTGATTTATCTAAGGGTACACTTATAGATTTTCAAGGACTGGTGGGTGATTGAATTATCCCTGATTGGAGTAATTAAGGAAAACAAATATGGATTTAGTTAGAAGATATGTGATTTATCTAAGGTTATACTTAGTTAGAGATTTTCAAGGGCTGGTGGATGACTAATTATCCCTGATTGGAGTAATTAAGGGGAAATATTGATTTAATTAGTAGATATGTGATTTATCCAAGGGTATGCTAGTTAGAGCTTTTCAAGGACTAGTGGCTGATTGGATTGTCCGCGATTGGAGTAACTAAGGAAACAAATCTTTGGAGATCAAGAATTAAGTGATATCCGTACCCGGGAGAAACAAGCAGGAATGGATTTGGGTAGATGAAACCGAGCTGAAAAACAATTTAAATTAGTTAAGCAGATTAGTACATAATTATTTTGTATGACTTGCATTTGTAACATGGTATGTGTTTTGATTGGTAGCATAACGACATGGATGATTAAGCATGGACGTAAATGCTAAAGACATATACATGGATGAGTACATGGATTGCTTGGCGAGAGGGAGTACAAGGCTGGGCTCTAGTTGCCAAATGAGTTGATGAACCGATCTAAATGAGTTGATGAACTGATCCCTTCTACGGTTGCACCTTGCCCTCTTCTTATACTGCCTCCGGTCCTCTTCCCGCGAAAACACATGGCAGGAAGGGTTGCGACAATGGCCAGTTTGAAGAGGGGGGGGGGGGGGGGGGGGAGGGTTGCAACTTATTCTGACTACAGGTGGTCTTCGTCTGCAAAAGCCTTCTACCGTGACGCGCCGGTGGACTCGGTGGTGACCTCCGTCCTGGTCTTCTTGCACGGCTAGGTAACCTTTGGGGATTGCTTTGGGAACCGACGCGCTGACCTTGCTCTCTTAGCACTAAAGAGAAAAACCTCCTCATCCGCGCCGGCTGGCGCGTCCTGCTGTCCTTCGTCGTTGCGCGCATCATCCACGTGAAGGCGTAGGCCCGCACGACCGGGCTAAAGATCCCTTGAGCCATCTGCCTCGGGAGGCAGCCTCAGGGGGTCGCCTCGTCAAGGGGCCTCGCGAGGCTCCTGGTGGCACCCGCTTGACTGGCTCGGGACGGCCGCTGATGTGGGCCTCGCGGGAGGCTTGCTCGTGAGGGGCGTTGATGAAGCCCTCATGAGAGGGGCCCTGCTGGCGCAGTTCTCTGGTGGGCCACCCGACGGCTCTTGGCACACGCCGCATCCTGGGCCACAGTCAGACGGGCCTGAGTACCCCAGTCCCACGGGCTCGACAGTCGTCTATGTTGACACAGACCCTATTGCCTAAGCCAGTGGCGATAGCTTGTTATAGCCTATTGCCGGATCGGGTGACGGCAGGAAAATGGTCAGATCTAAAAAGAAATTCACAGATGGGGTCACATCGTGCTAAACTATGCCAAAAAGGTCAAACAATGAATTTGGCCAACGAACGAATATGGTAGAGAAGCACCTAACTTATGATTGGATCGGCCGGTCATTTACCGCACCATTGCTGGCTCCAGCTCACACAACCAAAACATGAAAAAAAAACCTTCCTTCAATTGCTGGCTGGCTGGCGCTACCTGTCAGTCAGCCGTAGCGTCCCTCCAGCAGCTTAACCCTCCCGCCGCCGCGCCGCCGTCCGTCCGCCATGAACAACCTGCTAACCGTAACTTCCCTCTCCATCCCCTTGTCAGTATGGAGATATTGTCACTGACGATCAAGCAAGGGGGAGGCTGTGTTCTCAAAGCGAAAGCATAAGGCGTTGGCGGGCGATTTGAATAGTCAGGCCGTCAGGTGTGGGCTTGAGTGAGTGTAGCGGGCCTTGGGCCGTCTGTATGTCCGGCAGCGTATATAAGCTGACCGTGGAGTGTCGTGCGGGGTATGGTTGAAATGAATTTGAATTATTCTCCCCTCTGTTTCTCTCTGGTTGCGTCCGCATCTCTCTCTCTCTCTCTCGCGCGCGCTGATCCCCTCCTCTCTTCCGAACTTCACCGGCGACGAGCCCCTAAATCCAGCGGTCCTCCTCGGCCAACGACAAGGGCGTTACAATCTGGTATCGGAGCTTCGGTCCGTGGCTCGCTTTCGCAACCTCGAGAGCGTACCCAGCAAATTCCGAGGCGACGGTCTCCGGTCACCCTAGGCTTTGACTGGTGTAAATCCTGACCTGTGGTGGGTTGCTTCAGAGGGAGGCATCACGGCCAAGTTCAAGCCCAGCGCGCAGACACGACACATCACCGTGGAGATGGAGGCGTTTCAGGAGCGCATGTTGAAGGAGTTCGCCGCGATGCGGGCGGAGCAGAGCAAGCTCGCCGGAGCGGCCGAGATCTGCCAGCGTCTGGAGGCGCTAGACACGAAGCTGGAGGAGCAGTCGCAGTGCCTGGACCAGGTGCAGGTGAAGGTCAACCTCTCCCGCGACACCCTCGGCAAGGTCCAGTAGGAGCAGGTGCAGGCCGGCAAGCAGAGTTGTGTGACATCAGAGACATCGCGACCCGCGCCCCGTACGACTCCACCGGCAATTCAGAGCGATGGGGTACTCGGAGCGGCTCCAGGATCAACAGCGCGCAGCCAAACTCGTCATAATCAGGTACACGTGGCAAATCCATACCTCAGCGGGGAATAGGGAGAGCATGTGATGTGTGACGAAGCGACTGAGAAGCAGAATCGGATGCCTAAGATGGATTTTCCTAAGTTTGATGGGACGGGGGTGCGAATTTGGCTCGACCAATGCGAGTCATTCTTCCTGTTATACAGCATTCCTGAAAATTTCCGAGTCACATCCGCATCTCTGAATTTAGTGGGCAATGCAGCACATTGGTTTCAGTCATACAAACAGATGGGTATATGGCCTAACTGGCAGCAATTCTGCGAAGCAGTGCCAGAAGAGTTTGACATAAATGTACACAGAGAGCTCTTGCAGGAACTGATGAGATTGAAACAAGTGGGTATAGTAGAGGAGTACAAAAATCAGTTCTATCAGCTGGTATATAACATCAGACTTTATGAGCCTGCTCTCAGTGACACTTTGTTAGTCACCCGGTTCATTTTGGGACTGAAGGAAGAGTTGCGTGCAACAGTGGAAATGCAACTTCCAGCAAATGTGAAAAGGCTGCCCTGTATGCTATGGTACAAGAGCGATTACTGCTGAAAACAAAAGGGGGCAAGTCTGGTTACCAAAAAAGTTAGTATACTAAACAGGATAACAGGCAGGCTGTGGCTCCAGGTGAATTATGGAAAGCAAGACGGCTCAAGGAATACAGAAGAGCTAATGGGCTGTGTTATAGCTGTGGAGAGAAATACACTCCTGGGCATGTTTGCAACAGTAATAATAACAGTACTGCACATTTGAAAGCAACAGAGTGTTTGGATCCTCATCAGATAATTTCTGATGCTGTGTTAGATGCATTGTTGGAGGAACAACCAGAGGAATGTGCCACTATCTCTGTTCAAGCACTGTCTGGAGCATCACACCCCAAGACCAAACATTTCAGAGCATTAATTGGAAATCAGGTGGTGCTAATACTGTTGGACTCAGGCAGTACTCACACATTTGTGGATAAGGCACTGTTGGACAGAGTTAAACTGAAATCTGAAACTCTGCCTACAACCTTCTCAGTGAAAGTGGCAAATGGTGATCTGCTACAGTGCTCTGAATATGTACCACAACTAACTTGGTGGATCCAAGGCCACAATTTCACTAATGAAATGAGGGTGTTGCAGTTAGGGGGTTATGATATAATTTTGGGCATGGACTGGTTGGATAAATGGGGAGTTATGCAATGCCAATGGGCTGAGAAATGGATCCAGTTTGATTACCAAGGAAAAGCTGTGAGACTACAAGGAGTTTTACCAGTAGAAAAAACTCAGTTGACTGAAATTCCAGTGGAACAAGTAGTTAAATGGGATAAGGGAAATGACATTATGGCAGTGGCTTTAATACAACCTGTTTGGGAGAAAAAGGCAGACAATGAAGTTGCTACACCAATCAAGGAAGTGTTACAGGAATTTTCTGATGTGTTTACTGATCCAAAAACACTGCCCCCTCACAAACACATAGATCATGTGATCAATTTGGTACTGGGAGCTGTTCCAGTTAACAGTAGACCTTACAGATATTCTCCACTTCAGAAGGAAGAAATTGAAAGACAAGTGGATGAAATGCTCAAAGCAGGTCTGATAACTCCAAGCTTAAGTCCTTTTGCATCACCAGTGCTATTAGTAAAGAAGAAAGATGGTTCATGGAGATTTTGTGTGGATTATAGGAAGCTGAATGCTCCTACAATTAAAAGCAGATTTCCCTTACCTGTTATAGATGAACTGTTAGATGAACTAGGAGGGGTCAAATGGTTTTCCAAGTTGGATTTAAGAGCTGGCTACCACCAGATCAGAATGTTACCTGAAGATGAGCATAAAACAACATTCAAAACTCACCATGGACAGTTCCAATTCAAAGTAGTTCCTTTTGGGTTGGCAACAGCACCGGGCACTTTTCAGTGTATGATGAATTTTCTGTTTCCTGGTAGAAAGGAAGGAAGGAAAAAAGTCCTGGTGTTTATGGATGACATACTGGTGTGTAGTTTCACATTAGAAGAGCATCTACAGGATCTGAGAGAAGTGTTAACTACACTCAGGGAAAATCACTTTTATGTGAAAGAGAGCAAATGTTCTTTTGGCCAGCTGTCTCTGGAATATTTGGGACATATTATCTCTGATAAAGGTGTAGCCACTGATCCCTCCAAAACTGCTCTAATGTTGAGTTGGCCAGTTCCCACCAATGTGACAGAATTAAGAGGATTCCTCGGTCTGACTGGATATTATAGGAAGTTTGTTCAGAACTATGGAATTTTGGCAAAACCCTTAACTCTGCTGCTGAAGAAACAAGCCTTCCAATGGACACCTGAAGCTCAAACAGCTTTTGAACAGTTAAAGCAAGCAATGGCTACTACTCCTGTCCTGGTTCTTCCCAATTTTGATAAACCCTTCTGTGTGGAAACAGATGCTTGTGACTCTGGTGTAGGAGCTGTTTTAACACAGGAAGGACACCCAGTTGCTTTTTACAGCAAGGCTCTTGGCATTAAAAACAAGCAACTGTCTATCTATGAAAAGGAGTTCCTAGCTATAATGATGGCAATAGATAAGTGAAGAACATATTTATCAAGAGGGACTTTTGTCACTAAAACAGACCACAAGAGTTTATGTCACCTGGGAGATCAAGTTCTGACTTCAGAGCTCCAGAGAAAAGCTATGACTAAACTGGTGGGTCTGCAATTCAGCATTCAGTACAAGAAAGGGGTTGAGAACACTGTTGCAGATGCCTTGTCCAGAGTTGCTATCTTTTTCCAATTCAGGCTGTGTCTACATCCAACCTGTCTGGATACAGGAAGTACTGAACTCCTACAATGTAGATGCTGAAGCTCAGGATATGCTGCAAAAGTTAGCTTTGGATCCTGTAGCTTGTCCAGGTTTTAAGCTGCATAAAGGCCTGTTGAAACATAATGATCAGATCTGGATAGGGGCAAATACTGGACTTAAAACCAGAATGATACAAGCTTTTCATTCTTCCCCTATGGGAGGTCACTCAGGAATTCTTCCAACCTATTTCAGAGTGAAACAACTGTTTCATTGGCAAGGTATGGAAGGAGACATTGAAAATTTTGTCAAGCAATGTGCAGTGTGTCAACAAGCCAAGCATGAGTTGTGTAAATCCCCTGGTATGTTGCAGCCCTTACCAATTCTTGAAGGGCCATGGCAGTCCATTAGTATGGATTTCATTGAGGGTTGACCTAAATCAGAAGGCTACAGCTCTATTTTAGTAGTAGTCGACAGGTTCACTAAAGTGAGCCACTTTATACCTCTCAAACACCCTTTCACTGTTGCGGGTGTTGCTAAAGCTTTCCTGAACAATGTGGTCAAATTACATGGATTGCCACTGTCCATCATATCTGACAGAGACAAGATATTTACCAGCTCATTCTGGAAGGAGTTGTTCAGAGTGTGGGGCACAGAGTTACAAATGAGCACTGCATATCACCCCCAGACTGATGGTCAGACGGAAAGAGTCAACCAGTGTTTGGAAATGTATTTGAGATGTGTTGTTCATGATTGTCCTGCGAAATGGAACAACTGGTTACCTCAAGCAGAATTCTGGTATAATTCAACCTTCCACTCATCACTTGGTTGTGCCCCTTACAAAGCTCTGTATGGACATGAACCAAACATTGGACAACTAGCTGGGTGTCATGCTTCTCTGAATGGGGAAGTGAATAACTGGCTATCTGCTCAGACTGAACATGAAGGAGCATTTGCACAGGGCACAAGTGAAGTACAAGCACTATGCCGACAGAAACAGATCACCTAGGGAATTTTCTGAAGGTGAACAGGTGTATCTGAGGCTGCAACCCTATGCTCAATCTTCAGTGGTGAACAGGCCCTGTTCTAAGTTAGCACTTAAATTTTTTGGACCGTTCAAGATCATTTCCAAAATTGGAGCTGCTGCCTACAAGCTGGAGTTACCTCAAGGAAGTCAGGTTCATCCAGTATTCCACGTATCCCAGCTCAAATCTCATGTACCAAATCACACACCAGTGTTCACAGTGCTGCCCAAACCGCTCGATTTATCAGTTCCAGGAGTTGTTCCAGAACAGATACTAGACAGACGTCTGGTAAAGAAAGGCAATGCAGCGCATTTGCAAGTGCAGATCAAGTGGACCTCGGTGCCGGATTCAGCGGCTACTTGGGAAGACTACGAGGTGATCAAGGCTCACTTTCCAGATGCACCAGCCTGGGGTCCAGCTGGTTCTCAAGGGGAGGGAAATGTCAGTATGGAGATACTGTCACTGGCGATCAAGCAAGGGGGAGGCCGTGTTCTGAAAGCGAAAGCGTAAGGCGTTGGCGGGCGATTTGAATAGGCAGGCTGTCAGGTGTGGGCTTGAGTGAGTGTAGCGGGCCTTGGGCCGTCTGTATGTCCGGCAGCGTATATAAGCTGACCGTGGGGTGTCGTGCGGGGTATGGTTGAAATGAATTTGAATTATTCTCCCCTCTGTTTCTCTCTGGTTGCGTCCGCATCTCTCTCTCTCTCTCTCTCGCGCTGATCCCCTTCTCTCTCCCGAACTTCACCGGCGACGAGCCCCTAAATCCGGCGGTCCTCCTCGGCCAACGGCAAGGGCGTTACACCCCTCTCTCTCAACCCTTTCATCTCCTCGCGAAGGACCAGCTAATCTCCAGACCTGGCCTTCAAACTCCTCTTTTCGCAGCTCCCTCCCTCCTAGCCAAGAAACCCTTGTTCTCATTTAATTTGTCCCTCCTAGCTTTGTGCTAATTAGCAAGCACTCGTGTCTCAGAATGTCATTCACTCTTTGTTAGGTTGAAAACACATGAGGATGATGATGCTCACACTAGTGAGTTCAGCCACCCAATTAGCTGCAGGTTGGGAATTTCTCTTCTGTGCCACAACACTTGAGAATTAATCTTCTTTCTTTTGCCATCACATTACATACCCTGCCTGCTGTAATGGATGGTCACTGCCAACACGCGCCGCGTTATCAACTGGAGTACTTGCAAACGATTACCAACTCTTTGATTCACAAAGTGACAGCTACCTATAATACTCTGTTTGATACCCACTAGTCTGCTAACAACACAAATAAGCTGCTTAATAGTGCTCTTTATTGGGCAATAATCCTATTACTTTTGACTGTGATGTCAGATCGGAGGATCCATAACATTTTCCAAGTTTGAAAGTTTTCACATGTACGTACATACATACGGACATAACAGTTACAAACGATCCGCCTGTCATAATTTATCTACATTCATAATTTTGAATTCATAACTTCAGAGGCTTAGTTTGGCCTTACATACCCTGATGATGGAAGTAGCACAATTGGCTATAATGTCAGATTGAAGAAGAATTCATAACAATGAAGCCATACTTCACCTAAACATTCGATTTTTCAGGATTCCTTTGAGCTTCCCCGGCGGGATTCCTCGAGAGATGAGGGGGATCTTGAAATGGGAATGCATCAGCCCGATGCTTCTGATAATTTACAAGCCTTCTTGAAGAAGGTGCTCTTCTTCTGTTTACCTTGGAAACTCTCTACTAGTCTCTCATGTTATTTCTCCATTAGTTTGTCCACTTCAGATTAATGATAGACATGATGCTTTCATACACACAACAGGTTGATGGAATCGACAGCCTGATAGCTAAGCTCACGAGCCTCTTGAAACGGAAATGTGCATCCTAGCTTGTTCCTGAATGATTCTAAAAAAAACTTATTCCTGAATCCATTTATTGCACTTTTTTCACCATACTACTAAACTTTTTGCTGTTTGTTGCCAGGTCTAAAGCTCATTCATCATGCCTCAAATATCATCCTTTAATTTGTCAGCTTGTTCTTGTACTGCACTATATTTGATCTCATATTGATCAATACTCTGTTCTTGTACAACAGAGCAGTAACAGCGTAAGTGTTTTTTTTTTTTGGTACTTCACCTACCAAAGAATAAGCTGAATCAACCGAGTTTTCGGCTGTAGTGCTCGTCATCATCCATCTCAGAGAATAAGAGCATGTCCTTGCTTTAGCAATAAACCATCTCTTCTAATTTGATGACATGGAGGTAACAAATCATCTAAATAGAAACTTTTCGCTCTCAGAGAATAAGAGCATGTCCTTGCTTTCACTGTTTCACACTGCCTGAGTATCTGCATTGTGTGAGCAGATCATTTAATCAGTACATGACAAGGAACTAATCTTCAAAGTAAACATGCCGTGCGTATATATAGCTCCATCAGTCGACGGTCGATTTTTTCGCACTCATTCTCAACAAGAAGTCCTAGTAACCTGATCCTTCGCAAACCATTTGTAATATCACCTAACATAGGAGGATAAAATGAAGAAATCCATGGAAAAAAGAAGAAGATGGTGAGCCGTGATTTAAATGCTGAACTATTTGCTCATGGTGAAGCAGTAACTGCTACAGCACCAATAAACCTATTTACATGGCAAACAAGGACCCCTCTGATGCAAATCTTTCAGCATCTCAAACAAGTTAATTTTCAGCGCTGGAACTTGAGATAGATAATTTTGAGTACAGGGTACATCTATACAAGTTGTCGGTCTACTGAATTTAACTAAATCACACACCGATGATAAGAAAGGGAATATGTCATCTTGTCAATTTTCCTACACCAAATTCTCTTTCATCCCCCAACATCAACCTCGGAGAGATCAATCTGGAGAGTAATATAGACACTGGCTTTCAACAGGGGTAGAACAAGCATGAACATGCATGGGCAGCAAATGTCAGTCAAAATAAACACAACTGTTGTGTATATGGTTGTACCTCCATACTGAGTGTTCCAGAACATGCAAGCAGATGTTAATGGGTGATGGTTTCCTGTAAACTAACATTAATGTTCATAAACCTGGAGTTAATACCCAGGACAGGTTTTGACTGACATTTGTTTATAAACTGGAATTATTACACAACAAGAAAATATGTGTTCGCAAACCTGGAATAAATAAATAAACAACGCTGAACTTTGCAGAATCTTCAAGCTGTGATGGAGGGCGCCCGCCCCAGGAGAAGAGCAATCACCCAAAGAGAAGGCTCCTAGGTACTGAACCAACAGTTCACACTATCACTGTTCCAGGATCATAAGATGCCTTTCTAGAAACATCATTGTTCTTCTTTAGAATAGCTAGAATAAGGTTTTCATAATACCGAAAAAGGCTTTCGCCCCGTTTTATATATAAAGCACCGATCACAACAAGCATCCAGTACAAACACACGACACCGCAACACACACACCCAGGACAGGATACATAGACGCTGAGCGCAGCCACACCACCCCTAGCACTACCACCACGAAGAGATGAAGCTACATATGACGGACCATGTGCTCCAAGGCGGCGCCTTCAGGAAGGGTACGACACCGGAGCGCCGCCACCGCCCGATCCAAGGATCAGAGTTTCCCCTGGAGCCGCATGATGGGCAATGAGAGCCGCGACGCCGCCTTCAAGAAAGGAACGATTTCCGCTGTCGCCGGTCCGTCCGAAGATAGAGCAGGTTTTCACCTCGGCTAACACTCACCTGTTGGCGCCGCCTCTCATCGCAGCGCCGCACTTCTTCCACGAGCTGACTCACACAACTCTCTCTTGTCTCACACAAGAACACACACAAACACCATGTGAAAGACTCAACGCAGACGCGCACACACGGCAAGAAAGAAAGCCAATTAACTTTGCCAAGAGGCCTTTCTCCTTGGTCACACGAGAGACTACATCTTTTCCTCAGCCCTCACGGCCTCATCATTTCATTACTCCAATACAGTACATATATATACACCAGGGGTAGGACACACCCACTAACCCGACCACCACGTTGGCCACTAACCAACTAACGCTACGTACTTCATGCAGACCCATGCACTAGCCAGCCACTACCCTCGGCAACTAATCCCACTAGCTCATGGCCTTATCTTTATCCCTGGAATCGCTCCAACAAACAGACGACTCAGCCATACAACTAGCTACTCATGCATGCTAACAAACTCATCCATGCACTCTACGACTCGGCCGTTTCACCGCACACCACGGCCAGCTCTCCGGACGACGTACACGTCAAGATTAGTGCTAAGATCACCGCCACCGAACGCCACACCCCGGCAACCACGACGCCCACACGGCCATGATGACCGGGCAGCACCAAGGCACAGGCTTTGCCCAAGAGCACCGCGCTACCACCACCAGGGCCGCCGCCCCGGCATCCAAGACCTTGACACCACCTCACCCGAGACCCGCCGCAACCCCAACTAAAGAGACGAGCGGAAAGGTCCCACCTTTCGCGCCCCTAGGCGACCCCCAGTGTCGAGACCCGATAGGTCGGCCAGAACTGGCATCCACCAGCCCGTCCTGCTGCCCCGTGCGCGAGACGAGCTTGGTCCTACATCCCCGAAAAGGGGACGAGTTCAGTCCTGCTGCACCGTGCGCGAGACGAGCTCAGTCCTGCTGCATCGTGCGCGAGACGAGCTCGGTCCTGCAGCACCGGGCGCGAGACGAGCGGTAGACCGGAGCTAGGAGAGGACCAGCCCTTTGATGGGAGTAACGCCCGGACAAAGAGGAGATGGGGCGAAGGCCGAGATGACCCGAACACAGACGAGCCGACGCTGGAGAAGCCGGCCGCCGCCGCGGGCAGATCCGTTAACCACCGTGAAGCCGCCACGACACCGGGAGAGCACCACCGCCGGACCTCCCCACGCCGGAGCCCACGGCCGAAGCAGCGGCCACGCCCGGCCGCTACCTTGCCCGCGTCGCCCGGCGAGCTCCAAGCACTGGAGCCGCCGGGCACGCACCATCGGTTCCACGCGCCGCCGGCCGGCCCCCAATGCCAGATTCGCCCGGATCCAGCAAGAGACCGGCCGCGCGCACACACATCCCGCGTCTCCACGCCCTGGCCAGGTCCAGCCGGTGCCCAGCCACCTCACCAGAGAGGAAGAGCCCCGGCTGCAACACCACCACCTTAGAGGGGCCGCCGGTCGCCCCTGCAGCAGCCAACCGCCAGCACCCGCCAGATCTGGGCAGGGGGCGCCAGATCCGCCGCCAGCACGCCCCCGAGCCTCCAAAGCCCCACCAGCCGAGGTGGAAGGGGGAGGAGGAGAGGAGGCGACGCCGGCAGGTCGCCAGGGAGCGAGGCGGAGGAGGGAAGCCGGAGCAAAGGCAAGCCGGCGCCCGACGCCACCGAGCAGGGGAGGCCGCCCTGCAACGTCCGCCATCCGCGCGAGGGAGAGAGCCGCCCCGCCGCCGCCTGGGCCACGCGGCCTTTGGCCGGCGACGCCACCGGCGGCGGCGAGGGAGTGGGGAAGGGGCGGAGGGACGGGGCGGCGGCGCTGGGGTTCCCTCCCAGGGGCGCCCGCGGGAGCGCCTCGGGAGGGGAGGGGGGCTTCCCGACCTTTTCTCTGAACTCGACACCTGTCACTTCCGACCTACTTGACCACACCCAGGTTATAACAGGAACAATGTATAACGATTATATAGGGAACTTCCATACTGATACATCCTCACAAGCAGTAATCTGGAGAGTAATATGGACAATATGGGCTTGTCAACTGAGGCAGAACAAGCATGAACATGCATTGGCAGCAAATGTCGGTCAAAATAAACACAACTACTGTGTATATGTTTGTACCTCCATACTGAACTACTGTGTATATGTTTGTACCTCCATACTGAGTGTTCCAGAACATGCAAGCAGATAGGGTGACGAATCATATCCTCTGGTTTCCTGTAAACAAACATGATGTTCATAAACCTGGAATTAATACCCAGGTTCTGACTGACATTTGTTCATAAACTGGAACTAATACACAGCAAGGAAATATGTGTTCAGAAACCTAGTACAGGGCACAGCTACAACACTGAACTTTGCAGAATCTTCAAGTTCTGACCTTCCTCTTGAGAACATCAACATTCTGGAATTAATACCCGCCCCAAGAGAAGGCTCTTAGGTACTGAATTTATTGTAACCGGAATTCTTGGTAACCTGTTTTGTTTGCCAAATTCTTGGTCATGGTAACCAGAATTCTATTCAGGATCATAAAATGCCTTTCGAGAAACATCAACATTGTTCTTCTTGAGAACAGCTAGAAAAAAAAAGGTTTTAATGATAGGGAAGGCACAAAGCAATGATATACAACGCAACTAATGCACAGATAAATCTGAGGATAAAACGATTAGATAGGGAACTTGCACTCTGCTGCATTGCTGCATTGCCAGATCATTACACCTGAATTTACAGACCAACCACTCCATTAAGATACAATTTGCCCATCTATTGGATTTTTCTGATTCAGCAAATAGGCAAATTATACAGATGACAAGATAAAAGCAAGACACACAGGCTACAATCTCTTTAGAGGATCCCTTATCTGCATAAGAGTGCCACATCAGGTCTAACCGATGAGCATGCATATATTTATGTATTTACAGAAAACGTATTTGGGACAATTATTTGACCCAATGAAATTCTAAATTATCAGAAAATTTGGAAAATCAAAATACTTATATATAGCCTACGAAAATTATTTCCAGCTCCAAATATTTTATTACTCCTTTTTGTTATAAAGAAATTTGTCCATAATGATTCTAGAAATTAAGCCTTAGGGTTTATTAAATATCCAAAATATTAATTATTTTTCTGAAAACTCCAAATGAACATACCAATTGTTTTCCAACCATTTTATAATTGAAGAAGTCAAATTATCTTCTCTCACTGATTATCTTTTTGAATTGGAAAGTGCTCGAATGTTTCAAAATCCAAATAAAATTTCAAATATAGCCAAAATCCAAATGGAAAATTTTGGAAAAAGTAATTATATAACCTCTCTATTGAAACTCAAATAAACTCTCAGAAAGTTTTCAAATTATTCCCAAATTCAAATAATGGAAAACATTCATTATTATCTAATTATATAACATTCCAAAATTTTAAATTTTGGGATGTACATCAATGTTCAACATGAGTTAGATTGAATGATTTTCTCTTCTTTCGTAAACACTTGGGTGACTGCTTGAGAAAAAAAGGAATCATTGAAATACTTCTGAAACTTAAAGTGGCATGCCTGCGTTTTACTCCCGTTTTCTCTATATTAAAATGAGAGGATACATTACATCCCATATTTCCTTTCTAGGTAAATGTACCTTATGCCTTTGCTAAAATTTCAGATTCAGCTGGCTATCTGATGCATGACCTTACTTGTGAGATTTCTTTATAGACGTGTGTGGCTACTCTTGCATATAGAATATTACATGTTACTCATTCGGTTTCTAAATATAGGTCTTTTTAGAGATTCCAATGCGGACTACATACGGAGAAAAATGAGTGAATCTGTACTCTAAAATATGCCTATATACATCCATATGTAGTCTTTATTGAAATCTCTACAAAGACTTATATTTAGGAACGCAGCGAGTAACCATCCGCTGGTTGTTCCCTCCCATATAATAACAAAAACTAGATCCTGTTGATCACTAGATGGTCTTATAACCAAATATTGGGTACCTGATTCACATACTATATTTATGCTAAAACATGAAAAATAATTCACATGATTAATTTACTTCGGTCTTCAGGACTACTAGAAAGAGAGAGAAATAACAAAGAGGGAGAGACTAGGTTCCAACGCCCACTATTCTGATCATGTGGAGAAAAAAAGAGAGATAGTTGGGGAAGTGAGAGGGCAGAGATAGAGAGGTGTCGATTGCTATACATTAGATACTTTATAATTGCTCCATGTTTGATTGAACTCCATGCTGATTGCACCTACGTAGAATCATATTGTGTGATGTTTAACTTCAAGTTTTCTTGTCATTTGTAGAAAATAGATTTATACACTAACTTGACCACAGTTGAGGATTTTGATTACCGAGCTTAAAAAGCAAAATGTATTAAATACAGTTTTTCAGAGCCATCACCTACTTCACCAATCATATCAACATTATCTACCATTTTTAACATTTTGAATCGGTGGTTTCAGAATCAAGTAGTCAAATAAATACTGATCCATTGCCATCACCTCCGTCAGCAATCAGCTCAATGATGTCTACTACACAACCTTCTTCTTGTAGACGTTGTTGGGCCTCCAAGTGCAGAGATTTGTAGGACAGTAGCAAATTTCCCTCAAGTGGATGACCTAAGGTTTATCAATCCGTAGGAGGCGTAGGATGAAGATGGTCTCTCTCAAGCAACCCTGCAACCAAATAACAAAGAGTCTCTTGTGTCCCCAACACACCCAATACAATGGTAAATTGTATAGGTGCACTAGTTCGGCGAAGAGATGGTGATATAAGTGGTATATGGATGGTAGATAATAGTTTTTGTAACCTGAAAATATAAAAATAGCAAGGTAACTAACGATAAAAGTGAGCGTAAACGGTATTGCAATGCGTTGAAACAAGGCCTAGGGTTCATACTTTCACTAGTGCAAGTTCTCTCAATAATAATAACATAATTGGATCACATAACTATCCCTCAACATGCAACAAAGAGTCACTCCAAAGTCACTAATAGCGGAGAACAAACGAAGAGATTATGGTAGGGTACGAAACCACCTCAAAGTTATTCTTTCCAATCAATCCGTTGGGCTATTCCTATAAGTGTCACAAACACCCCTAGAGTTCGTACTAGAATAACATCTTAAGACACAAATCAACCAAAACCCTAATGTCACCTAGATACTCCAATGTCACCTCAAGTATCCGTAGGTATGATTATGCGATATGCATCACACAATCTCAGATTCATCTATTCAACCAACACATAGAACCTCAAAGAGTGCCCCAAAGTTCCTACCGGAGAATCACGACGAAAACGTGTGCCAACCTCTATGCATAGGTTCATGGGCGGAACCCGCAAGTTGATCACCAAAACATACATCAAGTGAATCACGTGATATCCCATTGTCACCACGGATACGCACGACAAGACATACATCAAGTGTTCTCAAATATTTAAAGACTCAATCCTATAAGATAACTTCAAAGGGGAAACTCAATCCATTACAAGAGAGTAGAGGGGGAGAAAACATCATAAGATCCAACTATAATAGCAAAGCTCGCGATACATCAAGATCGTACCACCTCAAGAACACGAGAGAGAGAGAGAGAGAGATCAAACACATAGCTACTGGTACATACCCTCAGCCCCGAGGGAGAACTACTCCCTCCTCGTCATGGAGAGCACCGGGATGATGAAGATGGCCACCGGAGAGAGATTCCCCCTCCGGCAGGGTGCCGGAACGGGTCTAGATTGGCTTTCGGTGGCTATGGAGGCTTCTGGCGGCGGAACTCCCGATCTATTGTGCTCCCTGGTTGTTTTAGGGTATATGGAGATATATAGGCAGAAGAAATACGTCAGGGGAGCCACGAGGGTGGAAGGGCGCCCCCTGCCTCGTTGCTTCCCTTACGTGGACTCCAAGTCTCCCGAGTTGCTTTCCTTCCAAAAATAAGTTCCGTGAAGTTTTAGGTCAATTGGACTCCGTTTGATTTTCCTTTCCTGCGATACTCTAAAACAAGGAAAAAACAGAAACTGGTACTGGGCTCTAGGTTAACAGGTTAGTCCCAAAAATCATATAAAATAGCATATAAATGCATATAAAACATCCAAGGTTGATAATATAATAGCATGGAACAATCAAAAATTATAGATACGTTGGAGACGTATCACTCAACATTATCTGTGAGTTCCAAATTGCTCCTGAATGATGGTACATTTCATTAGATGATGATAGGAAAATAGAGAATTCTGAATTACCCATGAATGAAGTAAATATTAAACTAGATGATGATAATCAAACATAGAATTCTGAATTGCCGCTAAATGAAGGAACTATATCATTATGACAACCAAATAGAGGAACGTAAGCAGATAAAAGTAGATGAAACATATTATGACTATCTCCCACAAGGTAATTGTTGGATATATATAATTTGTACTTTTGTATCTATCATCTTCAGTGCCTTTTTATGGAATAATATTATTTGTGTATGGGCATGGCTAATCCACATTAACACATAGATTTATTCAATATTTCTTAAATTGTTTCACTTCTTGCAGATTATGCATTGCCCGACGGTGATCTATGTGCTCATACAACAATAGGAACATCCTGTGAAAATAAAAATTACTAGTGAAGATAGATGAAATATCTATGAAAAAGAGTACCCTTACTTACAATGAAAGAGTCCCTGATTATTGATATCCATTAGTAATGCCTTTAAAAAAATCACTATAGGTAATCAATGCAAATATATGTTGTCTAAAGTACCAAGTACATGACCATAATGATAGTAAAGTATATTTTGAAAATCCTTTTGTTACTGCACTTTTAAAACGGGATGGAAAGCTTGGAATAGATAAAGATGGTACCTTTATAACAGAGATTGTCAAAAACTATGTAATCATGGTTACATTCATATCCATAATTTTCTTCTTCTACATTTCATACATTTTGATTGGTAATTTTACTAATTATCTTGCTTAGAACTTCCAATAAATATGAACAACACACACTGGCATTTAACTGTCGTGAATGCAAAAAACGTGTGATTCAAGTACTTGATTCATTGTGCTACCAATTCAACCGAGATGATCTCACTGCTATGGTTAGTTACTACATCATTATATGTAAAATTTCATAAATCGATCTTTCACTTATATATATATATATATATATATATATATATATATATATATATATATATATATATATATAGAAAAATAGGTTGGTACTCCTAGAAGTACATACTCCCATGCCATGTGTCGTGTGTCGTTGTTTAGGCTCTCCACGAGCACTGCTGAATTTCCGCCAGTTAAACCATCTACGGGATCACGTGGCCTGTGAAAATTTGCTCCTAATTATTAGGGATAAACACACAACTGATTTCTATCAGGTCCCGCATATTAGCCGATTAGTTTTGGAAATATAGCCATCACATCCTCACATACGTAACACAACAAGCGACGGTGGCGGCGGCGGCGGCAGCGGCAGCGGCGACTGCCACAAGATGCAGCTAGCTCTCTCATCTGATTTGGCATCTAGCAGCGAGAAGACAACGACGACCACCCTTTCTCGTCTAATCGCTCCTGTGACCGTCTCGTCGTCGTTCAGCGCGGGCAGCACCACTTCGTGATTGTGCCGAGCGCCTGGCCGCCGATGACGATATGCTAATGTCCAAGCGCGATGTGCACATGGGACCGTACTCAACTCCTGCTACTCTGGTGTGCGCCCTCGTTATAACCGGTCGGTAGAGCCACGTAAGTCTATCAAGCTAAATATGTTCTGTCCAATCATGATGTGCTTATATTTTATCCAATCATGATGTAGATGACGCCGACTACGACGAAGCTTCTGCTTATGATGTAGGTGAGCTATGTTCGGCCGGCCGGGCGTGCGTCTTCTCCGTACAAGAATGCAGACTATCTTTTCCTTGCGCTTCTGCTAGGCCTACACGATACGACAACCCTCCAACGACGATCTGGCGGCGAAGGATCGATCCATCATGCAGGACACGTGCATGCAAAAGAAGCTGGATTTTGTGTGTAGAATAAGAAGCTAGAATTAGACGATGCTCTTTTGCGATACACATACACAAGTTCAATCTTATTATTTTTTGGAGTGGACAAATACTACTATTTCGAATGAATTATACTTTGTAATATGTTTTAATTAGTCTTGAACTACGTACTCTTGTTTTAGTATAATTATTAGTTTGTTATACTCTATTTTCTTGGATATACTCCGGTCAAAAAAGTGGTATATACTCTATAACAATAAAGTAGTATTACAATATACTTCTATACGTTCAGTAAGTGGTATGTACATGATTCCATCGAAAAGTTGTACTGTACGTTCATTTTTTATTAAGCTATATATACTGTTCTGACTAAAAAACTAGTATACCTTGGATTAGAAAGCAGTATTTTTAAGCCCTTGATTAGAAAGGAGTGTATACTCATTTCATAGTAACCTACCTGTACAAAAATAATATATGATCTTGTTGTGACTAGCATATATGATACAAAGTGGTATATGTACCCTCTGCAGTAGTATGATATATATTGTCTCATAAATAAGCTGGTGTATATACCCTCACAACAAAATGTAGCATGTAGTCTCTTGCAAAAAGAAAAAGAACAGTATACACCCTGTTAACAAACTGTTGTGTATAATCCCTCACAAAAGTATAGTCACAAAGAAAAACAGAGATTATTATATTCACTAACCACATGCACGCAGTAGCACTTCCATCACCGTGATATGTGTATACTTAACCACCAAAACAAGTTTATAGTCTGTCGAATAAAAACTCAGTATGACAGTATATACTCCTTTTTTTAGGGAAGACAGTATATACTACTTCAAAGCAGAGTTAGTATATAGTCAAGAAAATAAGGTATATACTCCAGAAAAAACGAGACCATAGGTACTACCCCATGGACAACGATGATTTCATGGATAGAACCATGGCACCTTTAATGTCGTTCCTTTACCAGCCCCAAATGCTATAATTATTCTAAGTAGTCTTTTTAATCAGTATACACCTTGTAAACGTGACATATTACAGTTGCACCAACGGCAAGTAGCTAGCTTTGTAACAAAAAATTCCTATTTATTGGGAGATCAGGCTGGGCGCTCCTCCCTTCACGTGAGAGGACCCACCTTGTACCCATCTAACCATTGCACACTGGTTTACCTTATCCATATTAGGTGGGAGTACATACTCCCGGGAGTATATATATATATATATATATATATATATATATATATATATATATATATATATATATATATATATATATATATATATTTATGACTAATTACGTTTCAGTTATAAGGACTACAATATCATTTGGACATTCTTAAAAGTCAAAAGTTGATCAGCCATAATGTGGAAGTTATTTATGTTAGTGAATGGAAGATTATGGAACAACTACATGAGCACCCGTCCGGCACTTGCTCGGCGGGCCAAGCGCTTAGGCCTTGGACCAACTAGGCGATGGCATTGCTCCCGTCGGGCACCTGCTTGGCCGGCCAAGCGTTTGCGGCTTTCAAGAAAGTTCATTGATTTGAAAATTTCCCATTTTTAAAATTTTGTTCACAAATTCATAAGATGTTCCCTTTTTTCATATTTTATTCACAAATTCAAAAAACATCAAGAAGTTTCAAATAATGTTCACTTTCAAAATTGCTTTGGAATTTAAGAATTGTTCAATTTTTCAAATATTTTCCACGCAAATACAAAAAAAGTTCGCTGAAGTTTAATTTCTGATTTTTTTAAGTTTCATATTTGTTAGTGTTTTTCAAAAAATGTTGGTGATTAAAATTTCGTACACTCGTTTAAACAAATGTTTGCATTTTGTCATTTTGTGCAATCTTTAAAGACACAAATATTTTCTTTGGAATTTATGTACAATTTATTCAAATACAAAATATTTAAAAAAGATTTTGAGAAGCATTTTTTTGAAATTTGAACAAAATTTAAAAGTGGCGGAAATTAATTTTGCAAAACTAAACAAAAAAAAATCAACAGACAAAAGAAAAAGACGCAGGTTTTCTTTAAAAAAAGGTTGATACTCTCAAGAGATATTCACGAATTTAAAAAAAAATTGGATTTGAAAAATGTATATGTATACGGGTTTTGAAAAAATGTTGCAAATAAACGGTAAAGAATGTGAAATTCAGATGAAAGGTTCGTGAAGTAGAAAAAAATTCACAAATTTGGATTTTTTTGGATTTTAAAAGATTTTTGAATTTAAAAAATCATAAAAAAGGAAAGGTAAAAGAAACAGGAAAAGGAAAAAAGAAAATAAAAATAAAAACCCAAGTAAAAACGAGAGAAAAAACCGGCCAAACCAGCTACTCCCTCCGCTCCGAATTACTTGTCGCAGGTATGGATGTATCTAGATGTATTTTAGTTCTAGATACATCCATTTCTGCGACGAGTAATTTGAAACGGAGGGAGTAGATAGGAAAAGTAAATCGGCCAGTCCCGCATGAGAGCAGGTGAGGTTTCCCCGGTGGTTAATGTGTGTGGTTCTAAACCATGAGGTTTTCAGTTAGAGTCTGACATAATGTGCTTATTTATTTGAAGTTGCTAAAAAGATAAAAGAACAAAAAAAATGGGCCGCATGCTTATTTTTTTGAATGTTGCTAAAAAGGAAATAGGATTAGAAAATTGGGCCAAGCCCAGGTCAGATGGGGTGTGTACAATGTATACGTTTCGATGGGCATACGAAAGTGGATACAATTTGAGAAAGGTTCATATTGCCCGTTGTACGTTAATTAGTAGGGGGTGTATCGAAGCGGGGCTCAATGATTTATGATATTTTCCATGCAAGAATTTTGGTATGTAACTCTATTTTGCCGAAATACCTTCCGTAGTCTTTTTTCTTTTCATGGAGCTTTGAGATTCCAAAAAGGGCAAGGTCAAAGAGCATGCTTCGGAACTTTCGAGACGAATCCAACAAGCTCAATTGGATCCACCCCCCGCCCTCCCACCGACCGTCCTTAATCTTTTGCTCACAGACTTGTTTTGACCTAAAACTACCTAGATATACTCTCTGGTATTTCATTTTGCGACGTATAGAGGTGGAGATCACAAACCAAAGAGAGGGTGTGCAATCCGCCACTGGAGGAATATTGGAGGGATGGACCACTACCGGAATCGCCTTCGCCCGCCTCTCCTCCTTCAACAATGCCTCCACGTCGCTCTCCGCCATAAGAGGGTAGTAGTCCAACTCCTAGACTGTGGGTTTGTGGTGTTAACTTGATCGAATCTCCCCATCGATTATGATTGTAGTAATCCGTATGAGCTGCCCTGCAAGATTACGATGCTATTGATGTAATTCCTATGGTGGATGTTGTGTATGAGATGATACATGTTATACACTTACCGCTGTGTTGGGACATTTATAGCTTATCATTCTCTAGAAACATATTATTGATGCCTAATGCATAGGTTTGCTTATTGTAAGTCATGAGATTATCATGGTAATTCCTTGTTTGCCCACGTCACGAGGTGCTTCACATTCACAACGCCAAGTGTAGGGTAGATGAGAGGGATGGGAGATGCATGACAAATAAAACCTTTGCATTAGTGTTGTAGTGTGTTTTTACATAAGGAGTATGATGTATGTAGATGTGTGTGGTATTGGAGGGTGTAGCGAAACGGTACTGCTATGTGACGACAACCACCACCATGTCGATCTACTAGAGTTGATGTGTGCCCATAGAGTGGCGGCGTGGAGCTTTATTGCGCTCGATGGCAGTACGTCGCGACTTCCCGTCTGTCTACTACAACAAGTTTTGCCTGGGTCCGGCGAGGGAGGGGTGGGCACGCCTTCGGCTTGCTTAAGTGCTTGTAGTCGTCGCTAGGTGGTCTACGGATCTGGAAGTAGTTTTAATTATTTCTGGTGTTAATTGTATTGCCATGATTGAATATGAATAGATCGAAAGTTTCCTCGCAAAAAAAAAACTAAAGAGGGTAAAGAGTACCCTAATGTTGGCTCACTCGCGTCTCTACTCTCTAGCGGCGGGGCTAGTTGAGGTCTTGAGGAGGAGCAGAGCAGTGGCGGTGGAAGCGAAAACGATCAACGGCGACGCGGAGGAAGCCGCGGTTGGGAGACAAGAATAAATGTCATTTTGGTACTTGCATGTGTGCCAAATTGACCTGTTTGCAAATGTATTCAGTTGTCTAAGGTTAACTCCTGTGCAAAATAGACCTGCCTGCAAATGTATTCAGTTTTCTAAGGTTGAATAATCATAGGATAAGACAAAACATTTTGGTAGTCCTAGCTAGGTAGGATCAGTGTTCAGCCATCAGAAATCTTCATCAGCAAAACAAATTTTGAAGCTAATAATGTTGGAGAGCCATGCAACCTTCAACCATTCCATGAGTAACAGAAAGAAAGAAAGAAAGAAAGAAAGGGGTAGTCTATTTAGGCAGCATGACTATGCTTAAAATTGGTCAGAAACAAATTAACAAGAAGGGCAAAACAAATATGATCTTCACAAGCACAGCTAGATTGATAATGTGAGACGGAACATTTATTTCAGTCTATCTGGTATCGCAGTACCAGTACAGCAGCGATGGCCTTTATTTCAGTCTAACAGACAGAGCTAGCTACTGCCACTCGGTACATCTGGGCAACTACCCCTCACTCACTACATCATGCAATGGCCATTCTCAGGCACATACCTCACGATTAAATGAGATCTCCATGTTTGCTAAATCATACCCAACATTGGTATTACGTTGAGCAATCATGCCTAACACTGATTTCCTGTCATCGATAGAAATTCCCAGACAAATGTAATCACCTGCGTACCCTTCGTAGAAGAGTGTGTCGCCAAACAACTCCAGCTCCGCCCCTCCTTGGAAGCCCAGGGTCACCGACACACCCTCCACATCCGACATCTCACCATCGTAACAGTTGATGGCGGGGTTATTAGTGGGATCGTACACCCTCGTGAGTGTGAGTTCATCGTCGATCCTCTTCAGCAGAGGGTCGAAGATGAGTCCAGGAAGGTAGACCAGGGCGGACCCTGAATCCACCAGAATGGGCAGGAACTCCGCCGCCTGTTGCCGAGTAAATATGGGCACTGGCTGATTTTGATCTAGACGGCTTCCTCGCTGGTACGTCACGCTCTTGAGGGAGATGATGAAGTGGGCGCCGTCCTGCTTGAACGGGACAATCTTGCCCGACGTGACAGCATGGCTGCCGAATCGGAGGTAGCTTGTTGTTTTCCTCCACTGATCCCGGAGGTCTCTTCTCTCCGGCGATAGAGCGCAGTAGGAAAATTTGTCGACGCCGGCCTGAGCGACGAAGGAGAACGTACCCATGCCGAGGCCGAGAATGCCGGAGCTGTATTCCCGGACGGCGGTGGTACGTTCCTCCTGCGCGCAGCCAAAGACGATGTCTTGCTCGAAGTTGTAGCCGCCGTCGTCCCCCGCCATGCCGTTCCCAAAGCGGAAGACGTCAGATCCCAGGTAGCCTGACACCTTGCTACCATCGCCGTACCGCTTGTCGAACTTGCACAAACTGTTGTCCGCAGTGGGGTAGGTGTGGCTGGACTGGCACCATGTGATCCTCCCGTGCTCGCACATCGGGTCTTCGCAGGGAAGGTGATGGTAGGTGCTTGACTTGACTGGGTTGAACGGAAGGTAGTAGCTCCTGGTGCAGTTTTTGCACGGAACGCACTGCGTCCATGACAGGTCGTCGCCGGTGTCGAACAATACATATCTGGAACGCGCTTCATCTGGTGGTCCGCCGCCAATGCGGAGCTGCACCAGATACATGGAAAACTTCCGGCGGTGCCGAAACGGCACCACAAACTTCTCCTCCTCCATGGCGGCCGCGGCCGCGGTGGCAGTGGCCGCCAACTCCATCTCCTCCTCCACGACCTCTGCCATGCTCTTCCAGTGAATGACGGGGAAAGAGAATCCAGCCTCCTCCCCGTCACAGGAAGGAGCCACAGCGGCCGCGTCTGGCTCGTGGATGCCCGCAGCGTCGCCGGAGAAGAGAATGGCGATGCTGACTACCAGGATGAGGTAACGGGAAGCCATTTGCAGAAGAGTTGAGCTAGAGGTGGAAGGAGGTGTGTGTGAGTGCGATGCTTTTTGGCCTTCTCACTACAAGTGAATGCAGGTGTGTGTGATCAGTCAACCTCCAAACAACCCGGCGGCAGTTCGCTCATGCATTTCTTCATTCGCATTCTTTCATTTTGTGCCCCTCAAGTTATTCCGTCTCCGATTGATTGATTTTATTTTTTGTACGTTCAGAATACACAGATGATGTATTCATCTACAGAAACTGTCAGAGTGTTCAAGTATGTATATTCAACTTTATTGAAAACTCAAACTATTCCAAACTTTGACCAAGTTTACACAAAATATTATATTACAATAATTATGAACCCAAATATCTACATAATTAAAATATATTTCATCATGAATCTAACGATTCTAATTTGGTTGACATAAATTTTGGTGTGTTTTTACTAGGACAAACGCCCGTGTGTTGCAACGGGGGAATTTTTTACAGCAAAAATGCTCAAGTGTGGCACCGGAGATTTTTTTACATGCTCCTAACCCAATAATCATGACTCAAGGCTCTCCACATCTTTAGGCCCTCTATTTCAACACGCCGCCTCACCTATATTATCGGCTATCTGCCTTCTCGCTCTTTCCAACAATGCTTGCTATGTCAACCTAATCGCAATGTGTCACAATATTGGACATCCCTATCTTCATCACCGCATGACACACATCTCATTGATCCGCGCAAGCACAAGGAATTTTTAAAACTTATAAAATTAACCCATACGTGAGGGCCGCCCTCCGCCTATGCACCCTCTCGTATACTCACACTCACTTTTAAATTGCATAACTTATGTTCAATATGTGTGAGCATTATTTTTAAAACACATGAGTACTTTTTAACGGCACGGACTTCTTTAAAAATATGGAATGATTTTTAAATTATGACCATTTTTTAAACATGCAAAAACATTTTGAAATTACATGAACACTTACTAAAAAGAGCGTGGACATTTTTCAAAGTTTATCAATATTATCTTATTACGTGAGAAACAAATCGTCGCATGGCTCTAGCACAGTAGTGCCCCATACATGTTACCAAAAAGGAGCTCCTGGTGCATCCTCACATTTGAGTGGCTAGCTTTCCAGTAAGTAATTATATGTACTGGCATTCAGTACATGGTCATAGTATATCACAGCAATACCCAATGTTGTACCAATCAAATCCACAGTTGTAACAATCTAAACCAAAATCCTTATAAGTTTTTCTATAGTAGTTTATGTAGTTTTGATTTAACATCCTTAGTTTTTTTTGGACCCTCTATTAGGTTCATAGAACACTTTACATTTTTTTAGGGGTATAGAACATTTTACATTGTTTTGTATGTAAGACACATCCACCGCCAAAAAAGATAATTCCTTTGTGTGCTTTACGATATTTCATTTGCCCATGAATGTGTGCAACCATCTTTTTTTCTCTCACTTATTTCTCCACTATATGACTTATATCCATCGTGTGATTATTTACTAAGATGGTGCATTTGGAGTGGAGCGCTTGTTTTTTGTACAGTTTTTATTTAAAAAGTGGAGGGTATAATGTTACTTGAATTGCCATTAATATTCCTATTTTATTTGTATTTTGACTGTCACCCCTTAATAGCTATTATTTGTACCTTCATTTGTTAATGTGAATTTTTAGACATTTTCTTATCGCATCATAGTATTAGTAAAGTTTGCATTATGTCAGTTTTAATCCATCTTTCAATAGAAAAAAAGTCCATTTTACTGCCCTAAAGAAACTTGATGGTTCAAATTATCCCCAGATGTTTATTTCTGTTCCCTCACCCTCCTCAACAATCCCAAACCGGTCAAAAATCATCCCTGGCTGGTTTGGCCCGGCTGGTTGCTGGCATGGACATGTTCAATGGCGGTATTTGATCAGTGGGGCCCAAGGCCCACACACCACCATGCCCATCCTCTTCCTCAACTCGTTTCCTATGTCGGTGCCGCCAGGAGGAACAAGACTGCGCCC
Source organism: Triticum urartu (assembly GCF_056163025.1). Classification (NCBI taxonomy): domain Eukaryota; kingdom Viridiplantae; phylum Streptophyta; class Magnoliopsida; order Poales; family Poaceae; genus Triticum; species Triticum urartu. The sequence continues at coordinate 722,390,261 of NC_141879.1, forward strand.
ATCCGCCAGATCCCGCGGCAACACCCAATCACGCCAGCCTCGGCCACCGCCACCGAAGGGGCATCGCCCCTGCGTCCTGGTTCCCCCGCTCCTTCCTCCTTTTCCCACGGGATGCTGACTGCGTAGCCAGCACGTGCCTCGGCTCACGCCCCGCCGCTGGAGCGCCAACCCGCTCCTCTGGCCCACTGTTGGAGCGCTGGCCTGCTCCAATGCCCGGTCGTCCCTGCCGTCCAGCTATCTCCCCATCCCCCCCTTAGCCTTTGCTGCCATCGCCATGCCCATCATCTGCCGACGCCGCCGACCGCCCTGCCTGATGCCGTTGTGGCCCCTGTTGTTCCCAGACTTCATGAACCGGATAGGAGGACACGCTGCATCGCGGGGATCCCTTCGATGGTCGTAGCTCCGCTGCGGGTCGGCCTGTGTCGCCGAGATGAGCGCCTGAGCTCCTCTCTTTCCAGCGGGCGAGCGACGGGGGAAGGAGACAGACCTGCCAAGCGGACCTCATCTCTTTTATGCCCACCCGTCAATCTCAACCGCACCTGACAAGGGAGGCCCACCCGCAGATCAAAACCACCGTTGACCCATGCCACATCAGCAGCAAGTGGAGACAAACCACCCAAGGGTTCTTTCATCCGGTATGGATTTGTTTAGGGGGTGAAAGGAATAGAAAAATAGATGAGGGGGTAATGTGAACCACCAACTTTATTCATGGTAGTAAAATAGACTTTTTTCCTTTCAATATAAAATTCTTACAAGGTTTCAATCAACTTTTCCAATATAAAATTTTGTAGTTCTTCGATTGAAAAAACACTATACTTTATTGTACCCTTGAAAGTGATATCCATCTCTTCGTTTCTTATTCCGGAGAAAGAGTTAAATACACTGTGGGTGCCTAAGCTTGTCCTGTGTGGTCAGTTTGGTGTCTAAACTCATAAAATACACGGAAGTGGTGCTCGAACTTGTCCGGCTGTGCAATAGGTACGCCATGCCCGTGTGGCACCCCATTGTAGTGGCGGCCCGCATGTAAGTGGCTGGAATCACTTTTTTGCAATAAAGCCCCATGGATTTTTTTAATTACACATAATTGTATCGTATACGAATGCAGACTGATGGGTCCAAATTGTCAGGTGTGGGTCCCGCGTGTCAGCAGATAAAATAGTAATAAGAAGGAAAAAAGAGCGAGGCATGAGGGGGATTCAAACCCAGAACCTCGTGTGCACAAGAACTACATATATGCACTTGATAACCACTACACAAAGAACAGAGGTATGTGTAAATAGCAGATACCATATTATTTATAATAATGACCGTGTGAAACAATAATGAAAATAAGAAAGGAAAAAAAGAGATCCGAATTTCAAACCCAGGAGCTCAGACAAGCCAGGCTTGTAAGCTAGATAGTAGATCAATCATGTTTTATGTTCAATTTAAAGAAACCCTGTCTTGTATAAAATATAAATTACCATATTTATTTTTGGTCTTGTATCAATCATTTTTTAAACCTGTTGTATCAATCATTTGTAGTATTCTATTCTTTTTCTTAATACTAGATCTCGTGTGTGCTGTATGGATCCATGCACAGGTCAATGCCAATTTTTTTTTGGTGCATCTAAGAGGGTGTTTGGATCCAAGGGACTTATTTTAGTCTAACTAAAAATAGCCTCTTTAAGAGGCTAAAGTTCCAAGCACCCCTGACTAAAGAGGGGCTAAAACTAGTCTTGAGACTAAAGTTTTTTAGTGAGGGGTACCCCTACTAAAATGTGGATTAGTCCCCTCTCTCCTCATTTAACTCCTCTCCTTTAACACAGGCGATTTCTGTATTGGAGGGTTTGGAGGATAATAAATGCTCATTAATTTGATTTTAGTCTCTTTAGTATTTGGATATAAGCATGAGCGAGGCTAGCAAGTTTTAGTCCCACTACTTTTAGTCATGAGACTAAAACGTATCCAAGCACCCTCTTATTTTTTCACTTGTTACCGCACTTAAAAATCTCATTAAAGTATAAACTATATTTATCCCTTTCGCAAATAAAGGAGAGAGTCAAATTGGAAACTTGGAATTTCCTTGTCGATTTATTTGTCTCGGCTACTAAAAGATGTAAACAATATTATTTCTCTCTTTTAGGCATCACACGTGGTGTCCAGCTTGGTGGTTACCTTAGGTTTGTCATACATTCACAAAATTGACACCATGGATTTTAAAAGAAATTCAACATGCATTGAAAAAATTATTTTGTAAAATTATTCATACATTCACCTGCAAAAAAATGTCTAAGAAAATTGCCCACAAAAAATATTCTTACATTTCTACAAACACCTTTAAGATGTTTTAATACATTTATAAAATTACTATTCTTATGCAATAATTTTTAATACATGTTGAACAGTTACATTGCCATTTTTTCGTAATTGTGTATTGTGAAATTTCAATGAAGATAGGCAATAGTTGTCCGTGATGGTGGTCCTGCAAGAAGATACATAAATTGAAACTAGATTTTTTAACATATGTTGCACTATCTAAATCCACATAATTTGTAGGAAAAACATAAAGTATACAATAATGGAAATAGAACAAAGAATTAAAGTACACAATAATTGTTTAGTGATAATTATTGTAATTTTTATATGGTAAAATTTACATATCATGAAAACAAAACAGGAAATCAAAACAAACATGCAGAAAATTTGTGAAGGAATTGCAGAGCGATACGTCGGATTGATATACATCCCAGCTATTCTGCAACCCACATTCCTGAATAAGCTATTCAGGAACCCTTCCTAACTGCGCAAGAACAGACAACTAACTGTGCGACCTATACTAGTTAACTGCCGGGCGGACTTTTTCTGACACTATTTTTTCGCATTGTTTTTTGGTTGTAATTATTGAACCGTTCATCGGAATGATACAAACGATATACTGTTGGATAGCTATTGAAAAGGAGCAAAAATTTCATGTTGATCATTTTTCCCAAAATCAATTCGGTTTTTAAACAAAATTCAAAAAACTAGAAATCCATCAAACAAGTTTTCAATGCTTTTGTGAAACAAATTTCCAAACCATTTGTGGGAATGTTGCATATGATATACCGTTGGAAAGCTATGGATTAGCCCGAACTTCGGTATATAGAACTTGTTTCAGATTCGCTACGGTTTAAGAGCAATTTTCAAAAAACAAACATCATTTTCGTCATGTTTGCCCGAACTACTACAGTATACACTAACTGCCCGACTGGAATAGCTAACTGACATATGATGATCATGCTAACTGCCGGTACCGAAGAAACTTTTTTTTCCTGGTTTTTCCCGGATCAAGCTAACTGCCGGTATTGAAATAGCTAACTGTCGGGGATTGTGGTTAACTGCCGGACTGAAGATACTAATTGTTTTTTTTACATTTTGTCCCGGGTCGAGCTAACTGACGAACACCCTAACTGCTCGACCGTAATAACTAACTGCCCTATCCAGAGCAAGGTAACTGCCGGACTGAAGAAACTAATTTTTTCCTTTGTTCTTTTTTTCGGGGTCAAGTTAACTGCCGGGACTGAAATAGCTAACTGTCGGATTGTGGCAGTTAACTTGGTGTTAACTATCAGGACTGCAGATACTAATTTATTTTCTTTTGTTCTTTTTGTCGGGGTCACGCTAATTGCCATGAATGTCGAGGTTAACTACCATGTCGGCCGATATTAACTGCCACTATGGATGTTTTCCCCATATTTGTTATCTTCTTGGGGAAATTGTTTCATAGCTAATTGTGGCTAACTCGCAGAAAGAACTGCTTCATCTCAAAAAGTTAACTCCTTTGTCTTAGTACAGATAACTACACATAACAGTAAACGTCACAGCAATCCAAAAACGGGAGTTGCTTCTTTTTCCTAGCACGAGCTAACTGTAGCCGCATCCGGTACCAAACTGTTCTTTGACGAACACCACTGGTGCGCTCCCCTGTAGCTTTTTGCAAAGGAGTTAGCTTGGAGAGGGGTGGCCTTGGAGTGGTGGTGCTAGTGGAGAAGCAGGTCGGTGGAGGATGGCACTGGAGGCAAGGGTGGAGGTGGCTGGCGATTGGGAGCACGAGGTCTCCGTCAGTGACGACCATGAGGCATGAGCATCCTTTGCATTGTTGGAGTTAACTTTTCCTTTTTTAAAGATGAATTTTCTGCCCAGTCGAATAGAACCAGTTTTTTTAGTAGTGAAACTTCTTCTTTGAACTGTTTTAATTTCTTTAGGAACTTCTGCAAGTCCCAAAGTTAACTGTCATATTTGCTTAGTTAATTTCGTGCATCTTGTCATATGTACTACTGCTACGTGAAGTTAATGGACTGAAAGTAAACCAATGTTAATTGAACGGAAGTTAACCGCTCCTTTTTTATAGCATATCTTCACGAAGTACTAGTAGTTAACTGAACCGAAGCTACTACGTACCTTGCAAGCCAAGTACCAATTTTTGTTTAGCAAGTGGATTGCAAGTGTTTCCGGCCATCGAACTACTTGGCTGGCGCAAGTAATTGTACCTTTTTTTATACATACAATGCTCTTTTTGATACATGTGCACTTTCAAACCAAAGTTCTGTAAGATGTTTCTAGACATGATTTTTTTAGGAGAGCTGAATTGGACCTGAAGGCACAAGCTAACTGCTGGACTCTAGCTAACTGATGGTTTCTCCGAGTAAAAAAAGTTTGTTTAAAAAACTAACTGTTGTTTTTGCTAACTGCTACACATCCCCCCAAGTGAACCACCACAACATCTAAAAGCTAACAGTTGTTTTTGCTTATATAATCAGACTTTTTGTGCTAAACAAACCATAGAAAAACTGCTCCAAATTTCTAAGTAAACCGCCATTTTATTTTATTCAATAATGAACTGTACTCTTTATGGTTTTTATAGTTAACTGCAGAAATTCCAAAGTTAATTTCCTCGGATTTTTCTATGTTTTTTATACATAACTGCTGAAACCCCAGGAGTTAATCGAGCCAGCAACAAAATGTGGACTTAAAAAAGAGGGAGTCACGGATAGTGACATGATACATTTTCATAAAATTATCTAGTTTTACTTATGGTGCAAAAAGGAACAAGTATTGCAGTGCACTTAGAAAAAAAATGAAGGAACTTCTCTCTACCACACGTAATCTTATTCTTTCACATTGCTTGTCTTTTCCTTTTTTTTAACTCAATAGCTGTAAGCACTAATACTCTTAACTGCACTATAGAAACTGAACCAAATGAACTCCATGGGTGCTGCCATCTCACACGTCATTGACGGCGCAATGAAACAATTTTTTATAACTGGTGTTTGTTCTTCTCAAAGTATATTCCTTAATCGCAATGGCTAATTGCTGAAACTATACGTAACGGTCAAAACACAAACAGAAAGAACCGATTTGAGAACTTCAGAAACTATAAACTGTGTAACTGCTGAACTATACATAACCGCTGCCAATGCCTTCTAGTATTTTTGAAAGAGAACAACCATGTATAGTTAAAAAATGCTAACTGCGTTGGGGGGAAGTTGATGCTGCTCGACGCCTGAAGTGAAGCCGGCTGGTTTAGGGAAATTAAATTCACCATTTTTTAGGTAAAGCTACCTACATAGGCCGACTGAGTTAACTTCTATTTTTCAGTTAAGCTAACTGCACAAGGCCGTCGAAGCAGAGATATGGAAGCCATGGATCTAGAGGCAGGGGAGGAGCCACGTCGGAGTCGTGTGCCGGACCAGGAGGTAGAGGGAAGCAGCAGCCGACAATTTGGGGAGCAAGGGAAGAGGGTCGGCGTCCTTGGTCGCCATGGCCATGGCCAACCGAATATGAGGTCGAGGGAGTGGTGGCACTGGAGGCAAGGGTGGAGGGGGTTGGCTGGGTGGTGATGGGGAGAATGAGGCCTCCGTGGAGGAGCATGGCGGAGGCCACCGCTTGGCGACGACGAGTCCATCGGTCGGATCTCGTGGATGGGAGCCAGGCCGGAGAGAGGATGCTGGTGAAGAGGGGCGCCGACCGGTGGCTGTAGGTGCACGGCTGTGGCAGGCAGGTCCACTTACTAGGGAGCATGGTCAGGCTCGTGATGGTCATCGCCGAGCAGCAGGGGTAGCTGCCATACAGTCATCATGGCGCCCGTGCTACCGCGTGGCTCCACGAAGTCAAGGCGGAGCCGATGCAGACAGCGAGGGCAAGCCTGGCTTGCGTGGCCTGGCAGCGAGGGGGCGAGCGCATCGGGGGCTATGAACCGGGGAAGGTGGCCGGTCGGGATGAGGCGTGGCGCACAGAGGCAGAGAGGTGAGGCACGAACCGGCGCTGGGAGGGAGAGAGGTGGGGCACGGGGAGGTGCAAGGATGCGATAAGCTCGAGGCGGGCGAGGTAGGCAGCCGAAGTAGGAGGGGAACGGGCTCAGGCGGCGGGGCACGATCCCGATCCAGATCGGGTCGACAGAAGAAAGTGAAGAGGTGGTCTCTGGTGGTGCCTTTTTCCACTTGCTCTGCTCGTTGTCGCTCGATGTGCGCCTGAGGAAGGAACAGGTAAGAGGTGGTGGCGCTGCAGCCAGCGGCAGACCGGAGCTCGCTCGCCCCCTTCGGGAAAAGAACAAGGTAGTCGGGGGAGGTGGTTTCTGAATAAGCTTATTTAGGAACTCTACAGGGGTTGCAGAATAGTCCCACCATATATATATATATATATATATATATATATATATATATATATATATATGGAATAGTTATTCTTCACCCCCTTTATTTTACAACTAATGCATCGTAATTTTACGTTTCGTAAGTTTTGTCTTATTTCCGATGTAAAAAGAGACCGTCAGAAAATATATAATCGCCGTAAAAAATATTTTATGTTATGTAAAATTAAAAACGAAAAAACATAGTGTAAAATACACATAAACTGTAAAAAAAATTCTTATGACCTATATTTTTATTTTTTCTTATGTCAAATTTTACGTAGTGAATCAACTATTTAAATTCCAAACGTAATTTAATTATAAAATGATCATAAGGTTACCACACGTGAAGAATATATATATATTACTCTCTTTGTAAACTAATATGGGAGCGTTTAGATCGATCTAAACGTTTTTATATAGTTTACGGAGGGAGTACTAGCTAATAAATACCAGAGCACATAATTTAGTTCGGCCCGGTAGCTTTCTCGTGCCTGCACCAAGTAGTAGGTCTCACGTTCCTCCTTGCAATTTGTTAGTGATTTCTTTCTACCTTATTCAATAAAACACGAGGTGTTCTCTGCCAAAAAAGCACGCATCCCCTGACATGTGGGCCGGCCGCCAGATGGCATGCCACGCCGCAGTCCATGCGGTCGCATACAGGCGGAGGCACCATATATGCACTGGAAAACAAGTTACTGCATCATGTTTGTGTATTTTATAAATTTAGGTACCAAACTGATAATGACAGACAAGTTAAAGCGAGACGGCCCACCAGACGCTAGGCCACTTCTCCATCCTCCTCCACTACTATTAAACAAACAAACAAGAACTTTTTTTAAGTGCATCTTATATAAAACATACACGGATACATTACCATCGTGTGATTAGGTCCACTAAATTTAATTTAACAGGTAGCGTTAATCTAATCTACCCTTCCGTGTGTATATAATAATTTAGATTGACTGACCATACTCCACCGCTCCATAGAGAACTTCACACCTGGCTTCCGCAAACGCATCATCCGTAATAGCACGAAAATAGGAATCGTGAAAATTACCCACCCTCATATAGTCACGCAATGCATCCCTGTAATCACGCACCCTCAGATAAGCACCATCCCCACCCTCGCTCCCCGCCCGCCGCCGCACCCCCGACCTCGTGTTGTGCCGCCCGCAGCATGCCGCGCACTGCGCCGCCGCCGCCCCTGACTCGCCCCGCGCTCCCGCTGAGGCCCCCTCCCGCCATGTCACGCTTCTCGGGCCTGCCGCGCCGTGCCCCGGCGCCTCTTCTCCCTGCTGTGCTCCCTCAACAGCGAGATCTCTAGCACCATGCGTACGTGAGGAGGGCTTTGGAGAGAATTCCTTCATCTGAATCCTCCATGTAAAAGGTAGACACGTTCTTTGATGGTCGTGTATAAGCTCTGGATGGACCAATTTAATCTTTCTTTGATTTGATAAAGCGAACATATAAATGTATGTAGATACGTGAAAGATCTTGCTTGACGATGTGTTTCTTCCTTTAATAGACTGCCACATGCAAATGGTTGATTCCTGTAGATGGATTCAACTGTGAAACTAACTGGACGGAGAGAATGACTCCATTTTCCAAAAATTAAATGACTTCCATTTGGCACTGTGTTAAAGTCCAATTATGCTAGCCATGAGGATGGGGAAGACTGAGATGGCTGAACACCTGAGCCCAGGTCACTTGCAGGTCAATGCTCCACTATTCTATGCATGTGACAGATTTCAAGAATACTGAGGTTTGATGTACATGTTTCATTAGATAGGAGACTCTTGCTTCTTTATTTTAGGTTTCAGTCGAGTCAATATGGTTGATCTTGCTTCTTTATTTCAGTGAAATTATTTCCATTTGCAATTGAAGATGCCAGTGTGACTTTTCTGCCCTTTACCAACATAGCTTGTGTCATCTTTGAAACCATTTTCCTATTCAATTGCCAAAATTACTGCAGTCGTTGAAATAATTGCAGCATGCTCAAGGTTTCATGGTGAAGCAAATGTGAATTACTGGTTCTCCTATCATTTCCTTTTTATTGGAAACGGTGAGGATGATAGTTCCTAATTTGAGCTGATGCATCTTACAATCCCAAAAGAGCTCTTTTTGTGGAAGTCATGAACCTTGCATCTTAGACCAGTTTGATTGTTTAATTTCTTAAAAATCTGGAGCTTTATTGTCTCATTGACTCATTTGAAACAGTGACGCGCCGCTCCTCTCCCACCGGGAACCCCGACGCCGGCAGCACCTCCAACCTCTATATGCTGATTTCTCAATTGATTCCATTAATATTGGATGGAGGTGGCTTTCTTTTTGTTGATTGAAGAACTGGTGGATTCTCCTGACGCTTGTGCATGCTAATTATGCCTATTCTTGGTGTGTGACCTACACACGTATGTTGAGATGCTCTTCTAATTTTCTCTCATTCTTATACAGATTTTTTTATTTATTTGCCACTAATATGTACTGGAGGCCGAATATTTGCCTCATGCATGCTTATACATAATTATTATTGATTTACCACTATTTTGTATCGCAAGTTTGCAACCTCGTGTTATAACACTATTATGCACTGTAACAGTATTCACCCACGAAGATTGTGCTTGATGATTTTATTGTAAAATTGTCAATTAACTCTACTCTTTGCAGCTCATTTGCTTGGTCAGAAACCGGAGTCATGGAGGCTTACTTGTCACACTATCATAGGAAACAAGGAAAATTCCGGCAAGGCATGATTTCACTAACCTTTGGTACCATTAATAGTTGTATTATAAGTATGTTTCAGGAAAAAAAATGCCAGGTTGTTTTTCAATGTGGAAGAAATAATTGTACAGTTAACCGGCACATTTGATGTACTACCAGAATATGATCCAATTGTACACACATGTCCTGCCTTGTTGCCATTGGCACCAGTTCCTGACAGTTTCCAAGTTTTCTTTGTGTCTTCACTTGCATTGCTAGACTTACTCGCTCAAAAGATGAACACATCAAAAAACATGTATACTACTGATACCAGTATCCTTACTGATGGATAATCTCTTCATGGCATCCCTATTATTACCCTGTATGATTGGACTTTATAGTATAATTATTTGTGTGTAAGTTTGTATATTTAAGACCGTTCCTGGGCATCCATGGTAAGTTGTGCCTTGGTTGGGGCCTCCGGCTTTAGATGTTAGTCATTTGTGCGATGTCTGTTTGGTATTAGGCTTGGACTATCGGCACACCTTCATTAAGTGGATAGAAATAGCGACAGATGTTGTTAGGATGGTGGCTTCAGACTATCTGATGTACTACTTTGTAAGGTCTTTATGAATAATTAATAAAATGGCTGTATGCATCGCTCAAATGCAGAGGCCGGGGATAATCCTCCTTTTCTAAAAAAAAATCCATGGTAAGTTGTAAATTGTTCTGAACTGTTGGCATAGAATAAATCCAAGCAAAACGGTCACCATCATTTGTAATTATTTGGATAAAAAGACACAAATTTTCTTCTTTAATGTTTTTAAATATCTGAAACAAAATTAATACTAGAGTATAAAGCAAGACGTGCGTTGCACGTGCAAGTTTACTAGTGCTATTCAAAGCGAAAAAAAGGAGAGAGTTGGAACAAGGAATCCAATACACAGAACCTGGCCCTCCAGACCACATGGTTTGCCACTGCACTACGCTGCCAATTTAGTAATAAAATAGCACAAAATGTATAAGAACAAACTAGACCGGTGCCTAAAAATAATTAAGCTTGTAAGAAACTTGGGGCGACCAGCTAGACACCAGAAGTTTTATGGTAAGAGGAAGGGAAATAGCCTTTATGACTTCAACTTTCTATAAATATATAAATTATCAATTGTAGGCTTCCTGCCCATTTGTGGAGATATTTTCTAAAATGCCAGAACGTCTCCATTCACTTGAGGCGTGTGAGGAAACACCTTTGCTTTTTCTAGGCGTATCATCAAAATGCCAAAAAGCATCTATATTAGGGCAATCAAAAAGAATGCCTCAAAATACTTTTTATGCACGCCGCCTGCCATAGACTACAACTTGATCCAGTCGGACGCTTTTATCTAACAAGCTAGGGCTATCTTAGATTTTGACACAGGGACCTTGATTTTAATGGACCGGCCCTGGAACACGCGAACACCCCCGGCTCCAAGGAGGAGAAACATTCGCAAAACTGGAAACTGTTCATCAATTTGAAAACAAGTTAACAAATTTGAAAAATCACATATTAAATACTTTATTCGCAGGAGGCCGCCCAACTGGGCCGGTTCACTGTCGCGCGCGGAAACAGGTAAAAAAACAGCTTTTAAGTTATGGTTTTAATTTTTTTTCCTTCAAACACATGGATGCCTACCATGGGTATGCCCACCTGGCATAAGTTGGGGCCATTTCATGAATGTCCAAAAAGACACCATGTTCAACGGAGGGTGTTCGGCCAGAAGGCTCCGTGTGAGACCATGTTGTTTTCTGACATCCTTGAAATGGCGTCATTTTTTTCCATGACTTTGTATGACCAATTCAAAGGAACACTGGCAAGTTGTTTTGGGTTTCGACAAATTTTGCATTTTCTGAAGATTTCTCGGTAAAAAAAGACCGACAAATGGCCAAACATGTCGCAACCTGCATACGATGTCAAAAATCGTTCAAACCTATCATGGATGCCTACCATGGGCATGCCCACCTATTTTTCAAAAACTGGACTCATTTGAAGGATTTCCAAAAATAGATCATGTTCAGCAAAGGGTGTTCAGATGGGCCAGAAACCCAGAAGTCTGATTTAAGAGCACGTTGTTTTTTGACATCCTTGAAATGGCACTAATTTTTTCCATGGCCTTGTACGACCAATTCAAGGCAAAATGCCAACCTATTTTGGTTTTTGAATCTTTTTGTATGTGTCAAAAATCATTCAATCCTGACATGAATGCCTGACATGGATATTCCCACATACTTGCAAAAGTTGGGGTTATTTGAAAGATGTCCAAACATAGACCATAATGAACGGAGGGTGTTCAGGTAAGTGAGAAGGCTCCGTGTGAGAGTACGTTGTTTTCCGACATCCTTAAAATGACCCTAATTTTTCTCATGCCCTGGTATGACTAATTCACGGCAACATGCCAAGTTGTTTTGGTTTTCAATGAATTTTGCATTTTTTAAAGTTTTCTTTATCAAAAAGTCTGATAAATGGGCATGTGTGTCGCAACTTGCATACAGTGTCAAAAATCATTCAAACTTGGTATGGATAACTACCATGATCGTGCCACTTGCTTGAAAAAGTTGGGGTCATTTCAGAAATGTCCAAAAGTAGACTATGTTTAATGGAGGGTGTTAGGGTTGGCCAAAAGGCGCCCGAGGGTACGTTGTTTCTCGACACCCTTAAAATAACCTCAATTTTTCATCGGTTTCTAAGATCAAATCAAGACACAATTCCAAGTTGTGTGATTTTTCAATAATTCTTGCATTTTTTGGAGTTTTCTCGGTGAAAATTGGCCGATAAATGGTCAGACGCGTTGAGCCCATGGGGAGGGGTGTGCGCACCGGGAATTGTACGCACCTATGGCTTATACTTTCTACGTACACTAGTAGAAAAAGGGTCAAATGTGAAGCACATTAGTGCCGGTTTGAATTTGAGCCGACACTAATGTGACCATTAGTGCCGGTTCCAACGGCTAGGCGGGCGGGCATCATTAGTACCGGTTCGTGGGTAACCTTTAGTACCGGTTCATGCCACGAACCGGTACTAATGAGGCTGTGTCAGGCTATGGTTAGTCTGGGGCCCCCACGAAGACCTTTAGTACCGGTTCATGCCATGAACCGGTACTAGAGTTTCTTTGTAAGCTGATTTTTAGTCCCACCTCGCCAAGAGAGAGGCAGTATGAGCGGTTTATAAGCCGTGAGTGCACAGTCAATGACGAAGAGTTGCAATGCTCACCTACATGTTGATTAGCTTCAAGCCTTGCGGAATAGCATAGATTGCACTGAGCTATGTGCAGTGTAGTCTACACTATTCCGAATGGCTTGAAGCAAATTAACCAGCATTGCACCTCTTTTTTATTTTTGATAACTTATTTGAACTCCGGACTACTTTTATGTTCAGTATGCAGCATTCAAAGCGACGTCATCAATTTCCAACATGTTCTGACATCATTTGTTGTTTTTCGGTCATTTACCTAATTGTTTAGAGAGCTAAATGACCGTGAAATTGAAAATCACTACAAAATGAATCCTGAAAATGTTGAAACTTGGCATGGTATCATCATATCACCCGCATAGCATGCGCGAAAGAGTAGAGAGGGTCACGGCAAAAACTGGACGCACTTCGTGTACAAACTGGACAAACTCTTTTAGAGTATCAGGGTTTCGGACGAGAACTCATCTGTTACATGGCCACTTCAATGTTTTTTAAACTTATTTGAACTCCGGACTTCTTTTGTGTTTAGTATGCAGCATTCAAAGCGACGTCATCAATTTCTAACATGTTCTGACATCATTTGTTGTTTTTCGGTCATTTACCTAATTGTTTAGAGAGCTAAATGACCGTGAAATTGAAAATCACTACAAAATGAATCCTGAAAATGTTGAAACTTGGCATGGTATCATCATATCACCCGCATAGCTGAAGGAAATATGCTCTAGAGGCAATAATAAAGTTATTATTTATTTCCTTATATCATGATAAATGTTTATTATTCATGCTAGAATTGTATTAACCAGAAACATAATACATGTGTGAATACATAGGCAAACAGAGTGTCACTAGTATGCCTCTACTTGACTAGCTCGTTAATCAAAGATGGTTATGTTTCCTAACCATGGACAAAGAGTTGTTATTTGATTAACGGGATCACATCATTAGGTGAATGATCTGATTGACATGACCCATTCCATTAGCTTAGCACCCGATCGTTTAGTATGTTGCTATTGCTTTCTTCATGACTTATACATGTTCCTATGACTATGAGATTATGCAACTCCCGTTTGCCGGAGGAACACTTTGTGTGCTACCAAACGTCACAACGTAACTGGGTGATTATAAAGGTGCTCTACAGGTGTCTCCAAAGGTACATGTTGGGTTGGCGTATTTCGAGATTAGGATTTGTCACTCCGATTGTCGGAGAGGTATCTCTGGGCCCTCTCGGTAATGCACATCACATAAGCCTTGCAAGCATTGCAACTAATGAGTTAGTTGTGAGATGATGTATTACAGAACGAGTAAAGAGACTTGCCGGTAACGAGATTGAACTAGGTATTGAGATACCGACGATCGAATCTTGGGCAAGTAACATACCGATGACAAAGGGAATAACGTATGTTGTCATGCGGTCTGACCGATAAAAGATCTTCGTAGAATATGTAGGAGCCAATATGAGCATCCAGGTTCCGCTATTGGTTATTGACCGGAGACGTGTCTCGGTCATGTCTACATTGTTCTCGAACCCGTAGGGTCCGCACGCTTAAGGTTTCGATGACAGTTATATTATGAGTTTATGCATTTTGATGTACCGCAGTTTGTTCGGAGTCCCGGATGTAATCACGGACATGACGAGGAGTCTCGAAATGGCCGAGACATAAATATTGATATATTGGAAGCCTATATTTGGATATCGGAAGTGTTCCGGGTGAAATCGGGATTTTACCGGAGTACCGGGAGGTTACCGGAACCCCCCGGGAGGTATATGGGCCTTAGTGGGCTTTAGTGGAAGAGAGGAGAGGTGGCCAGGGCTGGGCCGCGCGCCCCTCCCCACCCCCTAGTACGAATAGGACAAGGAGAGGGGGGCGGCGCCCCCCTTCCTTCTCTCTCTCCTCTTTCCTGAAGGAAATATGCCCTAGAGGCAATAATAAAAGTTATTAATTATTTCCTTATAATCATGATAAATGTTTATTATTCATGCTGGAATTGTATTAACCGGAAACATAATACATGTGTGAATACATAGACAAACAAAGTGTCACTAGTATGCCTCTACTTGACTAGCTCGTTAATCAAATATGGTTATATTTCCTGACCATGAACAATGAGTTGTTATTTGATTAACGAGGTCACATCATTAGTTGAATGATCTGATTGACATGACCCATTCCATTAGCTTAGCACCCGATCGTTTAGTATGTTGCTACTGCTTTCTTCATGACTTATACATGTTCCTATGACTATGAGATTATGCAACTCCCGTTTGCCGGAGGAACACTTTGGGTGCTACCAAACTTCACAACGTAACTGGGTGATTATAAAGGAGCATTACAGGTGTCTCCAAAGGTAGATGTTGGGTTGGCGTATTTCGAGATTAGGATTTGTCACTCCGATTGTTGGAGAGGTATCTCTGGGCCCTCTCGGTAATACACATCACATAAGCCTTGCAAGCGTTACAACTAATATGGTAGTTGTGAGATGATGTATTACGGAACGAGTAAAGAGACTTGCCGGTAACGAGATTGAACTAGGTATTGGATACCGACGATCGAATCTCGGGCAAGTAACATACCGATGACAAAGGGAACAACGTATGTTGTTATGCGGTCTGACCGATAAAGATCTTCGTAGAATATGTAGGAGCCAATATGGGCATCCAGGTCCCGCTATTGGTTATTGACCGGAGACGTGTCTCGGTCATGTCTACATTGTTCTCGAACCTGTAGGGTCCGCACGCTTAAGGTTACGATGACAGTTACATTATGAGTTTATGCATTTTGATGTACCGAAGGTTGTTCGGAGTCCCGGATGTGATCACGGACATAACGAGGAGTCTCGAAATGGTCGAGACGTAAAGATTGATATATTGGAAGCCTATGTTTGGACATCGGAAGTTTTCCGGGTGAAATCGGGATTTTACCGGGTTACCGGGAGGTTGCCAGAACCCCCCCGGGAGCCATATGGTCCTTCATGGGCCTTAGTGGAAAGGAGAAAGGGGCAGCCCAAGGTGGCTGCGCCACTTCCCCCTCCCCTAGTCCTATTAGGACTAGGAGAAGGTGGCCGGCCCCCCTCTCTCTCTTTCCCCCTTTGGGGAATCCTAGTTGGAATAGGATTGGGGGGGAGTCCTACTCCCGGAAGGAGTAGGACTCCTCCTGCGCCTCTCTCCCTGGCCGGCGCCCCCCTCCCCCCTTGGCTCCTTTATATACTGAGGTAGAGGCACCCTAGAACACACAAGTTGATTCACGTGATCTATTCCTTAGCCATGTGCGGTGCCCCCTGCCACCATATTCCTCGATAATACTGTAGCAGAGTTTAGGCGAAGCCCTGCTGCTGTAGTTCATCAAGGTCGTCACCACGCCGTCGTGCTGACGGAACTCTTCCCCGACACTTTGCTGGATCGGAGTCCGGGGATCGTCATCGAGCTGAACGTGTGCTCGAACTCGGAGGTGCCGTAGTTTCGGTGCTTGATCGGTTGGATCGTGAAGACGTACGACTACTTCCTCTACGTCGTGTCAGCGCTTCCGCAGTCGGTCTGCGTTGGGTACGTAGACAGCACTCTCCCCCTCGTTGCTATGCATCACATGATCTTGCGTGTGCGTAGGAAATTTTTTGAAATTACTACGTTCCCCAACATTTCCCCCTCCCGAATCCTATTCCAACTAGGAAAGGGGGGAGGGGGAATCCTACTCCCGGTGGGAGTAGGACTCCTCCTGGCGCGCCCTCCTCCTGGCCGGCCGCACCCCCCCTTGATCCTTTATACACGGGGGCAGGGGGCACCCCTAGACACACAAGTTGATCCACGTGATCATATTCTTAACCGTGTGCGGTGCCCCCTTCCACCATAGTCCTCGATAATATTGTAGCGGTGCTTAGGCGAAGCCCTACGACGGTAGTACATCAAGATCGTCACCACGCCGTCGTGCTGACGGAACTCTTCCCCGAAACTTTGCTGGATCGGAGTCCGGGGATCGTCATCGAGCTGAACATGTGCTAAAACTCGGAGGTGCCATACTTTCGGTGCTTGATCGGTCGGGCCGTGAAGACGTATGACTACATCAACCGCGTTGTGCTAACGCTTCCGCTGTCGGTCTACAAGGGTACGTAGATCACACTCTCCCCTCTCGTTGCTATGCATCACCATAATCTTGCGTGTGCGTAGGAATTTTTTGAAATTACTACGTTCCCCAACAGTGGCATCCGAGCCTAGGTTTTATGTGTTGATGTTATATGCACGAGTAGAACACAAGTGAGTTGTGGGCGATATAAGTCATACTGCTTACCAGCATGTCATACTTTGGTTCAGCGGTACTGTTGGACGAAGCGGCCCGGACCGACATTACGCGTACGCTTACGCGAGACCGGTTCTCCCGACGTGCTTTGCACAAAGGTGGCTAGCGGGTGACAGTTTCTCCAACTTTTAGTTGAACCGAGTGTGGCTACGCCCGGTCCTTGCGAAGGTTAAAACAGCACCAACTTGACAAACTATTGTTGTGGTTTTGATGCGTAGGTAAGATTGGTTCTTGCTTAAGCCCGTAGCAGCCACGTAAAACTTGCAACAACAAAGTAGAGGACGTCTAACTTGTTTTTGCAGGGCATGTTGTGATGTGATATGGTCAAGACATGATGCTAAATTTTATTGTATGAGATGATCATGTTTTGTAACCGAGTTATCGGCAACTGGCAGGAGCCATATTGTTGTCGCTTTATTGCATGCAATGCAATCGCGCTGTAATGCTTTACTTTATCACTAAGCGGTAGCGATAGTCGTGGAAGCATAAGATTGGCGAGACGACAACGATGCTACGATGGAGATCAAGGTGTCGCGCCGGTGACGATGGTGATCACGACGGTGCTTCGAAGATGGAGATCACAAGCACAAGATGATGATGGCCATATCATATCACTTATATTGATTGCATGTGATGTTTATCTTTTATGCATCTTATCTTGATTTGATTGACGGTAGCACTATAAGATAATCTCTCACTAATTATCAAGAAGTGTTCTCCCTGAGTATGCACCGTTGCGAAAGTTCTTCGTGCTGAGACACCACGTGATGATCGGGTGTGATAGGCTCTACGTTCAAATACAACGGGTGCAAAACAGTTGCACACGCGGAATACTCAGGTTATACTTGACGAGCCAAGCATATATAGATATGGCCTCGGAACACGGAGACCGAAAGGTCGAGCGTGAATCATATAGTAGATATGATCAACATAGTGATGTTCACCAATGAAACTACTCCATCTCACGTGATGATCGGACATGGTTTAGTTGATTTGGATCACGTAATCACTTAGAGGATTAGAGGGATGTCTATCTAAGTGGGAGTTCTTTAAGTAATATGATTAATTGAACCTAAATTTATCATGAACTTAGTACCTGATAGTTTCTTGCTTATTTATGTTTGATTGTAGATAGATGGCCCGTGCTGTTGTTTCGTTGAATTTTAATGCGTTCCTTGAGAAAGCAAAGTTGAAAGATGATGGTAGCAATTACACGGACTGGGTCCGTAACTTGAGGATTATCCTCATTGCTGCACAGAAGAATTACGTCCTGGAAGCACTGCTGGGTGCCAGGCCTGCTGCTGGAGCAACACCAGATGTTATGAACGTCTGGCAGAGCAAAGCTGATGACTACTCGATAGTTCAGTGTGCCATGCTTTACGGCTTAGAATCGGGACTTCAACGACGTTTTGAACGTCATGGAGCATATGAGATGTTCCAGGAGTTGAAGTTAATATTTCAAGCAAATGCCCGGATTGAGAGATATGAAGTCTCCAACAAGTTCTATAGCTGCAAGATGGAGGAGAACAGTTCTGTCAGTGAGCATATACTCAAAATGTCTGGGTATAATAATCATTTGATTCAATTGGGAGTTAATCTTCCAGATGAGTGCGTCATTGACAGAATTCTCCAATCACTGCCACCAAGCTACAAGAGCTTCATGATGAACTATAATATGCAAGGGATGAATAAGACTATTCCCAGCTCTTCGCAATGCTGAAAGATGCGGAGGTAGAAATCAAGAAGGAGCATCAAGTGTTGATGGTAACAAGACCACTAGTTTCAAGAAAAAGGGCAAAGGGAAGAAGAAGGGGAACTTTAGAAAGAACAGCAAGCAAGTTGCTACTCAAGAGAAGAAACCCAAACCTGGACTTAAGCCTGAAACTGAGTGCTTCTACTGCAAGCAGACTAGTCACTGGAAGCGGAACTGCCCCAAGTATTTGGCGGATAAGAAGGATGGCAAGGTGAACAAAGGTATATGTGATATACATGTTATTGATGTGTACCTTACTAATGCTCGCAGTAGCACCTGGGTATTTGATACTGGTTCTATTGCTAATATTTGCAACTCGAAACAGGGACTACGGATTAAGTGAAGATTGGCTAAGGACGAGGTGACGATGTGCGTGAGAAATGGTTCCAAAGTCGATGTGATCGCAGTCGGCACGCTACCTCTACATCTACCTTCGGGATTAGTATTAGACCTAAATAATTGTTATTTGGTGCCAGCGTTAAGCATGAACATTATATCTGGATCTTGTTTGATGCGAGACGGTTATTCATTTAAATCAGAGAATAATGGTTGTTCTATTTACATGAGTAATATCTTTTATGGTCATGCACCCTTAAAGAGTGGTCTATTCTTATTAAATCTCGATAGTAGTGACACACATATTCATAGTGTTGAAGCCAAAAGATGCAGAGTTGATAATGATAGTGCAACTTATTTGTGGCACTGCCGTTTGGGTCATATCAGTATAAAGCGCATGAAGAAACTCCATACTGATGGGCTTTTGGAACCACTTGATTATGAATCACTTGGTACTTGTGAACCGTGCCTTATGGGTAAGATGACAAAAACACCGTTCTCCGGTACTATGGAGAGAGCAACAGATTTGTTGGAAATCATACATACAGATGTATGTGGTCCGATGAATGTTGAGGCTCGTGGCGGATATCGTTATTTTCTCACCTTCACAGATGACTTAAGCAGATATGGGTATATCTACTTAATGAAACACAAGTCTGAAACGTTTGAAAAGTTCAAAGAATTTCAGAGTGAAGTTGAAAATCATCGTAACAAGAAAATAAAATTCCTACGATCTGATCGGGGAGGAGAATATTTGAGTTACGAGTTTGGTGTACATTTGAAACAATGTGGAATAGTTTCGCAACTCACGCCACCTGGAACACCACAGCGTAATGGTGTGTCCGAACGTCGTAATCGTACTTTACTAGATATGGTGCGATCTATGATGTCTCTTACTGATTTACCGCTATCGTTTTGGGGATACGCTCTAGAGACAGCCGCATTCACATTAAATAGGGCACCATCAAAATCCGTTGAGACGACGCCTTATGAACTGTGGTTTGGCAAGAAACCAAAGTTGTCATTTCTGAAAGTTTGGGGCTGCGATGCTTATGTGAAAAAGCTTCGACCTGATAAGCTCGAACCCAAATCGGAGAAATGTGTCTTCATAGGATATCCAAAGGAAACTATTGGATACACCTTCTATCACAGATCCGAAGGAAAGACTTTTGTTGCTAAATTCGGAAACTTTCTGGAGAAGGAGTTTCTCTCGAAAGAAGTGAGTGGGAGGAAAGTAGAACTTGACGAGGTAACTGTACCTACTCCCTTATTGGAAAGTAGTACATCACAGAAACCTGTTTCTGTGACACCTACACCAATTAGTGAGGAAGCTAATGATAATGATCATGAAACTTCAGAACAAGATACTACTGAACCTCGTAGATCAACCAGAGTGAGATCCGCGCCAGAGTGGTACGGCAATCCTGTTCTGGGAGTTATGCTACTAGATCATGATGAACCTACGAACTATGAAGAAGCGATGGTGAGCCCAGATTCCGCAAAATGGCTTGAAGCCATGAAATCTGAGATGGGATCCATGTATGAGAACAAAGTATGGACTTTGGTTGACTTGCCCAATGATTGGCAAGCAATTGAGAATAAATGGATCTTCAAGAAGAAGACTGACGCTGACGGTAATATTACTGTCTACAAAGCTCGACTTGTCGCAAAAGGTTTTCGGCAAGTTCAAGGGATTGACTACGATGAGACCTTCTCACCCGTAGTGATGCTTAAGTCTGTCCGAATCATGTTAGCAATTGCCGCATTTTATGATTATGAAATTTGGCAGATGGATGTCAAAACTGCATTCCTGAATGGATTTCTGGAAGAAGAGTTGTATATGATGCAACCAGAAGGTTTTGTCGATCCAAAGGGAGCTAACAAAGTGTGCAAGCTCCAGCGATCCATTTATGGACTGGTGCAAGCCTCTCGGAGTTGGAATAAACGCTTTGATAGTGTGATCAAAGCATTTGGTTTTATACAGACTTTTGGAGAAGCCTGTATTTATAAGAAAGTGAGTGGGATCTCTGTAGCATTTCTAATATTATATGTGGATGACATATTACTAATTGGAAATGATATAGAATTTCTGGAGAGCATAAAGGGATACTTGAATAAGAGTTTTTTAATGAAAGACCTCGGTGAAGCTGCTTACATATTAGGCATTAAGATCTATAGAGATAGATCAAGACGCTTAATTGGACTTTCACAAAGCACATACCTTGACAAAGTTTTGAAGAAGTTCAAAATGGATCAAGCAAAGAAAGGGTCCTTGCCTGTGTTACAAGGTGTGAAGTTGAGTAAGAATCAATGCCCGACCACTGCAGAAGATAGAGAGAAAATGAAAGATGTTCCCTATGCTTCAGCCATAGGCTCTATCATGTAAGCAATGCTGTGTACCAGACCTGATGTGTGCCTTGCTATAAGTCTAGAAGGGAGGTACCAAAGTAATCCAGGAGTGGATCACTGGACAACGGTCAAGAACATCCTGAAATACCTGAAAAGGACTAAGGATATGTTTCTCGCTTATGGAGGTGACAAAGAGCTCATCGTGAATGGTTACGTTGATGCGAGCTTTGACACTGATCCGGACGATTCTAAATCGCAAACCGGATACATGTTTACATTAAATGGTGGAGCTGTCAGTTGGTGCAGTTCTAAACAAAGCGTCGTGGCGGGATCTACGTGTGAAGCGGAATACATAGCTGCTTCGGAAGCAGCAAATGAAGGAGTCTGGATGAAGGAGTTCATATCCGATCTAGGTGTCATACCTAGTGCATCGGGTCCAATGAAAATCATTTGTGACAATACTGGTGCAATTGCCTTGGCAAAGGAATCTAGATTTCACAAGAGAACCAAGCACATCAAGAGACGCTTCAATTCCATTCGGGATCTAGTCCAGGTGGGAGACATAGAGATTTGCAAGATACATACGGATCTGAATGTAGCAGACCCATTGACTAAGCCTCTTCCACGGGCAAAACATGATCAGCACCAAGGCACCATGGGTGTTAGAATCATTACTGTGTAATCTAGACTATTGACTCTAGTGCAAGTGGGAGACTGAAGGAAATATGCTCTAGAGGCAATAATAAAGTTATTATTTATTTCCTTATATCATGATAAATGTTTATTATTCATGCTAGAATTGTATTAACCGGAAACATAATACATGTGTGAATACATAGACAAACAGAGTGTCACTAGTATGCCTCTACTTGACTAGCTCGTTAATCAAAGATGGTTATGTTTCCTAACCATGGACAAAGAGTTGTTATTTGATTAATGGGATCACATCATTAGGTGAATGATTTGATTGACATGACCCATTCCATTAGCTTAGCACCCGATCGTTTAGTATGTTGCTATTGCTTTCTTCATGACTTATACGTTTTCCTATGACTATGAGATTATGCAACTCCCGTTTGCCGGAGGAACACTTTGTGTGCTACCAAACGTCACAACGTAACTGGGTGATTATAAAGGTGCTCTACAGGTGTCTCCAAAGGTACATGTTGGGTTGGCGTATTTCGAGATTAGGATTTGTCACTCCGATTGTCGGAGAGGTATCTCTGGGCCCTCTCGGTAATGCACATCACATAAGCCTTGCAAGCATTGCAACTAATGAGTTAGTTGTGAGATGATGTATTACGGAACGAGTAAAGAGACTTGACGGTAACGAGATTGAACTAGGTATTGAGATACCAACGATCGAATCTCGGGCAAGTAACATATCGATGACAAAGGGAACAACGTATGTTGTCATGCGGTCTGACCGATAAAAGATCTTCGTAGAATATGTAGGAGCCAATATGAGCATCCAGGTTCCGCTATTGGTTATTGACCGGAGACGTGTCTCGGTCATGTCTACATTGTTCTCGAACCCGTATGGTCCGCACGCTTAATGTTTTGATGACAGTTATATTATGAGTTTATGCATTTTGATGTACCAAAGTTTGTTTGGAGCTCGGATGTAATCACGGACATGACGAGGAGTCTCGAAATGGTCGAGACATAAATATTGATATACTGGAAGCCTATATTTGGATATTGGAAGTGTTCCGGGTGAAATCGGGATTTTACCGGAGTACCGAGAGGTTACCGGAACCCCCCCGGGAGGTATATGGGCCTTAGTGGGCTTTAGTGGAAGAGAGGAGAGGTGGCCAGGGCTGGGCCACGCGCCCCTCCCCCCTAGTCCGAATAGGACAAGGAGAGGGGGGCGGCGCCCCCCCTTCCTTCTCTCTCTCCTCTTTCCCCCTCCTGAATCCTATTCCAACTAGGAAAGTGGGGGAATCCTACTCCCGGTGGGAGTAGGACTCCTCCTGGCGCGCCCTCCTCCTGGCCGGCCGCACCCCCCCCATTGATCCTTTATATACGGGGGCAGGGGGCACCCCTAGACACACAAGTTGATCCATGTGATCATATTCTTAACCGTGTGCGGTGCCCCCTTCCACCATAGTCCTCGATAATATTGTAGCGGTGCTTAGGCGAAGCCCTGCGACGGTAGTACATCAAGATCGTCACCACGCCGTCGTGCTGACGGAACTCTTCCTCGACACTTTGCTGGATCTGAGTCCGGGGATCGTCATCGAGCTGAATATGTGCTAAAACTCGAAGGTGCCGTAGTTTCGGTGCTTGATCGGTCGGGCCGTGAAGACGTACGACTACATCAACCGCGTTGTGCTAACG
Source organism: Triticum urartu (assembly GCF_056163025.1). Classification (NCBI taxonomy): domain Eukaryota; kingdom Viridiplantae; phylum Streptophyta; class Magnoliopsida; order Poales; family Poaceae; genus Triticum; species Triticum urartu. Next base: position 722,413,903 of record NC_141879.1, read on the forward strand.
CTTCCGCTGTCGGTCTACAAGGGTACGTAGATCACACTCTCCCCTCTCGTTGCTATGCATCACCATAATCTTGCGTGTGCGTAGGAATTTTTTTGAAATTACTATGTTCCCCAACAATAGCATGTGCGAAAGAGTAGAGAGGGTCACGGCAAAAACTGGACGCACTTCGTGTACAAACTGGACAAACTCTTTCAGAGTATCAGGGTTTCGGACGAGAACTCATCTGTTACATGGCCACTTCAATGTTTTTCAAACTTATTTGAACTCCGGACTTCTTTTGTGTTTAGTATGCAGCATTCAAAGCGACGTCATCAATTTTCAACATGTTCTGACATCATTTGTTGTTTTTCGGTCATTTACATAATTGTTTAGAGAGCTAAATGACCGTGAAATTGAAAATCACTACAAAATGAATCCTGAAAATGTTGAAACTTGGCATGGTATCATCATATCACCCGCATAGCATGCGCGAAAGAGTCGAGGGTCACGGCAAAAACTGGACGCACTTCGTGTACAAACTGGACAAACTCTTTCAGAGTATCAGGGTTTCGGACGAAACTCATCTGTTACATGGCCACTTCAATGTTTTTTAAACTTATTTGAACTCCGGACTTCGTTTGTGTTTAGTATGCAGCATTCAAAGCGACGTCATCAATTTCCAACATGTTCTAACATCATTTGTTGTTTTTCGGTTATTTACCTAATTGTTTAGAGAGCTAAATGACCGTGAAATTGAAAATCACTACAAAATGAATCCTGAAAATGTTGAAACTTGGCATGGTATCATCGTATCACCCGCATAGCATGCGCGAAAGAGTAGAGAGGGTCACGACAAAAACTGGACACACTTCGTGTACAAACTAGATATACTCTTTCGGAGTATCGGGGTTTCGGACGAGAACTCATCTGTTACACGGCCACTTCAATGTTTTTTAAACTTATTTGAACTCCGGACTTTTTTTGTGTTCAGTATGCAGCATTCAAAGCGACGTCATCAATTTCCAACATGTTCTGACATCATTTGTTGTTTTTCTGTCATTTACCTAATTGTTCAGTATGCAGCATTCAATTTCCAGAAGAAAATAAATAGAAGAAAAGAAATAATGCAGAAAATAAAAAAACTATTCAAAAAAATTACTCAAAAATAAATAGAAGAAAATAAATAATGCAGAAAAGAAAAATTTTATAAAAAACTGCTCAAAAATAAATAGAAGAAAATAAATAATGCAGAAAAGAAAAAACTATATAAAAAATTTGTTGGTGCGCTGCCCAGTGGGCCTGCCAGACCTAGGGTGTGCAAATGCAGGCCCAGAAGGGCCAGCAGGCTCACAGGGCAGCGCGCCCTAATTAATTAGACCCAGAAGCCTGCTATATAGAGGAGTTCGAAAAGGTAGCCGCGGCTGGGTTTATAAACCAGTGCGGCTGCCCTTCGCCCGACGAGGTGGGACTAAACTTTGGGGTGGCAGCGCGAGGCCTTTAGTACTGGTTGGTGGTTCCAACCGGTACTAAAGACCACCCTTTAGTACCGGTTGGAACCACCAACCGGTACTAAAGGCCTGCTCTTCCCGCCTCTTGGCCTGGCCAAAGTTGGCCTTTAGTATCGATTGGTGGCTCCAACCGGTACTAAAGGCCTCTCCTATATATACAACACTTACGAAAATTCAGTTAGATCTCCCACTTCTTTCGTCTCCAACATCTCGCGCGCCGCTCGTACCCGTCCTCGCCGCCCGTCGCCCGTCGTCCGTCGTCGTCGTTGCTGTCCCCGCCGCCGCCCGTCGTCGTCGCCGTCTCGCACCGCCGCCCCGAACGCCGTGCGCCGCCGTCCGTCGTCTTCCCGCCGCGGCCCCGTACGTCTCTCGCTGTCGCGTATACCCGCCGCGCCGCCGTCTGTCGTCGTCGCACCCGGCCCATATGGCGGCGCCCCCGCCCGTACGTACGCCGCCGCCCCCGCCCCGTACGCCGGCGCCCCCGCTCGTACATATGAGGCGGCGGCGTACGGGGCCGCACACATACACACATACACACACATGCATATATACGTACACACTACACACACACATACACACACACATTTTTTTTACTTATTTTCTGTTTTTTAGAAAAGTTAATTAGATGATCGAATATTTGATTAATGTCGAATGTTAGATGAATTAGCTAGATAGAAAAAATTGTCGAACTAGAGATTTGAACTAGTTGAATAATTAATATAACTAGTTTATTTTTAGTAAGAAAATTATCGAACTAGTTTATTTAGGTATATGAGATTTGAACTAGTTCAATAATTAATATAACTAGTTTATTTTTAGTAAGAAAATTGTCGAACTAGTTTATTTAGGTATATGAGATTTGAACTAGTTCAATAATTAATATAACTAGTTTATTTTTAGTAAGAAAATTGTCGAACTAGTTTATTTAGGTATATGAGATTTGAACTAGTTCAATAATTAATATAACTAGTTTATTTAGGTATATGAGATTTGAACTAGTTCAATAATTAATATAACTAGTTTATTTTTAGTAAGAAAATTTAGGTATCTGAGATTTGATGATTTAATTAAAATATTATTTGTTAATGAGTTTTTCTATTTATTTAATTTTTTATATATTTTGAGTTTATATAAATGTTAGATTAATGTCGAATGTTAGATGAATTAGATAGAAAAGTTAAATATATAGTAATGTCAATTGTTAGAGATGAATATAGTTAGATATATTAATGTCAAATGTTAGATGAATATATATTTGGCTAGATATTAATTAATGTTAGATAGTAATAGGTGTTTAATGTTTCACGTATATGAACATAGGAAATGTCATCTGACGACGAAAAAGATTTCATTATGTGCGAACACTGTGAAGACCAGCGCGGCCTGTGCGACAGAAATTTCCTTGTTGATGGTAGGTGCTTCAGCATCAAGCTGGATGAGACATTCGAAGTTGATACAGTAAGTCACTTTGTCAATTATTATTTGAATGCAAAACTTATGCTTCATTTGCTTCAACTTATAATTTTAAATTTTCACTATTCTACTAGCGCATCCCCTGCCATGCAAGAATTTTTGTCTTGGATAAGATAGGTTTTAGTGCTATAGATGATATGGAGGTAAAGAGAGTTTACTTGAAGACGGAGCATGGGTATACTTTCAACGTCAAATTATATAATGGAGACACATACACCCATTTTGAATGCAAAACTTGGCAAGCACTATGCAAGGCTTATGCATTTGAGCCTGGTATGGTTGTCACCTTTGATATTCGTCCGGAAGATGATATTGAAGGTAATATAGACATCTGGGTCGATGTACAAATGCCGCCAGTTCTACCATTATGTGAGTTTTTCTCAACCATCCGTGCATATGTTTATGTCTTTGATACAGTTTATTCAAAAATAATTGACAACTAATTTGTATTGTCAGCTTATTTCGGTTCAAGCAAACATGTCCGGCGCTTGGTAGACAGGACCTACTACTGCCCCGGGGCTCAACTAAACTGCGAGGAGATAAGTCATTATGTTTCATGGCTTGAGGATCTTAATACTGTCAAGACAATTTTTTTTCCTGAACTTAGAAATGTTAGTACTCAAAACGTGCGACCAATGGTGATCGTATTGAACTACGGTCATATCTATAATCGAAAGATGGTAAGATTTTAACTATTTGTCCTTAATTAGTGCATCTTTTGCATACATTATTTTTGAAGCTAAACTTTCATTGCTTAGTATATTAATTACTATACGATGTTCTTCAACAGGGACTTCCGATGATAGTTGTGCCTCAGTGGATCGAGACTAAAGGTGACATGTCAATGGTTAGCTTACGGCCAAGATATCCTACATTGCACATGAGTGCATTCAGGATTTCTGAAAGCGAAGAATGCTTAATAGTGAAAGATTGGAGCAAAATTGTTAACGATCACAGAGAAGTACTAGGGGGCGGTAAGGAGAAGCGCAACCCAAGATTAGGAGATAGATTCATCTGCATGCTCCAGTATGATGAATCAGGAGAGCTATACATGTTCTATGCTATTCTACCTGAGAGGGAGCAGCACTAGTTCATGCTCTTAATTATAGTTTCTCATGTCCGTGTCCTGAACTTCGATGTTGGTGATGATTATGCTGAACTCGATGATATGTTTGCTTCTGTTACAAAGTGATTGTTTCCTCTTTAAGCTAGCCAGTGTTGGTGATGATTAGATAGCTAGTGGTAATGACTATGATGATTAAATAGTGGTAATTAGACGACTACGATGATTTTTAGCTAGCTAGAGTTTATTTATTTATTAATATGCGATGATGATGATGATGATGATGATGACGACTACAACTCATTATAACGTAAAACAATCCTAAATTAAATTGATAACACAAATTTAATTGAAAAATACAAAATAAAACAAAAACCCACAAACATTTAGTACCGGTTGGTGTTACCAACCGGTACTAAAGGGCTCCCGGCCCCCGGAGCTGGCTCGTGCCACGTGGTTTCCCTTTAGCACCGGTTCGTGCTGAACCGGTACTAAAGGGGGGGCCTTTAGTGACCACACTTTAGTGCTGGTTATGGAACCAGCACTAAAGGGCCTTACGAACCGGTGCTATTGCCCGGTTCTGCACTAGTGACACGAAAGTGGGTATAATTTGCAAAATATACATACTACCCTTTATACGTTTTGTAAGGGGTATAATGAAGCAGGACTCATGCACTTGAATGTATTGTCAGCCTACTATGTTTTTTAAGAAGACTCTATAGGTGATGTGGCACTAGTATATAGCCAATAGCGGTGAAAGTACCACTCTATATCCAGGAGCATGCTCCTGATGTGAACGGTAAAAAATGAAAAAAAATTCTGAATTTGTTTTGTAGCATACTTTTGCAAATGTTTGTTGTGCATGTAAAATTTCATCACGAAATCACATTGATGAAAGTAGTGCCAAAAAACAAAATCAGAGCTCTAAAATGCTTTCGTAAGTAATTTTTTTAGAGCATCGATACAGACTATATATGGAGCAAAATGAATAAATCTACACTAAAAAATACATCTATATTCATGCAAATATAGTCCGTATTAAAATCTCTAAAAATGTTTATATTTAGAAACGGAGGGAGTAGGTGTGAGCTAGACGCCGCTAGCTGGGTTCGAAGTCGCAACCTCTGGAGCTCTCTCGGCTCCCTAAGCTGCAGCAGCTACCCCTTCCTTGTCTAGATTTCTGTCTAGTGGGCTTCGAGGATTGACCGTGTCAGAAGAGTTCTTTTTTTTTGGAGAATGAAGTGACTAAGCTGCTAAACGTGTTGAGAGTATCTACGGTTGGACTTGGCAAATTCGGCCCCTTAAACGTCTGTGGATGTGACCGGGCACGTCCGCGGGCTTTGGCTGACACGTCTCATATTTGGTACTATGCATCCAAGCACCTCATGCATGTTTCATCGCCAAGGGACGTGTTTGGTTGCCTCCAGTGAATAGTGCCTACATTGCATGTGTTGTTGACTAGAGCATGGTTGAGGGAAAACAAGGGGAAAACCAACATATGCATCTCGTTTGGTTGCCCGCATCGAGGTTGCTAGCATTAGGGAATCGGCTTAGACATGTTGTTTGGTTGTCCACATCGACTCCACACATGCAAGTAGCACTGTGTTTGGTTGTCTGCATGGGATGTGGTTAAGATTACTAGCTACCTATAACACAAAGTTCCATGACGGCTGGGATGAACGATGGCGAGGACACATATAGTTCTTCGCACTGTCGTTAGAGTCGGCGCCGGGCCACCTTCCACCGCCACGGGCTCGCCCGTGCGGAACGCCGGCCTCTTCGGGACAACGAGCAAGCCTCCCGCTGCCATCGAGTTGCTCTGTATGAGCGACAGTCCCCACAAACTCTGAAGTTACAGAGAGGCGTAAGGAGTAGTGGCTGTGAGATTCAGACCTAAGAGAGAGTCGCTATGACAAAGGACCAACCACCATCATCCCCGGTCGGCCTTAGCCGAATCAATCACTACACCGCCACCAATAGGCCAACCACCATCATCCCCGCCTATATATCCCCGCCAATGCAGCATCAGTGTAGTAGGACGAGAGAGAGGAGGCCGAGATTAACGATGCTGGAAACGACTCTAGTGTAGTAGGACCTAGGCAAGGAGGTCAAGAGGGAATGACGCCGGCATCGAAAGGGATGAACATGAGGGCTCTGAGACAAAGGACAGAGGAAAAGAAATATAGTGTGCATGTAAATGTGGCGTCGGTGCAGTAGGATTGACAAAACAGAAAATTTGCAACACGAGTGTCGTGAGGAACTGCGCGATTAGGTTACTGGTCAAAGAAAATCTCAAACAGTCCATCGTGCATGATGAATCTGACAAGATTCGTCCAGAATAACTCCTAATACGAACAAAAAATTGAGCATTTACGATTGACGAAACTACGAACCGATCGTCTGAATGGAACCATAACATCGATGTGTATATTGTTTCGTGTAAAGCTTATCTCAAATCTATGTAGATTACATGGGAAAAGGAAGAAAGGAGATTTTGTTTGGCCTTCGGCTTCAGGTGTCAGCTGCCGAGGGTTCGGTTTGGCTTCTCCAGCCGTCCTCCCCTTTCGTCCTTGTCTTTCGTCTTGTGTTTGGCTTTCGTCTTGGGTTCTCTCCTATGTACTTTTCTTTTGCACCTTGTGTGCACACTCATGTATTTGTACTGACTGCAGAGTCACCTTTCGAGTTGGAATATAACAAGTGCTGGGGTTTATCCCCCCGCCAGTCTCAAAAAAAGAGATTAGAGAGGAGGAGAAGAAGCACATACAGAGGTCGCATCCCTCCAACCTCCTCTCGTGCAAGGGGCCCACCCACTTACGCTCGTTGTGGCTCCGTTCGGTCTGGCTCGCGAGAAATTGCAGATCTGAGTGTCCCCGGCGAGCCAGACTCAGAAGTGCTTTAAACATCATCCGGTGCAAGCCCAACAGGAAACGCAGGCAACCAAACAGGGTGGATTCTTCCCGGGTGGGCCTGGTTGGCCTATATGCGCACAACCAAACCTGTCCTACATCCATATAAAACCATGCAAAAGAAATCCTACGTAATATATGCACATCACACTAGCCTAACTAAGCTTCATCGTCGGAGAGGTCAACGCCACCGGTGCCGGGCGCCGGGTAGATGGGCGCATACGAGGGCTCCGGCTCCTCCTCCTCATCCACATACAAGAGCATCTCGTTGACGTCCGGGGCATATGCCGCCTCCTGCAGACGACGGCGCTTGGTCTCCACCGCTAATTTCGACTAGAGGGAATCGAGAATCGCCTGCACATCCGCGTCCCCCTGTCCTCCTTGTACGGCTCCTGCTCCGCGTCCTCCTCATCTTCCTCCACCTCTTCCTCCTCCGAGTCCTCCTCAGGATCCACCGCGTCCGGAGATACCCCGGCGGTGATCCGGCTTTGCACCTAACCTGTATCAGCTCAAGGCGCTGCAGCCGATGCTCCGGAGGTAGATATGGGTAGCTCATTACCCGGCCGCGTGGGGACATGGCTACTACCGGTGGCGGACTGCGAGTGGAAAGTGACGGCGGTGTACGACAGCGGATGGGAGGGGTGGGACGTGGATGGGTACGGTTTCTGTGCCGGCAGTCGGCTAGGGCACTACGCGACCCACCGGAGCGGCGATACGCGGCGACGGAGGAGACGAGCTTCAGAAAACCGGGTTTCAAAGTGTTTTTGTTTGGGACCCGCTGTCAGTCCGGCGTGGCGGATGCGACCGGTCGCTTCCGAGCCTTTCCATATCCGTCACATATTTGGGTTGGATATGACGGATGCCGGTCAGCCTGGAGGTTTGAGGCGTCCGTCTACATCGTGTTTTTCTTAAAAATTACTGATCCGGCCTATCATCTAAATGTTTGAGTAGGTTTGGATGTTCGGATGTAGATGCTCACGGGACGCAACGCAAGAGGAGAGAAGAGGAGGACGGCGAGGGTTAAAAAATCTTGTGTTGCGGGCCCGGCCCAACTCCTTTGGCGGGGAGTGTGGCGACCCGACCGGGTAAGATAGAGAAACAACCGGCAAGTTTGTGGGGATTTTGCCGTTTCCATCTCTCGCAGAGAAATAGTCGTCGTAGAAAAAGAGAAGGTCCCCGTACGTGCCCAGATAGAAACTTTTTTCTTTTCGAGTGGATGCCCAGATTGAATCTACTAGCTAGCATGTCCACCTCCGTCTCCGTGCGCCGCCCCTACCTGCTCGCCCTCGGCGTCATCCTCGCCATCCTCCTCTGCTTTCCGCCGGAAACGGCGCAATATGTCCATGGTCCTTTCCTCAACTATCCACCCCTAACGGCGGAGGTTTCGTATGATCCTCCGTGGTCCGACGAGTACTGGGCCAACGAGCCCGTCGTCGGCGAGGCGGCCACCGTCGCCGCCAGACGCGCGGAGGCGGGCGGCTACGCGTACGGCTGCGCCAGGCTATGGCTGGCATGGGGCTGCCCTCCCGCTCCCGGCGAGGGGGTCAACGGAACCCTGGTCTACGGGAGGCGCTCCTATGATCGGGAGCTGGATCGCTTCGAGGAGGAGAGGCGGCACTGCGGCGGCGATCGCGTGGTCCCTCGGAACCATCCGGAGGAACACCTCTTCCGTCGCACCTACCCGGCTTCTAGATTTGATCTTTACTGTTGTGCCTGTTGCTTTTCATGTGGTCCCTACTACAAAAAATAGACAATTCGTTTTCCTAGCAGCACTAGATAGAATTTTGCTTTATCCAACTAACACCTGCGTTTTGATGTATCAATATTGTCAACGCTCATCCACTGATATGTACAAAAATCATAGATTGTGTCTATAAATAAACTTACCAATGGATGGCATCATGGAACTTGGAGGTGAGTCGTTGAATCAGCCAAAGTAGTAAAGATATGGCAACACCGATTTTGATACTGGCTGTGCGGACTGCATTGGTAGAAAGATTGAGCATTAGTATCACTGTTGTGCATCCGGTCAGATATAGGCATGGAGGGGGGAAAACAACAATAGTTTGAGATTATCAGAATGGGAATGTATCCATGTAAATAAAGGGTATATATATGATACACTTAGTTCATCTTCAGAGAATATACAACAACACACAGTAGCATTTGAACCGAGAAGAACTAATGCACATTTATACACCTCTGAACTGTTCAGTACCTCTGTAGTTTCCACGACAAATCTTGGGCGAGAATATACAACAATACACACTAGCATTTTACAAATGAGTAGATTGAATTGAACTATTAAAAAGATGGAACATGAAGACATCATCAGGTTGAGCACCCGCAAAAAAAGAAACATCATCAGGTTGAAAGATGTTGTAGTTTCTCCTGGTAACAGATATTCATCTACTAATTTTTGGACACCTACCAGAAGCAAAATTGCACTTGAAAATGATGTTTCATTTATGCTTCCCAAGGACCAACTTTTAAACAAAACACAAAAAATTGTTAACGTATTTGCAAATTGTAGAAGAAACTAATTGGTTGTAACTAGCAGTGCCATGTGATATTTGAACAAAATCTGGATGGGGAAACGAAGGACAAACTGGAGCAAGACAACAAACCATACTAATCTAGATGCTTCCTTCTTAGGATGTGCCACACTCTCCACACTTATCGTTTGATAGCTACTGCCATGAAATAAGATGAATCCTGATTCTCCAACAACTGTACCACTAAAATAGGAACACGTGGCCGAAATAGATGAAGCAATTAGTTCATGTCGGCAAAATAATTTGCCGAATACAAAGTTGTTCATTATGTTTGCCCCAACAACCGCATCAAGAGTGATTCCTCTCGGATTGGCGGTGCGGTACCGTGCGGTTGTTGCACGGTAGTTCCAGGTTTTATATAATAGCGGTACTACCGCTATGTCGGGCAGTTGTACTACTTCTTGCATTGCAGCTAGGGTTTCCAACCTAAGTGGTTGTACCGCGCCGGCGTTTTTTTTTTTGCATCATAACGGTTTGATTCATGGGGTCTGATTTATGGGGGTCTTCTTCCCCAATGGATATAACAATTCAACAGGTTTTCCCCATCATTGTTGACCCTTGGAGCTTGCTTTCTCTCTATTCTCCCCCATGATTCTTGCTTCTATTTGTGGTAAAAGAGAGAGGAGATCTAGATCTATATATCCACTGGTCCATCTCTCCTCTAAGTGAGGGGAACCATTTGGATCTAGATCTTGGAGTTGGTCTTCTCCTCCTTTGTCCTTCCTCTCATATTCCTCCATAGCATT